>NC_061508.1:92090593-92121622 GCF_022539505.1 Lolium rigidum
TTCTCATTACATTAAACATCATATTAAATTATTTCGTTATCAAAATGGGACCACCCAAAATGGTTTCTTGGAATTTCATGGATGTCTAGCACCACATGCTCGTATTTCTGACACGTTTCAAGAGGGAATATAAATGTTCTGTGTCCGACATTCTATAGTAGTACCTGCTATGGCAAAGGAACTTTAAATGACAGAGTTTTGAGAAGAAACTTAACATTATATAGATGTCTAGTTGCATATTTTCTTGCTATCTGACATGTTTTGAGAAGAAACATAACTTTTGGGTGTTGGCATTCTTGCTATCTAGTGCATTTCATACTTTAGTCTAAAGAAGCCTAGTTGAGTAATTATATTATTTCAGCTCTTAAACAACAAAATAAATACATAAATAAGAGGAAATGCCAGCATATTTATTTGGTTTCCATGGCCAGTAATTTTTCCTAGGTGTACAGAGTATCTCCCTTTTATCATTATTTGAATTTCTCAGAAAACTGGAATATAAAGAGAGCAATATCAATATTAGCTAAGTGCTTTGAATTTAAGTATCAAGATCGTACCTCAAATCTCTCGGTAACAACGGAACATCAGTTTAGCACTTTAGCTCCAAACGTGACCATACTTCTCAGCAGAGTAGTAAGCTGCACAAATAGTTCACGACCAAAGTTTTGATTATAAGTTTATAACCAATGGATCGATCATATTATATAGATGAATGCAAGTTGCTGATTTTTAAATTTAATCACAACGGGAAATGCATTACATGATAGTAAGATTGAAGATTAAAACAATATGATTAAAATAATAAGAAAGCATCAGGCGGGAAAACATGAAATAAAACAAATGATCAAATTATTTTTATACAATAGTAGTCTAACTAAATGCATTTTACCTCTGCGTACAGAGATATGGGGACATGTAGGGATAGAAGGACAAAAGGAAGGCTTCATCATTTTGGTCGTCCTTTTGTCAAGTAAGTTGAGATTGCTTGAGCAACAGACTTTATAAGAACCTCCCTTCCCGCAGCACCAAGAGTCCTCTCACACTAGCTGCCCCCCAGCTTCTTGATTGTCAATGGGAGATGTTCAAAAGCTTCATCAGTTGAACTTCCCAAGGCAGTGGGAAGACCTAGGTTCTTCTCACCCAAAGCTTCAGTAAGAGTACGAGATCCCCAGTGCACCTCAGTTTTGGTGGAGCTGTCACAGTTTTGGCTGAAAAAGACTGCAGACTTTGCTAAGTTGACTCGCTGCCCAGACCCAGTCTTACTATCTTCGAGGATTCTTTTAGTCGACCTGCCCTTCTGGAGTTAGCCTTAGGGAACACCAAACAATCGTCAGCAAATAACAGATGTGACACCCATGGGACGTGGATCCCAACATGGATGACACGGCTGAGGAATAGAGGCCCTGATGAATTCAACATGGCAGAAGTCCTCAACACAAAGAAGAAACATATAGGGGGAGATAGGATCCCCTTGCCTGATCCCCTGCGTCCATTCATTCTAATGGAGAAAGCCACAGACTGGACATGTTTCAGGGTCAGACTGACCCACCACTCTTGGAATTCCAGCTTCAGCATGACTTTCTGAAGATAGCACCTCTCAACTTGGTCGTAGTCCTTGGCCATGACCAGCAAAGGAAGTGGCACCTTGCTTCCCTTGTCAAGTCGATTTGTTTGATGAATGCATTGGTTTCTACACTATTAACCATGTTATCTTCCATTATGTAATTACCTGTTTTATTTGATGATATTTTCCAACCATGCAGATACTCAGGACCAACTGTTCACTTTGTGGATGAGCAGTTTGACACAGGAAGAACCTTAGCCCAAAGAGTTGTGCCTGTTTTAGCCAATGATACGCCAGAGCAATTGGCTGCAAGGGTTCTTCATGAGGTGCGTCTTATGTGCTGCTGAGGTCCCCTCCTGTAGCTGCACACTACATTATTAGGGTTATTTAAGATTTCTGACTGCCAGTTTACGACTGACTTTAGATATTCTTTCTGTCGATTTATTAACCAACATTCCAGGAGCACCAAGTTTATGTTGAGGCAGTTGCTGCCTTGTGTGAGGACCGGATAGTGTGGCGGGAAGATGGTGTCCCACTTATCAGAAGTCGTACAAACCCCAATGCGTTTACCTAATTCGTGACATGTCTCCTGAACGCTACTGAAATTTGTAGCCCTCTGCCAAGTGCCATTTTCCCCCGGGGCTTGGAGTTAATTCGTACTGTTAGTCTGACTGAGTGAAATAACATGTCTGATAAGCATAATATCTTCCCTGCACTTTGTTCTGCTCATTGTGTGGTTTGGCTTTGATGATAGTCTGTTCCTCAGACAAAGTTTGTAGCGAGATGATATATCTAAGTATCTTCCCTAAAGATGTCAGTCTTTTTCTTCGACTTTTTTTTTTTGCTGCCATGCTTTGACATTCTAGTTTATGCGAGAGGGATAGAAGAGGGGGTGGTGCAAATGGTAGCCATTCCTAGAGAGCCCTCTCGGACAGCAAGGTCCAGCCGTGTCTTCCTCGATTTTGATTTTGGTTACTCTATTTAAGTATTGAGTTTAAGGTTGTCAGATGATTCTTGGAGCAACACTATAACAGTTGCTTCTTTTGTCATCTCCCTTCTCAGTTTGTTTTCAGTCCTGAGGAAGATGGGTGGGTGGCTAATCGTCCAAGCAAGCTGTGTTTCTTTTCAGTCGCAGATTGTGGTTGTGGATGCCTAATATTTCAGAATGACCAGACTATTATACAGTTAATCCATGCAGGGAAAGTTCAGTTGCATTAACCACATCCAGTAATATGCATAATTCGTATTTGATTATTCATAAAAAATAAGTACTTAATACTTCAGTACGCAGAACTAAGAGTGAAACAACTGGAGTTTACAAAAGATTTGCAGGGCCATTGCATTCTTCTGTGTTAACAGGATAATTCTATCAACCCCTGTAAATACTATGTTCTGTGCTGTGTAGCGGCTGCAGAGTTGATCCTAGAAAATTATGTGATGTGGTTAGTGTACTTGTCGCCAGTGGTGTCAGCCCTAGGCGACGGCGTCTGAAGGGTAACAAGCACCGTGGTAAGCGGTGGAGAAGATTTTGGTCGCTGGTCTAATTGCGCGAGCAAGAGCCAAGAGATGCAGACCACAAATGCGAAAACCCAAGGACGAGTTACCAGAATGCCCTATGCACACACTTGTCACTCAATGATGACCCTCATTTATACTACTACGTATTATTAACAGAAATTTAAAATAATACCGGACTTTGCAATGGGATGTTGTTGCTGGAGTGAGACTAGTGCAGACAGATCAATGTAAGGTTAAACGTAGGAAACGAAGCTATGAAGCTAATGCTGGAACAAACGGGCTATAGTGACAAGCATCAGAATGGTGTGTTCATGGACGTTGGCTCTCTTGCGTCGTCCAATACGTCGCGAACGGCCGGGATCCAGTGCCGTGATGCCGTCGCTGCAACGAGAAGGCGAGCAGCTTGTTAGAAATAGGATAGCTTTGACACTAAGCTAACTAGGCAGTTATTAAGATTAGCTTAGGTCCTAAGCTAAGTAGGCAGTTAGTTTTGTCCAAACACTGTAATACCCAAGAGGTGCCTTTGTAACCGCCTTATTGGCGTCTGTTCGGTGGGTATATATACCCCCAACAATCATCAATGGAACATCAGTTGATTCTCTAAATCATTAAAATCATTAGTTCTCAAACACCTTATCAGCACTGCCTCTACCGAGAGCAACATGAGAGATTGAGAAGAGGAACGAAAGAAATATCAGGGAGGAAGCTTAGTCGTCTCCGCCGGCGTCTTCGTCACTGGCCCTCGTCTGCTCGCACCGGCGCGAACAATCACGGCGTCCCACGCCCGCGGCAGCAGTCCTCGACCATGCTCACACGAGCGCAGAGGCGACGCCGGCCCCGGCGCTGGTCCTCCCGAGACGGCCGTGGCCCTCGGCCCGGTTCCTCGTGGTGGCGTGGCAACCAGGCGCGGCGAAGGCGACGACCGACGGCGGCGGCCGCGGCCGCGGCCTCTGCCGGCGACGCAGCGGTGCCCTCCATCCACCAACCCGCAGGGCCGATGTTCTTCAGAGCACTGCAGCACGGTCAGTGCCCCGCGATGCCCACTGGCAACGCGCGGTGCGCTCGTCCTCTAGGCGGCGCCATAAATCGATGCAACGAGTCCACCCTTCACACCCCTTCTCCTCAATCGGCTCCACAACAGAAATTTATGCGGCGGCCATAGCGACCGACCGGGTTGCCATCGCACAGCAAAGTTGGGCAGAAGCGAACGAATCCATTGATTCCTATCCACGCAGGAAGGATAGGAAACCTTATCTCTTGGTTGTTTTCGTTTACTCCTTCAGATTTAGTAATTTATGCAAATGTCCCTGTAGTTTCTGGTTCAGACTCTAGGCTAAACTGATACTTACAAATTAGCTCTCTAGCTTTTGCATGTTACAGACGAGTCATCCTATTCGTCCTCCTCGTCGTCGTCCTCGATGGCCGAGTCGTCGATGAAGTTGTCCTGCCGCGATCTCTTCCGGGGCCCGGCCCCGCCGCCGCTGGCGGCGCGGGAGCGAGAGGCGGCCTTGCCGCGGCCCCGCGCCTCCTCCTCGTAGTCGTCCCCCTGGTCGTACGCCGCCGCGCCTCCTCTGGCCCGCCACCGCGGCGCGCGACCTGCTGCGGCTCTGCTGTGATTGGGGGAGGAGGAGAGGAGATGTGGGGATTGGGGAGGAGAGGGCTCGTGCGGGGGATTGGGGAGGAGAGGGAGGCGAGCCCCCACGGGAAGCGACCCAAAACGAGCAGCGTCTCTCGTCTCTGCCGCCGGCCCCTCAAGAGCTCGGTCCTACCTGTCATTGATCCATTCAGAGAAGCCACATGTGTAGAAAGGAATTACTGCATCCAACGGCTGCTGTGAAAAGTGGGGCTGTGAACTTACTGTGCGGACGGGATTGGACGACCCAGATCAATGTGCCCCTTTGAATGGCTTGGTTGGCCGAGTAGTAGAAAGGAATTACTGCATCCAACGGCTGCTGTGAAAAGTGGGGCTGTGAACTTACTGTGCGGACGGGATTGGACGACCCAGATCAATGTGCCCCTTTGAATGGCTTGGTTGGCCGAGTAGTCTAGGAACATTTATAGAAGTAATTACTGTAAGGAGGTAACCTGGCTGACATTGCTATTTATGTGCTCAAAATGTGAGCTGGAGCTTGGATTTGACATTATCCGGTTGTTGGAACATGAAAGACTGACTACCGTTTGGATTTATTTGCTTTTCATGCCATCAAAAGTTGATTGGAGGAAAAAGATTCTGGCAAACTAAGAAAGTCCTCTGTCTAAGGTAGACCCTTGCCTTCAAATATTCCTTATGAAATGATTTCACTATTGTTGGGGAGCAGTTCTGTCAATAGCAAGGATATATTATTTAGCTGACGGTTTTGAGGAAAGAATAAATACTATGTTTTGATTCTCAGCTTTTAGTTGTTCGTACCGACCTACTCAGGGAATGGTATTTTATTGTCTTGCACGGAAGTTCTCCGTGGGACAAGTATGCAAGCTGAATTTCTTCATGCATGTTGGCATGAATTAATTTGTATTCTCATGATTTCATAAGATATCATGTAATTCATTATGCTTTGCACCAGATTGTTTGACATCTACTCTTTTGTCAGCTTGGCTTCCGCGGTGCATATCTTCATAAATTGTTGTCTTCTTTCACTATACAGATTTCATAGCTAGATGTAAATAATTTAATGCATCTTTGTTGTCTCTTTATCTTGAGATCTTATTGTGGGCTCATGATTTTTTTCGAATGTACACTGTATATCTATACATGATACAACTATGGCGCAATTTGCATGCCCTCTAACTGGGTAGATAAGTGCCAATATCAGTTTTAGACCTACTTTACATGATAAGTTAAGTTGGGTTTTTTTCTTTACAGATGTATCTGCAATGTCACTCTGAACTTCTTCAGGAAGATGTCATGTGGAACTAATCTGGGGCCATCATTTCAGTTATAAACTTCTGCAGAGAAAAAAAATCCTTCTATTGTTCACCATTTATATAAGTTACATTTATATAGTCATCTTTCGACAAAATTACATAGTTAACAGGTTTCTCCAAGTTGCCCTGTTATCAATCCAATTATTTCTCTTCTTTCTTAAGTTTATCTATGCTTTGTCTCTCATATCATTACCAGTGTTTCTCTTCAGACAATAAAAGCCATCAACAATAAAATCTTCTTCCATGGTAGACAGCACGGGCGCGGCGTGCGCCGCGCCGCACACTTCCTAGTAGCACACAAGAAACACAAGCCATGAACCATGATCAAACACCTTCGCTATTTACAAATTCGGATGTAACCAAACGGGTATGCATAAAATCGAGTAATAAAGCCGCCTCCCTTGTCGGAGGAAAATATAACTTGGCCACGATAACTACACAACCAGGCAGAGAAGGCGTCTTTCCGTAGAAACGAACACGTAAAGCCTCTTCTTTCTCCTCGGCTCGTCAGCGGTGACGCCAGCGACGGAAGTCGTGACGGTATCTAACCCACCGCGTCTCCTCCGCCGACGCCATGGTCGTCTTCGTGTTCTCGAACGTTCCGCTCGCCTCCTTCAAATAATCCAACTCGCGAGTCGGCCCATCAGTTCCCCGCATCCAGAAGCAAAACCTTCCCGTCGCCTCGCGCTCCTCCATCGGCCGATCAATCCGCGGCGCTCGGCTCGACGGCGGCAAGAGCCGTCCGTGTAGGTGCGTACCGTACCTCAATCACCTCTACGCCGCAGGATCCTTCGTTGCTCGTTTTGGATGGATCAGCGGGCTGTTTCCAGCGATTTAGCCCGGAGGGTTTGCGGTTAGGTGACGAATTCGGGGCGATAATCTTTAACCTGGGATACCCCAATCTCAGGTTCTTTAACCTGGGATGACGGATGAATCCTCAATTCCTCATACATGTGTTTTGTAGGTGTTAAATTGATGCCAATAAGTTTTAACCTGTAAGTCTAGTTGCTATAGTAGATTTGGTAAAGACCATATGGAGGTATTGACTATTGAGGAAGCAATTTATGCACTTTGGTTACGCGAATAATCTACGAAGGCTCCAATTCCTATGTTGTTTTTCTTCTGACTGGATATCGGAAATTGGAAGTAGTATTACTCTGATACCCCAGTTGCGCTGTCACTGTGAATTTCAAGCTGGCTTGGACATTTGGGTTCAGGATGGACTCCATAGTGCTTATAGATTATTGGATGGACATTGAGCTTATTTGTATGGCTAATTTTCATGCGTCCTTCTCACTGATAACTTGATTGGCGAGACTATGATATTCTGGTAGTAGGTGTTTAGCATATTATTTTGTCAAATACATTAAGCTGACAGCATAAGGTGGGTTTTTTCAGGAACATAATGGATGAGAAGAAAATAGCTCGAATATCGGTCACTTGGAGAGGCAGGCAACTTGATGTTGATGCAGACCCAAGCTGCACGGTGAAAGATTTTGGGCAGCTGCTCCAGGATTTGACTAATGTTAAACCAGAGACGTTGAAGCTCATAGTTCCACAATCTGCAAATAAAGGTTCCAAGCTGATCACACCATTCTCGGATTCCCATTCCAGCTTAATACTGAAAGAAGCTGCTATCGATGAGGTGAGATGCGGTGCATGTACTGCACATACTAATCAAGAATACAGCATGCTGTTAGGTAGTTGATAATGCAATTGCGAATAATATCATTGATATGCACCTTCTTTACTTTTCACGCAACAGGGTAAGCCTATTAGAATGATGGGTGTCTTTGAAGATGAAATTGAGGAAGTATCAGATAATGGCAAAAGACCGGATCTACGCATAATTGGATTCGATGAAGAAGAACGCCGGCTGAGGCAACGATCATCAGGCAGGCCCCAGGTTTCACTAAAACTTCCACAGGGGCAATACATCTTCTGTGATTTTCGGACACTTCACCTTCCCGGGGTTGAGGTTAGTCAAATGTTGCTCCAATAATTTCTTTTTCTGTTGATAAGAAACAAATCCCCTGAATAACAATTATGACTCCATTATTTTGCTCCTTTTGGTGCTCCTATATGTCCTGCTATCATAAATATTACTTTGGCCCATGCTCCTTTGTACCTATAAGTTTCCAGTCTTTTTGCTAGGAGTAAGTCCGCCCTCTTCCCTTGGTCCATTTGAGCAGTCAGTAGTGTGTGTTTCATATGAAGAAGTCAAATGATATCGTGTGCTAACTTAATTATTTCGTCCAAAATATATGAATTGCGATCCTTTTGCATTTCATACTACTAATTTACTAGAATGTAATACTCCTAGGTCGTCTTAGGCGTTAGCTGAAGAAACCCTGTTTCCTCTACTACCTCTTGTTAAATAAATGGTTGCTAGTAGTAGCAAATACCTGTCTCATATGTATAATGTTGGATAGGCCAATAATGTCATCTCAAATCAAAAAGTTGTGCTTATTTACCTTTGGTTGGGTTCCAGCTGAATCCACCACCTTCCGAAGCTCTGAAAAGAATGCACATGCTCGCATGTGACCCTGGCATTGTTGCGATCATGAACAAGGTAATTCTAACCCTTTTTTTTTGCGTAGTTTCATTTTTACACAAGTCTATTTCCCTGTGTACTATCATTCTTACACAGTTATTTGTTGTTTTTTCAGCATAGATGGCGAGTGGGAATTATGACTGAAATGGCACCAGTGGGATATGTAGGTGTTAGTCCGAAATGCATTCTAGGCTTCAATAAGGTGAATACGAGCTATTTTCATTCAACACATACATAAAATTTTATTATGCAGAAAATTTGTTATCTTAGAATATATCATTTTGACGCATTCATATAGAACATGGGAGAGGAGATATCCCTTCGCCTACGAACTGACGACTTGAAAGGATTTCGGAAATACGAAAGTATCAAGAAAACTCTACTCCATGAACTCGTAAGTTTTTAGGTTCTGTTTTTCCATAAAATTATTTCACTTATGCAGACCACCTTTTCACTATAGTTACGGGCTTTTACATTTTCACCTGTATTTTTATTGATTTCAGGCGCATATGGTGCATTCTGAGCATGATGCCCACTTTTTTGCTCTAAATAAGCAGGTTATTTTTTCTTGATACCCTTGTGATGTTTGGTTACCTGTTGTTAACTTTGAATTCACCGGATCCTCAACATACAATTACTTTTTCTATTCAGTTGAATGATGAAGCTGCTTCCTTGGACTGGACCAAGTCAAGTGGTCATGTGCTGAGTGGTCGCAAAGTCCTTGATTCCTATGAAGATGAATTTCTTGAACCAGAAGGTGATGTTGTTGGTCACAAGCTTGGGGGAGGATCAAGCTCACGGGCAAGTGCTCGTGTGTTGTCAGGGGTAGCTGCTTATCAGCGTCTGTTGAATGCATCATCAACAGAATTGGAGAGTTCCCACAATAGAGTTGCTACATCAGTGAAGAAACCTGATCCAGATGATGCTGGTCAAGATTTTGTTCAGAGAAATGTGAAGGTGGAACTAGACCCAGATGATAACGATGCCATGGCAATTGTGACGTCAGGGTCACCAGATTTTGTATCATTTACAGCCCAGAACACCAAAGGTTATTCTGAGCCTGATGCCGAGAAAAACTCCGTTGATTTCGTAGAACCTGATCCTGATGATTCATTAGATGCTGGCACCCTTAACAAGGAGATGGAGATCGACAGTGAGAATGACAAAGAACCTGATCCTGATGATGGCACCAGTGGATTTGTCGAGGAATCTAGAGACAAGATGGAAGTGGAGACAGAGCTGAAAACTAAAACCACAGTTTTGAAGTCTGAACCTGATCCCGATGACTCCTGTAAGTCCCTACTGAACCAGGAGGAGGTGAGCATTGATGGGAGGCACATGGGAGAACCTGATCCCGATGCTATGGAATCTGGAAATAATATTCAAGCGGGGATTGAACAGAGCAGAAACCTGTCAATCTTGAATTCTGAACCTGATCCTGATGATGCTACTGATTTGAGCAGCAACGAGTTGCAAAGGATAGAAGAGCCAGTGGCAGCCCTTTGTTCGCGTCTCCAGAAGGCTATTGAAATGCTTCGGTCACAAGCAACACCTTCAGAGGCAGCTTCTGTGCTTCAAACACTCTTCAAAATCATAAAGAATGTGATAGAAAACCCAAATGACATTCGATATAAGAGACTGCGTAAGGTATGCTTGGTTTCTCTATGTTTTGGCGTGTTTTTCTTATCTACTGATGAAACTGATGTTTACTAATCCTCAATTTTTTTTTCCAAATTTGTAGTCCAATCCTCATTTCCAAAGGAGTGTCGCGAATTACAAAGGTACATCTACCTCTGCAAACTGCCACCCCAGTCCTCAAAATGTGCTGTAAACTAAATGTTTTCTTTCCTTTCCTCAGCCGCCATGGAGGTCCTCGAGTTGATCGGCTTCTGCGAGGATGTCGTGTCGGATGAGATCGGGCGTGCGGAGACCTACCTGGTATTGAGAAGGAACGATCCTGGATTGCTGTGGCTTGCAAAGTCATCTCTTGAAGTATCAATGGGTTGAGAAACTTCTACCTATATATACCATGTTGACTGTATACCTGTAGTTGATGAAAGTTCATTCCCTTCAGTGAGTATATGCTGTGGAACTGGTTTGGTGTGCTCCCTCAGAAAAGAATTATACTCAAGTTGTATATGAGAATGGGGACATCAAATTCTTTGTGCTGTTCATATATCAAATACATGCGATTGCAGATAGAGTCCTAAACATCATATTTGTAGATTGCTACAAATTGATGCACGCTTGTAGTTTGAGCATCACATATGTCTCTTGCCCCTTTTTCGGGAGAACTGGCATATAAACATCACACATGTAGCGAGTTCATACAAATAAATACTCCCTCCGTGTAGATGGCAGCCCTTCCCGTGCAAGTCGCCAATTTCATACGGCATCCAATCTAGTCCGGCCCGTTATACGAGCGGGAGTCCGTGTCGAGGACGAGTCCGACCGTCGACGCCGACTATAGTTCTCCCCACCACCTCCTCCATTTAAGGGCACACCGATCTGCAATCTCGAGGCAAAGCAGATTATTTTTTTAAATTTTTTTGATGCATCTATAATTAAAATGTATCTATATACATCGAAATCTGATAAAATTAAGACACTTATTTTTAGGAGGAGTTTAGTAATTAGTTTGTGTTGGATTTTGGTTTGTGTTCCATTTTCGTGGAAACTCGTTCCCGAGCATTGGCGGTAGGGATGTAAATGGTACGGATAATTTCCGCTCCGAATCCGCTTCCATATCCGTTTTTGAGGATATGGTATGCATTTTTAGAAATCCGCCGGATATGGATACGGATGCGGATAGTGATCAAGCGGATATCCGGCGGATATGGTAGAGGATATGGTATTGATACTATCCGACGGATACGGATTATCCGCCATTTTTTGCGGATTATCCGAGGTCTACAAAGCGGATAATCCGAGAAAATTATCCCAACCCTAAATATTTAGACAATGTAGTTAGGTCATCGGCCAAAATATGTATGCTATTAGTACACAAATTGCTTTGTTGTACGAAATAGTGTGTACATTTAGGTATATTCTATAATTACAAGCATATTTTACATAGAAAAGCATACTTTTAATTTTTATGTGTATATTTTCTTAATAATCCGTTTCCGATCCGAGTCCGGTTCGAATCCGCTCCATATCCGTAATCCGGTATAATCCGAATCCGAATCCGCATCCGACCATTATCCGCTTCGATCCGAATCCGTTACAAAAATATGGTCAAGGATATGGTAAGAGCAATATCCGATCCGATCCGATCCATTTACATCCCTAATTGGCGGCAGCAGGGGCTTGGGCTTGCATTCGTTTGAATACCCTTATAGTACTCCCTCCGTCCTAGTTTGTAAGTCACAATTTTTGAATATCTTGGCCCAAGGTACTAGTTGATTGGGTCTCATTTTCTCTCTCTCTCATTGGTGCATGCAGCCCCTTTCTCTCTCTCATTGGTGCATGCATTCTCTTTCTCTTCCTCATTGGTGCATGCAACCCCTTTCTCTCTCTCATTAAATAAAATTATGCCTTAGAGGTGGGGTTATGGGATAAATAATTTTTGGAAATATGACTTACACTCTAGGACGGAGGGAGTACAAATTGTGCACATTTGGCCCATACAGCTCACAGCCAGCCCACGCGGTCACGCCCCACAGCCCACAACCGCACATCCCTAGCGTAGCGACTGCTGCTGCTGCTGCGGCGGCGGCGGCGGCAAGTGCTCAAGCGAAGCAGCGGCGGCAAGTGCTCAAGCGAAGCAGCGGCCAGCGGAATCAACCGATGGAGGCGGCCTCCGTCGCTTCCTCCGGCACCGGGCTGCGCTGCTTGATTAACCCTGTCCGGAACCCGCCGAGGATAAGCGCAGGGGTGCGCTTGACGACCAAGCGGCAGCCACGTGCCGCCGCCTGCAGGCGGTTGCTGCTTCGTCCGAGCGCTCGCGCAAACACGGCGGCGATAGATAGCGGAGATGGGTACCCCGGGGTCAGCAGGAAGAGGCTCGCGGTGTTCGTGTCCGGCGGGGGCTCGAACTTCCGCTCGATCCACGAGGCCGCTCTGGGTGGAAAGGTGAACGGGGACGTGGCTGTGCTCGTCACGGATAAGCCAGGTGAGGATGCTTTGGTTGCTTCCTGCAAGCTTTGGACTGTGAGGTGAAATGCTGTGCTGTGGATTGGTGGTTTGCTGATGCGGCGAAATGGAATGCTGCAGGCTGCGGTGGTGCGGAGTATGCAAGGTGCAATGGCATACCGGTGGTTGTGTTCCCAAAGTCGAAATCAGCGCCGGAGGGGTTGTCGACGGATGAACTTTTGAATGTTCTGAGGTCGGTTCTGTCGATCCCATCTAATGGCTGTGATTTGTCATTTTGTAGTTTATACTTTTAATTTTGCAAGGAAAATATCATGATATGTCCTCTTCATGCTTTCAATTCTGGTGTGGTTGTAAAATGCACACATATAACTTCTGATTTTGGATGGGCCTTCTATTATTCTATACCTCACATATCTATTTACCATGCTCTAACGCTGCAAGTGAACATAGAACCTTACAGCTGCGGTATGTTACTCTCTCTTGTAGCTGCATGAATTTGTATTCAGAAGTTCGACTTCAGCGTGAATATTCTGACCGAAACCCACTGTCTATAAGCTGATTATATAATTTCCCCCCCCCAAATGCACTCATGAGCTTCGGTTTGCCAAGTGTGAAGATTGTATTTCATGACACATGGAGGATGTCTTGACTCATGGTTTATTCCTATTGTGAAACAGGGACCAGAAGGTAGACTTTGTTCTACTTGCTGGTTACTTGAAGCTCATACCTGGTGAACTAGTTCAGGCATATCCCAGATCCATGCTGAATATACATCCTTCACTCCTCCCAGCATTTGGTGGGAAGGGTTATTATGGTTCGAAAGTGCATAAAGCAGTTATTGCATCTGGAGCCAGGTACTTTACATTCTGTCTAGCACCTTCCAACATCTTGCATTCCAATCTGTACTCACCTGAAAGAAAATGAGTATTCAAAGAAAACTGCCATGTAAACATTATTGTTTGTCATCTGGTGATAACTGCTCGAATTGATTTATTTCCGGCAAACATGAGCTCAGATAATTAATCAGGTAGTGGCATACAATCGTCAATCAGGCAAACAGAGAGGAATGCTGGCACCTTGCTAATCCAGTAGTTCAGATGGCGTTCCCCTGATGCTCTTTTAGCACATAGGTGTGCAGCTTCATTACAGCAATGTTTAGCATACACAAATTCAATAGAAAGTAAGCTGCTACTGAGCTCCTTGATCTCCTTATGAATGGCGAGATTTTAGATAGGAGAAAGTCTTGCTTTCGCCAGAGTTGCACCAGCTGGAACGAGTCGCTCTTGAGGATGACCTTGTGGTGCCCCCCAGACAGAACTAGCACTAGCTGGAGACAATCTGTAGCCGCTGCAGCCAGCATAGAGGCCAAATGGTTGAACATAGGGCACGGGCTACTAAGAGACACCATCAGCATCCCTAATAAGAACCCCTGAAGCACCAGAACCATTAGAGGAGATGTAAGAAGCATCAAAATTCACCGTGACAAAGCCAGTTTCGGTTGTTGCCACTGAGCATTGCCTGCCTGTGCAGCAGTTGGTACAGAGTGTGGAGGTTTGCTAGCAGCTTGAATCAAATGAAAGGTCGTGTCTCTCGCCCACTGCAGAAAACTCCTAGGAACATTGCCATGGGACCTGTCATTTCAGTCAGTCCACACACACCATAACCCACAGAGGATAGTTTGGCTGTTCTCCTCTCCAACTCTTTTCCATCATTGATATTGAGGGACCAAGAATGTGGGTTCAGAGCTGGCATTTTGAACCCAGTTAATGCCTTCATCGCCTCACAGAACAGTTTAGCCCAAGAACAAGCAAAGAAGATGCGTAAAAGGGTTTACTCTTCAAAGCCACATATCCACATGGCGGCCGTGCATCTCAGCTATAGTAGGGACAAAATTGTTGATCACTGTCCACCAGAAGCACTTGACCTTTGTGGGAACTTTCAGTTTCCTTATTTTCTTCCACTAGTCATCAACCCGTGCACTTTACACGGGCTAGAGATTTTCCTGTTATTTACCCGTTTTGGTAGTACAGAGTAACACAATAACATTTGTTCGGCATTAGCGTAAGATTAGTCTCTACGTTTCCCAAAATCATAATAATATCCTGATGCAAACATATATGTTACTTTAAGTTACCAAAATTTGAATGTAGACACTACATTCCAATAGATATTTGAAGTTGTAACCGTTATTGCTTAATCCAACATTGATGTAGTCATACAGTTTTATCCTTCAAACGGTTTCGGCTTTGAGAGTTACCAACATTAAAGATGCTTCATGTGAAACAAAAATGGCAAATTCTTCTCCTTCTGTACAGACTGTTCTATAGCAGATAAACTTTAACAGACAGAAACTCAGATTTAAGAATTTAGGAGACAAAATATTTCTCATTACATTAAACATCATATTAAATCAATTCATTATCAAAATGGGACCATCCAAAATGGTTTCTTGGAATTTCATGGATGTCTAGTACCACATGCTCTTATTTTCTGACACGTTTCAAGAGGGAATATAAATGTTCTGTGTCCGACATTCTATAGTAGTACCTAGTGCATGATAAAAGATTCATTTTTAAGGAAACCTAGTTGAGCCATTGTGATTGTTTCAGATCCAGCACACCAAATGCAACCAAGGAAAAACATAGATAAGAGAAAAGACATCTACCACATTTCTTTGGTTGCCAATCATGGTCATTTTCTTTCTGGTTACAAAGTATGCTTCATCTGAAACGGCTATGGTAGAACTTCCTTCCTCCAAAGGACTGCTATGGCAAAGAAACTTTAAATGACAGAACTCGGGTTTTTGAGTTTAGCACGGTGAAATCATAATAAATAATTTCAATACCATAACTGGACCCCAAAATGGTTCCTTAACATTATATAGATGTCTAGTTGCATATTTTCTTGCTATCTGACATGTTTTGAGAAGAAACATAACTTTTGGGTGTGTTGGCATTCTATAGTAGTATCTAGTGCATTTCATACTTTAGTCTAAAGAAGCCTAGTTGAGTAATTATAATTATTTCAGCTCTTAAACAACAAAATAAATACATAAATAAGAGGAAATGCCAGCATTATTTGGTTTCCTGGCCAGTAATTTTTCCTAGGTGTACAGAGTATCTCCCTTTTATCATTATTTGAATTTCTCAGAAAACTGGAATATAAAGAGAGCAATATCAATATTAGTTAAGTGCTTTGAATTTAAGTATCAAGATCGTACCTCAAATCTCTCGGTAACAAGTGAACATCAGTTTAGCACTTTAGCTCCAAACGTGACCATACTTCTTAGCAGAGTAGTGAGCTGCACAAATTAGTTCACGGCCAAAGTTTTGATTATAAGTTTATAACCAATGGATCGATCATATTATATAGATAAATGCAAGTTGCTGATTTTTAAATTTAATCATGACGGGAAATGCATTGCATGATAGTAAGATTGAAGATTAAAATAATATGATGAAATTAATAAGAACACATCAGACGGGGAAAACATGAAATAAAACAAATGATCAAATTATTTTTATACAATAGTAGTCTAACTAAATGCATTTTACGTCTGCGTACAGAGATATGGGGACATGTAGGGATAGAAGGGCAAAAGGAAGGCTTCATCGTTCGTGATAGAAAAAATATTTTCCAGCGTCATGACCAGAGAGACAATTTGGAGCAGATCTTACAATGGTGAAAAATAGTGGAGACAAATTGGAGAAAATCATAGGATAGTTAAAATTTCTTATTAATTAATAATGTACAAATAGTCAAATATATAGGTACCTGCATAGTGAAAGGTGTAGACCTGTATTGTTCATATACATTCTCGTAGTAGAGGCCCAAGAATGATGAAACATCCTTGAATAATTATCGTCTGGAACTAATTTCTTGCTAATCAGATAAATATCATGCTAAATCCATACGTTCTTCTTATACAGGACACAATTAGTATATGAAATCCATCCCATTTAATACACATATGATTTGGATATGAACATTTCACTTGTAGTCATTCTCCAAATTGAAATCCAAGTAGAGAAGACAGAAAGTTACAGCTACCAAAGTTCTTTCAAAAAACTTCGGACGAAGCAAATATAAACAGTTTTTAATTTGTTTCTTCTTGTAAATAATATGTATTATATGTACTGTTTTCAGTAGTACCTTAAATCATTGGATGCATCAGCAGGTATATTTCCTATTTCTGCACACTTTATCACATGATAATTGCGCACCTCTGAGAGCAGTGGTTGAATCATTTTCAACAAGGCTTAAAATGTTCATCACTTACATTTAACTTACTGCTTTCAACATTTAAGCAGGGGTACTATGCAGAAAACATCTCTAATTCCCACCAATGTGCCTTCTGTTTCCAAGATCATGGCAAATAAAAGAGAAAAGCCATTATCACACATTTCACATTTGCACTAAGTGACGATCTATTTATATCCGTCTAGCACCTTCGAATTTTCTGAAACTATCAAAGTATGCGAAAGAAAGCTGATTATATTTAGTAAACACCAGAAGATTGAGTTCTTAGGTAATAAGCACATCAGAAAGTTTCATATCTTTCTTGATTTCATAGGTGAAAAGTAATTGCTTCCTGAGACTTATCCATAATTTTTGGAGGCATACGTTGCATTGCAGGAATCCTGCAGTTACAAAGCTAACCATTTGGCCTAAGATCTTCTACACAAACTCTAGAGAGGTAAAACATTATGAAGAAGGCTGCAGAATATAAATTCTGATGCATATACCATATACTTTTTTGCAAGAACTGAAAAACGCACCATAACAATGCTATAATATCAGGGTCGATCTTGGCACATGTATAGTTGAACTTTCTTGTAGTGCTTTGCAATGATCTGTTGCTGCACCTTCTGTCTTCACTAACAAACAACTTTGGTTTAATTGTTTAAAGAAAGTGTACATAGGCAGTCAGTATGCATAATAGCAGATGTTTTTCATTCATCAGTTAACCCACCTAGATTAAGAGAATTTCAAACCACACTGGCTGATTGGCACGTGATGTCAAAGAGTGTTTATGTAAACAACTGGCCTGCAACAACCTACAGAAATTCATATCGCTAGTCTCTCGCTGAATATAGTGTCATATCTCAATTCAAATACACATGGCGGAGGGTGAGGGAGTCGAGCCATAACCAATAAATTATCTTGATGAAGCCTACATCTTGTGATAGGCTGGTGATGGCAGATGGTGGCCTTTAAAGGAGAATGTAATGTAGAAGAGGAACAGGTAGGACGTTGCCTTCTACCGAACAACTATGACCATCGTGGAGCCGAGCTGTCCTATTCCTGGGTCGCCACCCAAGCACATGCTCTAGATAGGTGGAGCAGTCAGAAGACCATGCTGCCAGAGTTGAAGAGGCATTTGCTGTAGCCGACCAGCTGCAGACCTAATTGCTGGTCCATCACTGGCCTCATCGTTGTTGTCGCCCACCATGCCCAGAAGTCCTCAACTCCGCAAATAGTGCGGCGCAGAATGGATCGAGCATCCATCGCAAAGAAATTAGCTCTCATCGCCCCATGGTTCCAGGTTTGGTTTTGAATAAGGCCATAGACCCAAAGCACCTGAGAATGAGATCTGCTAATAGGACAGTGGTCAGCGCTATTCGGGATCCAAAGATCATTTCATGCGTGATTTGTAGTACCTCAACAACTCTCTTGATAAGCCCCCTGTCCAAATCCTCCCTGCCACTAAGGATGGCCCTCCAGGTGTGAGGAATTCCTCTTGTTGTTTGCAGACAGCATGTCAGAGTTGGGTTAGCATCTCCCCTTCAGAACTCTAGCACACAAGGAATGTGGATTTGTGAGCAGACCCCATCCCTGCTTCCCGAGCATGGGTAGATTAAAATTTTGCCTCTCGCGAAAACACATACTGCCATGAGATTTTTGGCTCAGCCAGGTCATTCCAGCTTTGCCAATGCATCTTCCTCATCTCAATAGTGCCTCCCCATCAGCCACCAGTACCTAGAAATACATCTAGTGATCCTTTTGGTCGTCCTTTTGTCAAGTAAGTTGAGATTGCTTGAGCAACAGACTTTATAAGAACCTCCCTTCCCGCAGCACCAAGAGTCCTCTCACACTAGCTGCACCCCCAGCTTCTTGATTGTCAATGGGAGATGTTCAAAAGCTTCATCTGTTGAACTCTCCAAGGCAGTGGGGAGACCTAGGTACACCCAAAGCTTCATCAGTTGAACTCCCTGAGGCAGTGGGAAGACCTAGGTACTTCTCACCCAAAGCTTCAGTAAGAATACGAGATCCCCCGTGCACCTCAGTTTTGGTGGAGCTGTCAAAAGGCTGAAAAAGACTGCAGACTTTGCTAAGTTGACTCGCTGCCCAGACCCAGTCTTACTATCTTCGAGGATTCTTCTAGCCGACCTGCCCTTCTGGAGTTAGCCTTAGGGAACACCAAACAATCGTCAGCAAATAACAAATGTGACACCCATGGGACGTGGATCCCAACATGGATGACACGGCTGAGCAATAGAGGCCCCGATGAATTCAACATGGCAGAGAAGTCCTCAACACAAAGAAGACACATATAGGGGGAGATAGGATCCCCTTGCCTGATCCCCTGCATCCATTCATTCTAATGGAGAAAGCCACAGACTGGACATGTTTCAGGGTCAGACTGACCCACCGCTCTTGGAATCCCAGCTTCAGCATGGCTTTCTGAAGATAGCACCTCTCAACTTGGTCGTAGTCCTTGGCCATGACCAGCAAAGGCAACGGCACCTTGCTTCCCTTGTCAAGTCGATTTGTTTGATGAAGGCATTGGTTTCTACACTATTAACCATGTTATCTTCCATTATGAGATTACCTGTTTTATTTGATGATATTTTCTAACCATGCAGATACTCAGGACCAACTGTTCACTTTGTGGATGAGCAGTTCGACACGGGAAGAACCTTAGCCCAAAGAGTTGTGCCTGTTTTAGCCAATGATACGCCAGAGCAATTGGCTGCAAGGGTTCTTCATGAGGTGCGTCTTATATGCTGCTGAGGTCCCCCCTGTAGCTGCACACTACATTATTAGGGTTATTTAAGATTTCTGACTGCCAATTTACCACTGACTTTAGATATTCTTTCTGTCGATTTATTAACCAACATTCCAGGAGCACCAAGTTTATGTTGAGGCAGTTGCTGCCTTGTGTGAGGACCGGATAGTGTGGCGGGAAGATGGTGTCCCACTTATCAGAAGTCGTACAAACCCCAATGCGTTTACCTAATTAGTGACATGTCTCCTGAACGCTACTGAAATTTGTAGCCCTCTGCCAAGTGCCATTTTCCCCCAGGGCTTGGAGTTAATTCGTACTGTTAGTCTGACTGAGTGAAATAACATGTCTGATAAACATAATATCTTCCCTGCACTTTGTTCTGCTCATTGTGTGGTTTGGCTTTGATGATAGTCTGTTCCTCAGACAAAGTTTGTAGCGAGATGATATATCTAAGTATCTTCCCTAAAGATGTCAGTCTTTTTCTTCGCCTTTTTTTTTTGCCATGCTTTGACATTCTAGTTTATGCGAGAGGGATAGAAGAGGGGTGGTGCAAATGGTAGCCATTCCTAGAGAGCCCTCTCGGACAGCAAGGTCCTGCCGCGTCTTCCTCCATTTTGATTTTGGTTACTCCATTTAAGTATTGAGTTTAAGGTTGTCAGATGATTCTTGGAGCAACTATAACGGTTGCTTCTTTTGTCATCTCCCTTCTCAGTTTGTTTTCAGTCCTGAGGAAGATGGGTGGGTGGCTAATCGTCCATGCAAGCTGTGTTTCTTTTCAGTCGCAGATTGTGGTTGTCGATGCCTAATATTTCAGAATGACCAGATTACTATAGTTAATCTATGCAGGGAAAGTTCAGTTGCATTATTTGAAGAATTTCAAAACCACGCCTAGTATGCTTTGGTTCAATGACAAAACAATTCTCTTTTGATTATTCATTAAAATTCAAGTACCTAATACTGCATGGAACTAAGAGTGAAACAACTGCAGTTTGCAAAAAGATTTGCAGGGCCATTGCATTCTTATGTGTTAACAGGATAATTCTACCAACCCCTGTAAATCACTATATTCTGTGCTGTGTAGCGGCTGCAGAGTTGATCCTAGAAATGTGATGTGGTCATTGTACTTGTCGCCAGTGGTAGCCCTAGGCCACGGCGTCTGAAGGGTCATTGTACTTCTCCTTGGTAAGCTTGGTGGAGAAGATTTTGGTCCCAGGTCTAATTGCGGGAGCAAGAGATGCAGACCACAAATGCGAAAACCCAAAGACGAGTTACCAGAATGCCCTATGCACACACTTGTCACTCAATGATAACCGTCTCCTCATTTATAACTACTCCTACTCCGTATTCTTAACGCAGATTCGAACTAATACCTGACTTTGCAATGGGATGTTGTTGCTGGAGTGACACTAGTGCAGACAGATCAATGTAAGGTTAAACGTAGGAAACGAAGCTATGAGCTAATGCTGGAACAAACGGGCTATAGTGACAACCATCAAGCATGGTGTGTTCTTGGACGTTGGCTCTCTTGCGTCGTACGATACGTAGCCAACGGCCGGGATCCAGTGCCGTGATGCCGTCGCTGCCACGAGGAGGTGAGCAGCTAACCGCAAATTCCATCTCAGGCGCGGAGGTCGTCTTGTGCACCGTGTCTTCGGTCGTAGTGTGCCTCGCTGCCACGTGTACGACAAACCGCCGTGCCGTCCGATACACATTTGCTGGAAACCGAGTCTGCGAGGAGGACAGACGCCGTAGGAACGCCCACGCGGTGGCGGCCCAAGTCTCCATGTGGCATCAGTGTGTGCCGGTGCGGCTACTTTAAAACCCTCGTCGACACCACCGTCTCCGTCCCTAGTCACTCCGTCCAACCCTAGCCTCGAATCCATCACCGCCAGACAAACACACCGCCGGAGATATGGCGCACAACTACAAGGCTGGCGGAAGCGGCGTCGGCGGCTAGCGCTCCCGCCAGTTTACCCTCAATGAGGAGCACGTGCTCTACCGGCATCACATCTCGGTGCCGATGGAGTACTGCATGCCGCACGGCTGGCACCTGTTCGCCGCCGGCTACGCCGTGCCGCCGCCTACTCCTGATGGACCTGAGCTACGCTCGCTCGAGCGGCGCATGCAGATGACGTCGGAGGAGCGCCACCGCTTGGAGTGGGTATCAACCAGCCCGGAGTGGCGCCGCGTCTTCAAGCAGGAGAGCGACATCGAGGTCGCCAGGTCCGCCGGCCCTGACGCTGGACGGTTCAACCGAACTGTCCGCAGGAGCTGGTGGTACGGCCGCGACGTCGACGGGACGCTCGCGGCATATGGCTACCGTCCGCGGATCCACGGCGACCCGCCACGCTGGCCGTTGTACTCCCCGCAGGCGCAACGCATGGCAGCGCCGCCTGCGCGCGCACCGACACGGGCGGTGTTGGGTGCTTCTCGATCCAGTTCATCCAGGTTTGGCGACAGGCTGCGCTCCGTGCCGTACGCGAGGCCGTCTGGCAGCATCGTGATCCCGGAAGGCCCGCGAGGCAGCTCCTCCGCACCGACGAGAAGGGCGGTGCCGGTGAAGAAAGAAGTGAAGAAGAAGGCGTTGGGCTTGCTTCCACGCAGGCGCCTCGAACTTCACCGCCCCAAGGAGGAAGTCGTGCACCCGCCACCGCCACCAGTGAAAAAGTGGCGGGAAATGGAGCTCGAGGCGCAGGCGGCCTACCGCGACCCCGATGACCCGGAGGACGCATCGGGCAGCACCTGCTCGTCGGCTTCTCTATCGACGAGGACTACCGGCAGGTGATGTACAACGCACATGAGGCGGAGCTGTGGTCAGCCAAGGACTCCGGCAACTTCGTTGACCTCGCCGCTGCCACTCCTTCTCCACCACCGGCGCCAAAAGAGGAGGAGAACTACTTCTCTGATGACAACGATGGCGATGACGCTACAGAAAATGGGAACTACAGAGCCTTCAACAACCGCTGACAAGGTATCGACTTGTCAATGCCTACAAGTTGTAGACAAGGGTTTCGTGGAAAGTAGAGGGCAAGTAGATCTCGAGGGTTTCAGCCGGAAAAGTACTCGACTACTAGAAAACTAGGGTTGTGTTGACAATGAATCGATCCTCTCTTTCTCCCTCGACTCCCCCTTATATAGGAGGCGGAGCCGAGGGTTTCGTGATGTACAAGTTACAAACATTGGGATAATCTTTGAGTTCGTCCCGTAATAGTTACAAGTCATTAACCTAATACAACTCTATCTTTCCAAACCATCGCTTAACTGGGCTTCCGGGCTTCATATTCTTCGGGTCATGGGCCTTCAGTAAACCCCGGGTACCATCTTCGGCAGGCCCATTAGGGATGCCTATGTCAGTAGCCCCCGAGATTTTTTGCTTGAATCGAAGAATCAAGGAAAATCTCCATCATTACAATTAACACCTGATTTCTCCAAGTCACTAAATGACTTTCATAAAACAATCATATACTGTACAGGGATATGGTAGTTGGGGCTAGTTCATCTGACGGATCAGGTAACAGTTAACTGCTCTCGTGGCAATCCCGCAAA
This sequence comes from Lolium rigidum, assembly GCF_022539505.1. Classification (NCBI taxonomy): domain Eukaryota; kingdom Viridiplantae; phylum Streptophyta; class Magnoliopsida; order Poales; family Poaceae; genus Lolium; species Lolium rigidum. The sequence continues at coordinate 92,113,805 of NC_061508.1, forward strand.
AACCTACTTCAAGATCAAGTCCCTGGATATGATCTCGGTATACCGGCGTAATTCGACATGTGCTGTTTAAGGTCTTACCATATGCCGAACTCCAGTTATATTTTATCGGGTACCTAACGCGTCCGTTAGGATTTTTCTTCGCATCTGTTGATACGGAAAAAAGAAGCAGAGCGCATTCGGGTGCGATTCCACGCCACACAGGACGGATCCCGGGGTCTTAACTTCGTAAAGTATTACGACATTCAGAGATTTAACCGCGACTGGGGCGCTCTGAGAATATATTGTCGAGTGCCTTTTTGGCTGTTGGAATAGCACATTTATTCGAGTCATATGATGACTCCCTCTTTTTTTTTACCTTGTCCTCCCGACGGGAGTATATGAAGAGTTATATCATAACTCGAAATATGCTCACTATGACTCCTTCAGTTTCATCGGGTACGCGACCAGCGTTACCGATGGGAGTAGCCCCCGAGGCTACAGTCAAGTGCTTGTACTTGGTTGTAGGCTCACCTTTTTATTATCTTTGTCGCTATATTGTCAACTCTTCTAGTATTTCCATCTTTATCGGGTGCGCGACCAGCGCTCCCGATGGGAGTAGCCCCCGAGGCTACAGTCGAGTGCTTGTACTTGGCTGTAGGCTCATGTTTGTCTTTTTTGAATCAATTCCATATCAATCTCCTTATAAAAGTAGCCCCCGAGCATTTGAACAAAAACTTGTATTTGATCAAAGGCTCCCGAAATTACCAATAAGATGCCTTTATCGCCAATCTTCGAAGCATTGCACCCGAAATTTCCCTTATAGTGACATCAGTGCTGACGATGGCCACGATCGTTGTATTGGGAAGGTGCGGGTCCTATTATATCACTGACTCGTGGGTCCCTAACACCGCGTCGCTTGACACGTTACGCAAGTGGGGGCACACGTCCTCCGCTTTTCTTGGCACACGCGCTGTAGCGCCTGTTTAGTTACCTCAAAGTAAAAAGACTTCTGTGCCCTTGCAGACACGTGTAAGGCATCGAATCCATTTCCTTTCCATCTAACGGTGCGACGAATCAATCCTTTCCTATAAAGCACCTTCTTCTTCCTCATTCTTTCCCCTTCGCTGCGCCGTTCAAATCTCCTCTCTCTCTCCTTCGCTATTGCCATCCTCAAGCTCTGCTCCCTTGCGCCACCAAGCACTCTCCGTTTCCGCCAAAGTTCGCTTCATGCCTCCACGCACAAGGCTAGCCAAACACTCTGCTCCTAAAAGCACCGCTGCTATGGAGGATGTGGAGATCGGCGGATGGGAGAGATTCAAGCTCTCCAACCAGGACAAGAGGGGCCTCAAGAAGCTTGGCCTGATGCAGAAGGAGGACTCCCTCATTTTCCCCGGCGATGAAAGCGCTCCAAATCCTCGAATCAGATACCGGGTAACCTTCATTCACCATCTTATCCGCGGTCTCTCCACCCATGTCCATGAATTTCTGCGTGGACTTCTATTTGTTTATGGGATTCAGCTGCACCAGCTTACCCTCAATTCCATCCTCCATATCTCCCTTTTCATCACCCTCTGCGAATGTTTCCTCGGGACCCATCCCCATTGGGGCCTTTGGAAACGTATCTTCTATCTCCGGCGCAACAACTCTCGCCGCGTTGTCTACAATATAGGCGGCGTGTGCATTTGCGTCCGCTCCGACGTAGATTACTTTGATGTCAAGTTCCCTGATTCCGTCCAAGGATGGCGCAAGAGGTGGTTGTACATCCAAGACGAATCCGTCGGCAATCAGGAGTACGACATTGCTCCTTTTGACAATGCCGCAAAAATCATCAGACGCCGGTCCTGGGACGCCGAAGCTTCTGCCGAAGAAATAGCGGCTACCGACGCTCTGATGAAACGCATCCACCAACTCCAGAATACCCACGGCAAAGAGCTGTCGGGTATTCAGATTATCGCATACTTCCTTAGGATCAGGGTGCAACCACTGCAGGCCCGTGATAACCCACAAGTATAGGGGATCGCAACAGTCTTCGAGGGAAGTAAAACCCAAATTTATTGATTCGACACAAGGGGAGGTAAAGAATACTTATAAGCCTTAACAACTGAGTTGTCAATTCAGTTGCACATGGAAAAGCACTAGTAACGGGGGTGATGTGAAAGTAGCGAGTGATATGAGAGCGATAGTAACGAGTAACACAGCAGCAGTAATAGTAACACAGAGGCAATGGCACCAGAAAATAGTTGATACTACTTCCAATGACATGTAGAAACGAGTATACGATGATGAGAGATGGACCGGGGTTCCCAGCTATCTACACTAGTGGTAACTCTCCAATAATAAGTGTTGGGTGAACAAATTACAGTTGGGCAATTGATAGGATTGAAATAGCATTAAGACAGAACATCAAGATTATTAATCATGTAGGCATGTTTTCCATATATAGTCATACGTGCTCGCAATGAGAAACTTGTACAACATCTTTTGTCCTACCAGCCGGTGGCAGCTAGGGCCTCTAGGGAATCTACTTGGAAATTAAGGTACTCCTTTTAATAGAGCACCGGAGCAAAGCATTAACACTCCATGAAAACATGTGATCCTCATATCTAAGCCTTCCCCTCCAGGTTGTCCCAATTTCGTCACTTTGGGGCCTTTGGTTCCGGACATAGACATGTGCATACAACTTGTAGATATAATCTAAGCAATAAGTATAGAGCTTAAATCTAAGATCATGCCACTCGGGCCCTAGTGACAAGCATTAAGCATAACAAGATTGCATCAACAATAACTTCATAAACTTTGTAGATAGACAATCATAATGTAACAATCCATCGGATCCCGAGAAACACAACACCGATTACATCAGATGAATCTCAATCATGTAAGGCAGCTCATGAGATCATTGTATTGAAGTACATAGGGGAGAGAGTACCAACTAGCTAACCCGTAGTCCATGGGGGAACTACTCACGGAGCATGATGGAGGCGGTGGCGTTGATGGAGATGGCTTCCGGGGGCACTTCCCCGTCCCGGCGAGGCTTGCCGGAACACGGACTCTGTCCCCGAAACGGAGTTTCGCGATGGTGTCGGCGCCCCTGGAGTCTTTCTGGAGTTTCGTCAATTGGTCTCGAAGATTTAGGTCACCAGGGCTTAAATAGGCGAAGAGTCGGAGTCGGAGGGGCCACGGGGCCTCCTCACACTAGGGCGGCGCGCCCCCCCTTGGGCCGCGCCGCCCACACGTGTGGGGCCCCCAGGGCTCCCCTCTGGTCCCCCTTTGACTTTCTGGAAGGTTCCGGGAAAAATAAGATGTTGGGTCGGCGCGCCGCCCACACGTGTGGGGCCCCCAGGGCTCCCCTCTGGTCCCCCTTTGACTTTCTGGAAGGTTCCGGGAAAAATAAGATGTTGGGTCTTCGTTTCGTCGAATTCGAGAATATTGCCCGAACAACCTTTACGGAACCAAAAACAACGAGAAAACGACAGCGGCCCTTCGACATCTCGTTAATAGGTTAGTTCCGGAAAATGCATAAAAACATTATAAAGTGCAAGCAAAACATGTAAGTATTTTCATAAAACAAGCATGAACCATCAGAAATTATAGGTACGTTGGAGACGTATCAGCATCCCCAAGCTTAGTTCCTGCTCGCCCTTGAGTAGGTAAACGATAAAAAGAGTAATTTCTGGAGTGACATGCTACTTACATAATCTTGATCATACTATTATAAAGCATATGAGATGAATTCAGTGACTCAAGGCAATGATCTATAGTTGCTAACAAATAGATAACATATAGCAAAAAAATTCATGAATAGTACTGATACGTCTCTGACGTATCGATAATTTCTTATGTTCCATGCCACATTATTGATGATATCTACATGTTTTATGCATACTTTATGTCATATTTATGCATTTTACGGCACTAACCTATTAACGAGATGCCGAAGAGCCGATTCGTTGTTCTGCTTGTTTTTGGTTTCGAAATCCTAGTAAGGAAATATTCTCGGAATTGGACGAAATCAACGCCCAGGGGCCTATTTTGCCACGAAGCTTCCAGAAGATCGAAGAGAAGACGAAGTGGGGCCACGGGGCGCCGCCACACTAGGGCGGCGCGGCCAGCATAGGGCCCGCGCGGCCCTAGCGTGTGGGGCCCCCGTGACTCTCCCGACTCTGCCCTTCCGCCTACTTAAAGCCTCCGTCGCGAAACCCCCAGTACCGAGAGCCACGATACGGAAAACCTTCCAGAGACGCCGCCGCCGCCAATCCCATCTCGGGGGATTCGGGAGATCGCCTCCGGCACCCTGCCGGAGAGGGGAATCATCTCCCGGAGGACTCTTCACCGCCATGGTCGCCTCCGGAGTGATGAGTGAGTAGTTCACCCCTGGACTATGGGTCCATAGGAGTAGCTAGATGGTTTTCTTCTCCTAATTGTGCTTCATTGTCGGATCTTGTGAGCTGCCTAACATGATCAAGATCATCTATCTGTAATGCTATATGTTGTGTTTGTCGGGATCCGATGGATAGAGAATACTATGTTATGTTGATTATCAATCTATTACTTATGTGTTGTTTATGATCTTGCATGCTCTCCGTTATTAGTAGAGGCTCGGCCAAGTTTTTACTCTTAACTCCAAGAGGGAGTATTTATGCTCGATAGTGGGTTCATGCCTCCATTAAATGCAGGACGATGTGACGAAAGTTCTAAGGTTGTGGATGTCTTTGTTGCCACTAGGGATAAAACATTGATGCTATGTCTGAGGATGTAGTTATTGATTACATTACGCACCATACTTAATGCAATTGTCTGTTGTTTACAACTTAATACTGGAAGGGGTTCGAATGATAACCTGAAAGTGAACTTTTTAGGCATAGATGCATGCTGGATAGCGGTCTATGTACTTTGTCGTAATGCCCAATTAAATCTCACTATACTTATCATATCATGCATGTGCATTGTCATACCCTCTCTATTTGTCAATTGCCCGACTGTAATTTGTTCACCCAACATGCTATTTATCTTATGGGAGAGACACCTCTAGTGAACTGTGGACCCCGGTCCATTCTTTTACATCGAATACAATCTCTTGCAATACTTGTTCTACTTGTTTTCTCGCAAACAATCATCATCCACACTATACATATAATCCTTTGTTACAGCAAGCCGGTGAGATTGACAACCTCACTTGTTTCGTTGGGGCAAAGTACTTTGGTTGTGTTGTGCGGGTTCCATGTTGGCGCCGAATCCCTGGTGTTGCGCCGCACTACATCCCGCCGCCATCAACCTTCAACGTGCTTCTTGGCTCCTCTCTGGTTTGATAAACCTTGGTTTCTTACTGAGGGAAAACTTTCTACTGTGCGCATCATACCTTCCTCTTGGGGTTCCCAACGGACGTGTTAACTACGCGCAATCAAGCTCTTTTTCTGGCGCCGTTACCGGGGAGATCAAGACACGCTGCAAGGGGAGTATCCACAATCCAATCTCTTTACTTTGTTTTTGTCTTGCTTTATTTACTACTTTGTTTGCTGCACTAAAACAAAACACAAAAAAATTAGTTGTTAGTTTTACTTTATTTACTGTCTTGCACTCTATATCAAAAACACAAAAAAATTAGTTACTTGCATTTTACTTTTGTTACCATGTCTAGTTATGCACTTGCTACTTCTTCACCTGAGGAATTAGTCTTCACTTTTAAACAAGGGGATGAGGAGAGTTTTAAAGATGCTTGGTCCAGAATTTTTACTTCTTATCGTAAAGCTGAAGCTCAAATGACTCTAAGTTTGCTCCTTAGTAATTTTTATTTTGGTCTTATGATTCGCTATAGATATGCCTTGGATGTTGTAGTAGGAGGAGATTTCCTTCATTGCAATGGGTATCAAGCTTTTAATGCCATAAAGAAGTTGGTTGCATCACATGATTCAGCTAATAACTTTGATTCAGCCCTTATTAGCATTTATAATAGATTAAACACTCTTGAGACAAGTGCATCTCGCTTGAATGAAAATTATAGATATGTGCGTAACCGTCTTGATCAAGTTTTAGTGAACTCTGAACCTTCATTATGGGATCCTACTATTAAAATTGTTATCGGTGACCAAACTCTTCATGCCAATTGTGATATTATGTCTGAATTTTGCCTAATGCCTAAGAGTATTCATAAATCTTTGAAACTTTGGGGATTCATTGAAGGGGGAGAAGGAATAACTCTTATTGATAACTCTGTTATAATTCCTAAAGGAATAGCTGCGGGTGTGCATACAACCGTTCTTAGGAGAACAATATCCATTGATTATCTTGTTATTGAATGTGCAGAACAGGACAAATCACACTCGGAAGATCCCTGCTGAAATTATTGGGAGCAGTCATAGATATAGGAGAAGGCACCCTAAAATTCACCTCTACACCCGGGGGTAGACATATATTCCCTAAATCAAAGAGTAAGAAAAAGACAAGAAAAGTAAGGGTAAAGCCCAAGGTAATGTCGATGCTCCATCTCTTGACAATACTTGATATACACTTTCTGCGCCTAGCTGAAAGGCGTTAAAGAAAAGCGCTTATGGGAGACAACCCATGTTTTTACTACAGTACTTTTATTTTATATTTGAGTCTTGGAAGTTGTTACTACTGTAGGAACCTCTCCTTATCTTAGTTTTGTGCATTTTTGTGCCAAGTAAAGTCTTTGATAGTAAGGTTCATACTAGATTTGGATTACTGCGCAGAAACCGATTTCTTTGCTGTCACGAATTACAACCTGCCTCTCTGTAGGTAGCTCAGAAAAATATGCCAGTTTACGTGCGTGATCCACAGATATGTACGCAACTTTCATTCAATTTGGGCATTTTCATTTGAGCAAGTCTGGTGCCTCAATAAAATCCGTCTTTACGGACTGTTCTGTTTTGACAGATTCTGCCTTTTATTTCGCATTGCCTCTTTTGCTATGTTGGATGAATTTCTTTGTTCCATTAATGTCCAGTAGCTTTGTGCAATGTCCGGAAGTGTTAAGAATGATTATGTCACCTCTGAACATGTGAATTTTTATTATGCACTAACCCTCTAATGAGTTGTTTCGAGTTTGGTGTGGAGGAAGTTTTCAAGGATCAAGAGAGGGAGATGATACAATATGATCAAGGAGAGTGAAAGCTCTAAGCTTGAGGATGCCCGGTGGTTCACCCCTGCATATTTTAAGAAGACTCAAGCGTCTAAGCTTGGGGATGCCCAAGGCATCCCCTTCTTCATCGACAACATTATCGGGTTCCTCCCCTGAAACTATATTTTTATTCCATCACATCTTATGTGCTTTGCTTGGAGCGTCGGTTTGTTTTTGTTTTTGTTTTTGTTTGAATAAAATGGATCCTAGCATTCATTGTGTGGGAGAGAGACACGCTCAGCTGTTGCATATGGACAAATATGTCCTTAGGCTTTACTCATAGTATTCATGGCGAAGGTTGAATCTTCTTCGTTAAATTGTTATATGGTTGGAATCGGGAAATGCTACATGTAGTAATTCTAAAATGTCTTGAATAATTTGATACTTGGCAATTGTTGTGCTCATGTTTAAGCTCTTGCATCATATACTTTGCACCCATTAATGAAGAAATACATAGAGCTTGCTAAAATTTGGTTTGCATACTTGGTCTCTCTAAAGTCTAGATAATTTCTAGTATTGAGTTTTGAACAACAAGGAAGACGGTGTAGAGTCTTATAATGTTTTCAATATGTCTTTTATGTGAGTTTCGCTGCACCGGTCATCCTTGTGTTTGTTTCAAATAACCTTGCTAGCCTAAACCTTGTATCGAGAGGGAATACTTCTCATGCATCCAAAATCCTTGAGCCAACCACTATGCCATT
>NC_061508.1:92121722-92178835 GCF_022539505.1 Lolium rigidum
CTGTTAGTGGTATTTTGTTTCTGGTTATGGTTGTATGGGTGTCACATGCCATGATAGGATTAAAGTTTGCCTCGCCAGATGTATTGCTAACTGCTAGTTAGTTGGGTAGATTAACGAAAGACTCTAACTCTAAACCCGTTAGCGAGTTGTTTTTTAACCGTCGGGAAACTAACTCAGACCCCTATCTACGCCGACTACTTTCAACGTCATCCGGAAGCATCTCTACTACGCCAAGAAAATAGAAGCCCCTACCTTCAAGAGTAGATTGCACCCTGCGAGAAGACATACTTATTTGGTCTAACCTTAGAGCATAACCACACTAACATCGAGGATATCTTCTTCAAATCACCCTCTAACACGCCGTCTAACAAGCTGAGAGGAAAATAGCGTCAAAGCCAAGCTACATCACATGGTTCATCTGGTCCTCATCAAGTGAAGCTTATGAAGATACCGGGAGACTTGAGATTAAGTGTAAACTGCCCGCTCTCACTTCTTAACCGGTCAACACCGACCCTCAAGCTGAGATTGTCTCCGATGACCTCTATTGCTTGCTTCATATGGATACCAACTAGGTGTTTCATCAACTTACTAACTCACCAGTGCGTCCCATATGGTTGAGTTAACATCGTGAGTGCCTCTTGAAGTTGTGGTGCACACGTCGCCCCAGAAGATTCTGCAGGCTCGAACAAGGAAGATCGACGACTTCTTCAGAAGCCTGATAGAACCACAAGGCAGAAGCTCAGAGTTTTTCCGAAAGCCCGATGAAAAATCTTAAGCGTCTTCCACTAAAAGTTGGAGCTAACCCTAACAATTTAAACCTTTCTAACACACCGTTGGAAACGTGGGATGCGCTAACCCCTCTTGAAGCCGTGGACTACACAACGCCCTCTGAAGATGTCGACTCAAGACGAGAGATCAATGACTGCTCCAAAAAGCGCCCGACAAGGCCCGTGGTCGAGGCTCTATGATTTCGGGAACCCAGATGAACAATCTTAAGGGTGGAAGACTTCGTCTTCCACTAAAATCTAGCTAACTCTAAAAAGTTTTCAGCCACTGTTCAAGCACCGTTGGGTGCACTAACCCTCCCACTGGCCTTGAACTCCCTCTAGGATCGTTAAGAAACCTACGGATCCAACACCTGCATGGAGTAGTCAACCTCTTCATGAAGCTCGCCATCGGCGAGAAAACCATCATGTCTCCCGGAGAAGATGAAGCAACGACCTTCTCTACAATGACACGTCTACGAAGGATGGAGTCTAACTCTAGTCAACTTTGAAAACCCCTCTAGTTCTACGCTCAGTAATCTCGGGACGAGATTATTTTAAGGGTGGAAGAGTCTGTAACACCCCACTTTTGCAACCTTGATTAATTGTCCTTATTGCAAAAATTAGGGGGAACAAAAACTTTTCTATAAGCTAATTAGATGAATTGCCTTGATCTGTCTGTTAAGATGAATTGCTTTGATCTATTGGTAGATGTATTATCTTGTTTTCTTGTTGAGTTTTGTCTCGAGCTGCCTCAAAGAACACTACTCTAGTGGTCGGACAAACAACTCACCTAATAAAACACATGTGTGACTTAGGAAAAATTGTTTTCCTTTTTACTACATCAAACTCTTCTCCTGATGGCAACCTCGAGTGTGCCATCTTGAATTTCTCTTTGTGGCACAATCTAGCTCAAATCATCCTTAATTCAAAACTTGGGATCATCTACCCCTAGCTACATCCCTCTCTTGTGCCCACTCATCCTCGTTGGTTTTGAGGCCATCTCGACCATCTGTGTTGACAGGCTTAAAATGTTCAGACTTTGGCAGTTGATATCTAAACAATCACCACTGTTATTGGTAATCTCAATGCATGGATCCCATCTATGAAACACCCTCTTCAACCTCCATGTCCTGCATGTCTCAGTCAATCCTTGCAACTCATATATTCAACTTGATCTGGTATCCTATCCCATGTTCCAGCACCAGATCACTTCTTCCTCTTTCACCTCTTGTTTTTGTTATCATCCAAGTTTATCTTCACAAAACCAAGAGTGGGAATGATGGGTGCATTTTGTAGCCACCATCTACCTTTGAGAACACTCCTCCCTAAATTAGATTTTCTTTCTCAAAAACTCTATTGTTTTCCCTTCTCTGGTTTTGATCACAAAACTACTTCTAGTTTTATTAAAGCTTCTCAAAATATTTCTTCAAAGAAAACAAGGAACTGATATGGGTTTTGTTTTTCATCCCATTTTTAACAAGTATTGATTTCTGAAACATTACTTTCTATTTTGCCTTCCTTTTTACAAAAAGTATTGCTATGGTATTTATACCCTCTCTTGTTTATTTAAGATTTGAGAAAACTCTACTTTACTTAAGAAAGTAAGTAGAATATTTTGAACTCCTATGCTCCAACTAGTTTTCTCTCAACATCTTCAAATTTCCATTACACTTGAGTTCATTCCCAATTGTCTCTAGACAATTGAGGTGTGTCCCATACCTTTCAATTAAACTCTTTTTCAAATGGCAACTCTTGCACATCATATGCACATCTCTGATCCACCACATTGTATCCCCTCCATCCTCCAATTTTTGATCAAATGGATGATCGTTTGATACTTTCAAACCACTCCCAATTGACCTCTTATTTGTAGAGCAACTTATATTTCATCATACCCATCTCGATCCTCTATTCTTTTCCATCACTACCTTGACCTCATGAATTGAAGATTTATGTCACCCTCATACTCCTTTCTATCTATATGTATCTACTCCTATTTTTATCATCATCAAAGTCACTCATTGACATTATCTTCTCAACATCATGTCTTGGTCTATACACATGGATATTGTGCACCTCTCTTTTTGATTCACTTGTGTTTGGCATAAATGGAGCCGGCCATTATGTTGGCATGACAATTTCGGCCAGCCATTGTTCTCCTCACTTTCTTCTCTTGCAAACCTTGCCTCCCAACTACCCCAAAAATTAAATGAGCAGCCACCTTCCTTGGCCAATCAAAAAAGGAGGCAGCCACCCCTCTCCCTCTATTTAAGGAGCTTGGCCGGCCACTCCACCTCCCCTTTGGATCATTTTTCTCACTCTCCACTCCCTCACACTCTCTCCCTGCCCTCCACCACGAGCTGCTGCTCCTCCTTAGCTCCATGGCCGGCCATGGCCATGGGAAGCCCCCAAGATGAAGCTCTCCCCCTCCCTCAAGCTCCCCCTCACCATGAGAGCTTCCCTCTCACTCTCTTCTCTCCCAACCCCTAGCTGGTTTCCTCTCCTTTTCTTCTTCCTCCATTGCTAAGATTGGATCTTGATGCAGGTGCATGTTGGTCCAAGCATGGAGAAAGTTGAGCAATCCTCAGATCTGAAGCTCTTGACCAAAGTTCGTCCAAAACCTTGCTGTAATTTCTGTAATCTTGCTGTTTCAGATTCTGGTGCGAACTTGTAAAATCCACCAAATCTCGTGTGCAGATCCAAATCGAGTGATTCAAAGTTCTGCAGATAGGTATTGAAAAGATCTAAAACTTGGCGTTGGTCTCATCCTCAAATTCGTTACGGATTGTCCGCGGTAAATGAAGTTATGTAAACATGCAGATTCACTGTTTGTCAGATTTGTTCCGTTGTACGAAACCTTTTTGAACAAACTCAACTTTAGGTGAAAGCCCTCTTCAATACCTTCATTTTGGCGGTGGTTTCACTTGGATTGACCTCCTGAAACTGAAATGGTTCACAGATCAAGATCTGATCAGATCTGACTTTGTCGAATTAAACCAGGAGCTTGGTGACGAATTTTTGAATGAAACCAATTGGGTAAGAACCATATTTTCAATACCTTTCAGATGCAGCTGACCTCATATTTTTATGATTGATGTATGATTTGTGGTGAATTAAACTTTTTCTGTGTGTTTTGCAGACCTGACTGTTAGCTTTTAAATCACCAAAAATCCATTTTTGAACCTAATTGAGTGATTCCAATTCAGTAGGACTACTGGATGTTTTCTTAATCATCTCAAACAAGTTTCAAACATTTATCTGTTTTGTAAATCTAGAGGTAAAGCAAATGGTATAGACATACAGTAATCTTGTCAATCCATTTGTGAGAGTTTCAGAAACTTTTTGGACCCAAAACCAATTGTGTGTGAATCTCTGTTTAAATATCTTTCAAATGCCAGTGGTCTCATATTTTTAGGATTTTTCTACGATTTATAGCTTACAGATCTTTTTTTCTGTACAGTCAGATTCAAAGAAATTCCTAAAATAGTAGGTTTAATATTTTTGGGTGATTCCAATTGGGTTAGTCTTGTATTAGTACTGGCCATCTAGGAAAAATACTGTTAGTCTCTGTTCATGCATATTTGTTACTATTAGTAATGTATATGTGTGACATGCATTGTTGGAGCAAAACTTTTCGGTTTATTTAAAACCCTTGGCCAACTCTTTTTAGTAGAGATGGGCAACCTTTGTTTTATGCTTGCAAAACAAAACCTCTGCAATTTAACTTTAGCCCTATTGTTTTGCTTAAGTTTTCAAATGATGTGGAATATGGTTTGCTTCCTATTTTGGATGTTGTGTTATGTGAGCAAACTAAGTTAGGAAAACTGTTTTCTACTTTTCCAAAAATGTTTGAAAATATTTTGTGAATGTATTTGATGTCAAACTAATGCTCTTGTCCTCTTTATGATGTTATCTACCAGGGGATGTTTGGTTTATACCATGGTGATAACCGAGAGAGGCAATTGCTAAGTTGTGATACTCTCATACCTTTACTAGGTAAATAACATGGGTTCTCTTTAAGTTGTTTGTGGTATCTATAAGTCCTTTGTATGGTAGCTCTTTATTGAATGGTTAAATTATGGTTGTTGTATGTTTGTTTTGTTGGTGCAATGTGATTGATTGTGTTCCTTTTATATTTTCCGGCGATAGACGCGAACAATTCCGGAGAAGAAGAAGAAGTGGAATCGGACGAGGATTTTATATATGTTGTTGGAATTCTTATATTGATGGAGTTGAAGAAGTCCAGGGACAAATAAGCCAAGGCAAGCCATCTCTTGATCTCTGAATGTTGAATCACATTTTGTGGTTACTTTGTTGTTATTCTTGTCTCTCGATATATTTTGTGTGGTATCTACTTATGTTGATGGAGCGTGCTCACCATGAGCATGTTGGATTCTCTTTGACACCTCACCTACCATCCCCTTTAGGGAAATGGTGGTCATTATCATGATCTTGGTGTACCCTCTAAGTGTGAGGGGTATGCCCACTTATCTTGTGTGTGTCGACCTCTTGGCACCCTTCTTGAACCCCCTTGTTGATGTTACGCATACTTACTCTCGAGTATGTTGAACCCTTTGTTGATCTTATGCATGCATACCACTGAGCATGTATGTCCCCTTGACCATCTATATTATCATCTTCTTAGCGGTATGATGATTAACATCTTGAACCTTGTTGAATCTTCCAACTTATGTTGTCCCTATACATGCTTATCCTAAGTATGTATGATCCCCTTAACACCTCAATTATCATCCCCTTAGTGGTATGATGGCTAGCATCATGTCATTGTGACTCTTAGTTCCTTCATAAAACTATAGGTTGGGAACCCCCTTGGAAAAATACCTTGTTGAAAGGAATTTTTGAAAACCTTGGGTGAGTTGGACTTACCCAAGCGTGTGTTTATGAAAGGAAAGGATCTTGGCAAAGATGGTTGAAAAGAAAATCTTGTTTTCGAAAACTTTGGCGCCTAAGTATTCACCCGTGACAATTAACCCGTGCAACCACATTACCCTGGGGTGGGACGGGGGTTAGCCCGTAGTTTGTTCTTCTTAACATGGGACACCGCACAACTATATAAGGGTAAGGTTACCCCTGAATCCGGATTGTCATTGGTGGAGACAACAGTATAACGGCAGGCCTTCGGGGCTGACCCGTCCGGAAGACACTATGGGTCTCCTGGCTTGGCGGTGGAGCCACGCTCAAAGTGAGGTGAGCTGCCACGGTGCCGGGGAGGTACATACTCCATAGGGTAGGATCCCGTGCTTAGACGAATAGGCGAAAGGCTATGTCCGAGTTTTTGTCATGGCATAGTTGATATGCGGGGATGATGCCCACATGATAAACTCGCGGATCTTGTGGGGAAAGTGTGCAAACTCTGCAGAGTCAAATCTATTCGAATAGCCGTGTCCGCGGTCATGGACGGTTGAAATGGCTGTTGCTTAGCCCGATGAGTTTTGTTTGAGAAAGTGTTTACCAAAGGAAAAAGGAACTTGTTTTCAGCGATGTCGGAAGGGTACTAGAATGGTTTGGTTGACCATGTGGAGATGGTCGGAAAGGAAATAAACTGGGTTACCCCCTTCCTAGTGTTTTATGTTGTAGAACTCTTTTGAAGTATCTTCTTTAACAAAGATATAGAGATGTCATAGAACCCTCTTAGTGTCCCCTTCAACTGCGATGTTGGGATGCTATATCCACAAGAGAAACTGATTTCTCTTTCACATGCTATATCCACAAGAGAAACTATCCTTCTTCTCTTGTCTCTTTTAGTTAGCATTGTTAGCACCTTTCTTGATGGTTTGCGAGTACAATTCCAATGTACTCACGGCTTTGTCCCTGGCTATTTACTTGGTCAGACTTGAAGGAGTTCGACCGATGAAGAAGGAGTTGACGACGTCTATGCGAGCTAGGAACGTCTTCCCGATCGGTTGCACTGTAGGGTTATGGCAGATGACTTGGAGTGCTATGCATTGCTTGAAGTGATGATGCTACTCTGATGTTTAGTTAGGCCCTCCGAGGCTATTATGTAAGTATGGGTCATGTGGCCATGTTGTAATTTTCTTATTCTGCTTTGTAATGGATGGTGTAATTTGATATCAGTTCGGTTATGTGTTCACGACGCACTGATCATGGGATCGTGAACTGTATACATAACAGGGATTTTGGACAGCTAGTCCGGGGTCCCCACACTTGGGGATGCCCCCGTGGTTCATCCCTGCATATTTCGAGAAGACTCAAGCGTCTAAGCTTGGGGATGCCCAAGGCATCCTCTTCTTCATCAATAACTTATCAGGTCACCTCTAGTGAAACTATATTTTAATTCCGTCACATCTTATATGCTTTACTTGGAGCGTCTGTGTGCTTTTATTTTCATTTTGTTATCTTAGTTATCTGAATAAATTGGATCCTATCTTGTTTGGGAGAGAGACACGCTCGCTTTTTCATTTGAATACTCCTATTCTTCACTTATATTTGTTGAGTATTCAGTTTTCGCACTGTGTAGCTTCCAGCTCTTGGTTTTCATGTATCTCTTGTTCAGAGCTATTAGTTATTTTATAGAAAGTACTCTCTTACTTCACTTATATTTGTTTTGAGAGTTTCTTGCTACTTCGTTGGAAACAGAAAATGCTTCATGTGGTAGTTGGTATATTGTCTTGACTAATTTGATACTTGGCAATTGTTTTGAGCTCTCAAGTAGATCATGTTTAAGCTCTTGCATCATGTAGTTTAAACTTATTAGTGGAGAACTACTGTAGAGCTTTTTGAAATTTGGTTTGCATGATTGGTCTCTCTAAGGTCTAGATATTTTCTGGTAAAAGTGTTTGAGCAACAAGGAAGACAGTGTAGAGTCTTATAATGCTTGCAATATGTTCTTATGTAAGTTTTCTTTGTACTGGTTTATACTTGTGTTGCTTCAAACAACCTTGCTAGCCAAAGCCTTGTACTGAGAGGGAATGCTTCTCGTGCATCCAAAACCTTGAGCCAAAACCTATGCCATCTGTGTCCACCATAACTACCTACTATGTGGTATTTTTACGCCATTCCAAGTAAATACTTCATGTGCTACCTTTAAACAATTCAAAACTTTATTACTCCTTATTTGTGTCAATGTTTTATAGCTCATGAGGAAGTATGTGGTGTTTTATCTTTCAATCTTGTTGGGCAGACTTTCACCAATGAACTAGTGGCACATCCGCTTATCCAATAATTTTGCAAAAAGAGCTGGCAACGGGGTTCCCAGCCCCAATTAATTAACTTTCATTAATAATTCTCTTCACATGTTTTGCCCTGATTCATCAGTAAGCAAAACTTAATTTTGCAAATAGACACTCCTCCATGGTATGTGAAATGTTGGAAGGCACCCGAGGATTCGGTTAGCCATGGCTTGTGAAAGCAAAAGGTTGGGAGGAGTGTCATCCACAAATAAAACTAAAGTACATGTGTAAACAAAAGAGAAGAGGGATGATCTACCTTGTTGGTAGAGATAATGTCCTTCATGGGAGCCGCTCTTTGAAAGTTTGTTTGACAAGGGGGTTAGAGTGCCCACTACCATTCGTTGACAACAACAAACACCTCTCAAAACTTTACTTTTATGCTCTCTATATGATTTCAAAACTTGAAAAGCTCTAGCACATGATTTAATCCCTACTTCCCTCTGCGAAGGGCCTTTCTTTTACTTTATGTTGAGTCAGTTTACCTACTTCTTTCTATCTTAGAAGCAAATACTTGTGTCAACTTGTGTGCATTGATTCTTACAGGCTTGCTTATTGCACCCATCATATTACTTTGTGTTGACAATTATCCATGAGATATACATGTTAAAAGTTGAAAGCAATTGCTGAAACTTAAATCTTCCTTTGTGTTGCTTCAAAACCTTTTATTGAGAATCTATTGCTTTACGAGTTAACTCTTATGCAAGACTTTTTGATGCTTGTCTTGAAAGTACTATTCATGAGAAGTTTTTGCTATATGATTCAGTTGTTTAGTCATTACCTATTTGTTAGCAAACTATAGACCATTGCTTTGAGTCACTTCATTCATCTCATATGCTTTACAATAGTATTGATCAAGATTATGTTGGTAGCATGTCACTTCAGAAATTATTCTTTTTATCGTTTACCTACTCGAGGGCGAGTAGGAACTAAGCTTGGGGATGCTTGATACGTCTCCAACGTATCTATAATTTCTTATGTTCCATGCTAGTTTTATGACAATACCTACATGTTTTATTCATACTTTATATCATTTTTATGCATTTTCCGGGACTAACCTATTAACAAGATGCCGAAGCGCGAGTTCCTGTTTTCTGCTGTTTTTGGTTTCAGAAATTCTACAAAGGAAATATTCTCGGAATTGCGCGAAACAAAAGGCCACGCCCCTATTTTTCCAGAAGCTTCACGGAGTCCGAAGAAGAGACGAAGGGGGGCCACGAGCTGGCCACACCATAGGGGGGCGCGGCCCACCCTTCTGCCGCGCCGCCAGGTGGGGAGCCCACCTCGGGACTCCACCGATGCTGCCCCTTCGCCTATATATTGCCCCATATGCGAAAACCCTAAAAATATCAGTCATATTCCACAAAGAGTTCCGCAGCGCCGCCGCCATCGACGACAAGTTTCGGGGGACAGAATCTCTGTTCCGGCACGCCGCCGGGACGGGGAAGTGCCTCCGGAATCCATCTCCATCGACTCCACCGCCATATTCATCGCCGTTGCTGTCTCCCATGATGAGGAGGGAGTAGTTCTCCCCCGAGGCTAAGGGCTCTACCGGTAGCTATGTGGTTCATCTCTCTCTCCCATGGTGTGATCTTTATGTGATCATGAGCTTTGTAATCTAGTTGAATATGTAGATGTTACTCTTGTCTATTATGCACTCTAGAGGTTACTTGAATATGAACTCCGGAGTTACTCTCCACGGTGTGATGGTGACAGTGTGCTCATCGTGTGTGATTCCTTTATGACGTTGTGGAGCTTGTTTACTCCGGCTTGAGGTGTGCTTTTGCAGCCCTACACAATGAATGGTGTTTGTTATCGAACAAGAGAGTGTTTTAGAGTAGCATTAATTTATTCAATTATGTGATCATTGTTGAGAGTGTCCACTAGTTAAAGTATGATCCTTAGGCCTTGTTTCTAAGCATTGAAACACCGTTTCCAACAAGTTTTGCTACATGTTTGCTTGCTGCCATTTTTATTTCAGATTGCAATTACTACTTATAATCATCCATATTACTTGTATTTCACTATCTCTTCGCCGAACTAGTGCACCTATATATCTGACAAGTGTATTAGGTGTGTTGGGGACACAAGAGACTTCTTGTATCTTAATTGCAGGGTTGCTTGAGAGGGATATCTTTGACCTCTACCTCCCTGAGTTCGATAAACCTTGGGTGATTCACTTAAGGGAAACTTGCATCTGTTCTACAAACCTCTGCTCTTGGAGGCCCAACACTGTCTACAGGAATAGAAGCGTGCGTAGACATCAATTCAATGATGAAGCGCATCCATGAGCTCCAGAATACCCGCGGTAAGTGATACGTCCAAAACGTATCTACTTTCCCGAACACTTTTGCTATTGTTTTGCCTCTAATTTGTGTATTTTGGATACAACTAACACGGACTAACGCTGTTTTCAGCAGAATTGCCCTGGTGTCTTGTTTTTGTGCAGAAACTCAACTTTCAGGAAAATCCCCGGGATTAATTCCAATGGGCCTATTTTCGCAGAAGATGGACGAAGCCAGAAGACCAGAAGGAGGGGGGTCACGAGGCGCCCACCCCACAAGGCAGCGCGGTGGGCCCCTGGGCCGCGCCGGCCTATGGTGGCGGCGCCTCGGCCAGCCTCCGACGCCCCCCTTTCGACTACTTAAGGGTTTTGACCTAAAAACGCACGGGGGTTAGACGAAATTGCCAGAAGACATCCAGAACTCCGCCGCCATCGCGAAACTCCGTCTCGTGACCAGAAACTCCGTTCTGGCACTCCGCCGGGACGGGGAATTGGAGGAGATCATCGCCATCATCACCACCGACGCCTCTCCATCAACCAGCCATGCTTCCCCCATCCATGTGTGAGTAATTCCCCCGCTGTAGGCTGAAGGGGATGGTAGGGATTGGATGAGATTGGTCATGTAATAGCATAAGATTGTTAGGGCATAGTGCCTAGTATCCGTAATTGGTACTTTTATGATATTGTTGCAACTTGTTATGCTTAATGCTTGTCACTAGGGCCCGAGTGCCATGATCTCAGATCTGAACATGTTATTGTTTCATGATGATATTCATTGTTTTATGATCTTACCTGCAAGTTGTATACACATATTGATGTTCGGAACCCGAGGCCCCAAAGTGACAGAAATTGGGACAGCCAGAGGGGAAGGCGGTGATATGAGGATCACATGTGTTCACGGAGTGTTAATGCTTTGCTCCGGTGCTCTATTAAAAGGAGTACCTTAATTACCAGTAGATTCCCTAGAGGCCTGGCTGCCACCGGCTGGTAGGACAAAAGATGTTTTGCAAGTTTCTCATTGCGAGCACGTACGACTATATATGGAACACATGCCTATGGTTGTTTAGTACATGGATACTGTTT
Source organism: Lolium rigidum (assembly GCF_022539505.1). Classification (NCBI taxonomy): domain Eukaryota; kingdom Viridiplantae; phylum Streptophyta; class Magnoliopsida; order Poales; family Poaceae; genus Lolium; species Lolium rigidum. Next base: position 92,133,065 of record NC_061508.1, read on the forward strand.
TATTACTATCTGCAAATGCCCTACCTTGATTCTTACATGAGTTATTTCATCCATGCAGCGCCCGTTCATCCATCCCTGTGCCTACAGTATTTTAATCCCGCTGTTTACTATAATCACTACTGCTGTCTTTGTTACACTGCTGCTGATATTTCACTACTGCTACTGCAATAAAACTGTTGCTACTAATAAACTCTTGCGAGCAAGTCTGTTTCCAGGTGCAGCTGAATTGACAACTCCGTTGTTAAGGCTTACAAATATTCTTTGGCTCCCCTTGTGTCGAATCAATAAATTGGGTTTTACTTCCCTCGAAGACTGCTGCGATCCCCTATACTTGTGGGTCATCAAGACTATTTTCTGGCGCCGTTGCCGGGAAGCATAGCTTTATTTGCAAGTTCACTTGGATTGATATTGTTCGCTGCAAATTCTCCATCATGGGTAAACCTCGCAATACTGAATTCGCCATATTACCATCCACTACAAGAAAAGGTACAACTCTGAGTACCTCTGCTGCTCTTGATTCACCATCTGTGATAAGTCAACTTGTTTCACCACCACAAGCTTCACATGCTGGTACTTCTGTTGAATCTGAAAATTCTTCTTATAATCTTAATGATGCTTCTGCTGTGCTTGATGATAGTGGTTCGTTAGGATCTTTTCTAGATGCTACAATTGCTAGGTCTAGACAAATTGAAAATACTGAAATTCCTAATGAAAATATTGTTACACCTGTTAATTCACCTGAGTCTGTTGAATACTCTAGTGATGATCTTGATGAAGATTATGTGGAACTTGATGATGATTTTATTAATAAATGCAATGCTACTACTGATGCAAGTAATATTGAAAAGCTTCTTGCACAACGTGCTGTTAGATATAAACTCGTCTCCCGATCCTAAATTTGCCACATCTCCTATAAACATTAAGGATAAGGATTATGATTTTTCTCTTGATTTATCTCATATATCTATTGTTGAGAAAACACCTTTTTGTGGTACTGAAAAAGAAAGTGTTGTAGAACACATGATTGAGTTGTCTACTCTGAGTAGCTTGTTTTCTGATGATACCAAGAAGCGTACTTATTTTGTTGCTAAATTTTTTCCTTTCTCATTAAAGGATGATGCTAAAACTTGGTATAATAGTTGGCCTCCTGATTCTATTGATAGTCCAAGTGGTTTGCTTGATGTTTTCTTCCGGAAATACTTTCCTGGTAGTGCTCAACATATTGCTTTGCAAAAAATCTATAGTTTTGACCAGGAAGATGGAGAGAAATTGCCTGAAGCTTGGGCAAGGTTTGGCTCTCTTATCAGAGCTCGGCCTGGACATGATCAGGAAAAGCATAATTTACTTGATATATTTTATAGTGGACTAACCATTGAGTCGAGGGCATACCTGGATGATTTACTTGATATCTTTTCAGAAATCCTACAAAGGAAATATTCTCGGAATTGGACGAAATCAACGCCCAGGGTCTTATTTTTCCACGAAGCTTCCAGAAGACCGAGGGAGATACGAAGTGGGGCCACGGGGCGCCGACACCATAGGCCGGCGCGGCCAGGGTGGGCCTCGCGCCGCCCTATGGTGTGGGGTCCCCGTTAGCCCTCCGACTCTGCCCTTCCGCCTACTTAAAGCATTCGTCGCAAAAACCCCAGTACCGAGAGCCACGATACGGAAAACCTTCCAGAGACGCCGCCGCCACCAATCCCATCTCGGGGGATTCAGGAGATCGCCTCCGGCACCCTGCCGGAGAGGGGAATCATCTCCCGGAGGTCTCTTCATCACCATGATCGCCTCCGGATCGATGTGTGAGTAGTTCACCCCTGGACTATGGGTCCATAGCAGTAGCTAGATGGTTGTCTTCTCCTCATTGTGCTATCATGTTAGATCTTGTGAGATGCCTATCATGATCAAGATCAGCTATTTGTAATGCTACATGTTGTGTTTGTTGGGATCCGATGAATATGGAATACTATGTCAAGTTGATTATCAATCTATCATATATGTGTTGTTTATGTTCTTGCATGCTCTCCGTTGCTAGTAGAGGCTCTGGCCAAGTTGATACTTGTGACTCCAAGAGGGAGTATTTATGCTCGATAGTGGGTTCATGCCTCCATTAAATGCGGGACGGTGACGGAAAGTTCTAAGGTTGTGGATGTGCTTGTTGCCACTAGGGATAAAACATCGATGCTTTGTCTAAGGATATTTGTGTTGATTACATTACGCACCATACTTAATGCAATTGTCTATTGTTTGCAACTTAATACTGGAAGGGGTTCGGATGATAACCTCGAAGGTGGACTTTTTAGGCATAGATGCATGCTGGATAGCGGTCTATGTACTTTGTCGTAATGCCCTGATTAAATCTCATAGTACTCATCGGGATATATGTATGTGCATTGTTATGCCTTCTTTATTTGTCAATTTCCCAACTATAATTTGTTCACCCAACATGCTATTTCTTATCGGAGAGACACCACTAGTGAACTGTGGACCCCGGTCCATTCTTTACATCTGAAATACAATCTACTGCAATACTTGTTCTTTACTGTTCTTCGCAAACAAACATCATCTTCCACACTATACATCTAATCCTTTGTTTTCAGCAAGCCGGTGAGATTGACAACCTCACTGTTACGTTGGGGCAAAGTACTTTGATTGTGTTGTGCGGAGTTCCACGTTGGCGCCGGAATCCCTGGTGTTGCGCCGCACTACACTCCGCCACCAACAACCTTCACGTGTTCCTTGACTCCCTACTGGTTCGATAACCTTGGTTTCTTACCGAGGGAAAACTTGTCGCTGTACACATCACACCTTCCTCTTGGGGTTCCCAACGGACGTGTGTCTTACACGCCATCAAGACGAGTTTTACGGCGCCGTTGCTCGGGGAGATCAAGACACGCTGCAAGGGGAGTCTCCCACATCCAATCTCTTTACTTTGTTTTTGTCTTGCTTTACTTTATTTTATTTACTGCTTTGTTTGCTCTCTATACCAAAAATACAAAAAAAATAGTTGCTAGATTTACTTTATTTACTGTCTTGTTCTCTATATTAAAAACACAAAAAAATTAGTTATTTGCATTTACTTTATTTAGTTTGGTTTATTTACTACTGTTAAAATGGGTACTGTTGAGAATACTAAGTTGTGTGACTTCACTAGCATAAATAATAATGATTTCCTATGCACACCTATTGCTCCACCTGCTACTACAGCAGAATTTTTTGAAATTAAACTTGCTTTACTAAATCTTGTTATGAGAGAGCAATTTTCCGGTGTTAGTTCCGATGATGCTCGCTGCCCATCTTAATAATTTTGTTGAACTATGTGAAATGCAAAAGTATAAGGATGTAGATGGTGACATTATAAAATTAAAATTGTTTCCTTTCTCCTTAAGAGAAAGAGCTAAAGATTGGTTGCTATCTCTACCTAGAAATAGTATTGATTCATGGACTAAATGTAAGGATGCTTTCATTGGTAGATATTATCCTCCCGCTAAAATTATATCTTTGAGAAGTAGCATAATGAATTTTAAGCAATTAGATAATGAACATATTGCTCAAGCATGGGAGAGAATGAAATCTTTGGTAAAGAATTGCCCTACCCATGGACTAACTACTTGGATGATCATCCAAACCTTTTATGCAGGATTGATTTTTTCTTCGCGGAACCTATTGGATTCAGCTGCTGGAGGTACCTTTATGTCCATCACTTTGGGGGCGGCAACAAAGCTTCTTGATAATATGATGATCAATTACTCTGAATGGCACACTGAAAGAGCTCCACAAGGTAAGAAGGTAAATTCTGTTGAAGAAACCGCCTCCTTGAGTGATAAGATTGATGCTATTATGTCTATGCTTGTGAATGGTAGATCTAATGTTGATCCTAATAATGTTCCTTTAGCTTCATTGGTTTCCGAAGAAGAACATGTTGATGTGAACTTCATTAAAAGTAATAATTTCAACAACAATGCTTATAGGAATAATTCCGGTAACAACTATAGGCCATATCCTTCTGCTAATGGTAATGGTTATGGTAATTCTTATGGGAATTCTTACAACAATAATAGGAGTGTACCCCCTGGTCTTGAAGCCATGCTTAAAGAATTTATTAGTACACAAACTGCTTTTAACAAATCTGTTGAAGAAAAGCTTGATAAAATTGATATTCTTGCTTCTAAGGTTGATAGACTTGCCTCTGATGTTGATCTTTTAAAATTGAAAGTTATGCCTAATAAGGATAATTATAATAAAATTTTTACTACAGCAAACGCCATCCAAGTTCGAATTAATGAAAGTATTAGATTGATGGCTGAATTGCATGCTAGATGGGAAAGAGAAGAAAATGAAAAACTTGCTAAAGAGAATAATGTAGCTAAAGTTTGGACTATTACCACCACTAGTAATGTTAATGCTTCACATGTTGTTACACCTCCTACTATTAATGATAAAATAATTGGTGTTGGCAATGTTTCTACTCCTAGTGCAAAGCGTGCAGAATTGCCTGAAACTGCTGAAATTGCTAAAACTGCTGAAACTGAAACTGATAAAACTGCTGAAATTTTTCAAAATATTGGGGACAATGATCCCATTGCTGTAGATCATAATGGTTGTGATTTTGATGATTGTCACATCTCTGAAGTTATAAAGTTCTTACAAAAACTTGCTAAAAGTCCGAACGCTAGTGCTATAAATTTGGCCTTTACAAAACATATTACAAATGCTCTCATAAAAGCTAGAGAGGAGTGATGTCTACGGGTGCTTCTATTCTTGAAGACAGTGTTGGGCCTCCAAGAGCAGAGGTTTGTAGAACAGCAGCAAGTTTCCCTTAAGTGGATCACCCAAGGTTTATCGAACTCAGGGAGGAAGAGGTCAAAGATATCCCTCTCAAGCAACCCTGCAACCACAAAGCAAGAAGTCTCTTGTGTCCCCAACACACCTAATAGGTGCACTAGTTCGGCGAAGAGATAGTGAAATACAAGTGGTATGAATGAATATGAGCAGTAGTAACGGCGCCGGAAAAGTGCTTGCCGACGTGCGGTTGATGGTAGTAATATTGCAGGATGTAAAGATGCGGTAAAACGAGTAAACAAGCAGCGATAGCGATATTTAGGAACAAGGCCTAGGGATCATACTTTCACTAGTGGACACTCTCAACATTGATCACATAACAGAATAAATAGATAGATGCTAGACTCTACACTCTCTTGTTGGATGATGAACACCACTAACCGTGTAGGATTACACGAACCCTCAATGCCGGAGTTAACAAGCTCCACAATATTCGATGTTCATGTTTAAATAACCTTAGAGTGCATGACAGATCAACATAACCAAACCAAGTACTAACATAGCATGCACACTCGTCACCTTCACGCTACGAAAGGAGGAATAGATCACATCAATACCATCATAGCAATAGTTAACTTCATAATCTACAAGAGATCACAATCATAGCCCACGCCAAGTACTACACGATGCACACACTCGTCACCATTACACCGTACGGGAGGAATAAACTACTTTAATAACATCACTAGAGTAGCACGCAGATATATTGTGATACAAAACACATTGCAATCATAAAGAGATATAAATAAGCACTTCACTATGCCATTCATAACAGTGAATAAGTATTCCGTGAAATATAGCCTAAGAGACCCACACGGTGCACACACTCGTCACCTTTACACACGTGGGACAAGGAGTCTCCGGAGATCACATAAGTAAAACCCACTTGACTAGCATAATGACATCTAGATTACAAGCATCATCATATGAATCTCAATCATGTAGGGCAGCTCATGAGATTATTGTATTGAAGCACATAGGAGAGAGATTAACCACATAGCTACCAGTACAGCCCCGAACCTCGATGGAGAACTACCCCCTCCTCATGGGAGACAGCAGCGTTGATGAAGATGGCGGTGGTGTCGATGGAGGAGCCTTCCGGGGGCACTTCCCCGTCCCGGCGGCGTGCCGGAACGGAGACTCCTGTCCCCCAGATCTTGGCTTCGCGATGGCGGCGGCTCTGGAAGGTTTTCTCTGGTTTCGTCGAACGTGGTAGGGTTTTCGTGACGGAGACCTTAAGTAGGCGGAAGGGCAGCCTCGGAGGGGGCCTGGTGGGCCCACACACCAGGTGGGCGCGCCCCACCCCTTGGCCGCGCCGCCCTGGCGTGTGGGGCCCCCCTGGCTCCTCTCTGGTACTTCTTCGATGCTCTGGAACCTTCCGGGAAAAATAGGATGTTGGGCGTTGATTTCGTCCGATTCCGAGAATATTTCCTTTCTAGGATTTCTGAAACCAAAAACAGCAGAAAATAGCAACTGGCACTTCGGCATCTCGTTAATAGGTTAGTTTCGGAAAATGCATCAAAACGATATAAAGTGTGAACAAAACATGTAGGTATTGTCATAAAACTAGCATGGAACATAAGAAATTATAGATACGTTTGAGACGTATCAAGCATCCCCAAGCTTAGTTCCTACTCGCCCTCGAGTAGGTAAGCGATAACAAATATAATTTCTTAAGTGACATGCTATCATAATCTTGATCTATACAATTGTAAAGCATATGTAATGAATGCAGCGATTCAAAGCAATGGTAAAGATAATGACTAAACAATTGAATCATATAGCAAATATACTTTTCATGGATAGTACTTTCAAGTCAAGCATCAATAAGACTTGCATAAGAGTTACTCATAAAGCAATAAATTCAAAGTAAAAGGTATTGAAGCAACACAAAGGATGATTAAGTTTCAGCAATTGCTTTCAACTTGTAACATGTATATCTCATGGATAGTTGTCAACATAAAGCAATATAACAAGTGCAATAAGTAAACATGTAAGAATCAATGCATAGTTGACACAAGTGTTTGTTTCTAAGATAGAAAGAATGGGTAAACTGACTCAACATAAAGTAAAAGATAGGCCCTTCGCAGAGGGAAGCAGGGATTAAATCATGTGCTAGAGCTTTTTAAGTTTTGAAATCATATAGAGAGCATAAAAGTAAAGTTTTGAGAGGTGTTTGTTGTTGTCAACGAATGGTAGTGGGCACTCTAACCCCCATGCCAAACATACTTTCAAAGAGCGGCTCCCATGAAGGACGTTATCTCTACCAGCAAGGTAGATCATCCCTCTTCTCTTTTGTTTACACATGTATTTTAGTTTTATTTATGGTTGACACTCCTCCCAACCTTTTGCTTACACAAGCCATGGCTAACCGAATCCTCGGGTGCCTTCCAACATCCACATACCATGAAGGAGTGTCTATTTGCAAAATTAAGTTGCTTAGTGATGAATCAGAGCAAAACATGTGAAGAGAATTATTAATGAAGGTTGATTAATTGGGGGCTGGGAACCCCGCGCCAGCTCTTTTTGCAAAATTATTGGATAAGCGGACGAAGCCACTAATCCATTGGTGAAAGCTGCCCAACAAGATTGAAAGATAAAACACCACATACTTCCTCATGAGCTATAAAACATTGACACAAATAAGAAGTAATAAAGTTTTGAATTGTTTAAAGGTAGGACATGAAGTAATTTACTTTGGAATGGCAGAGAGATACCATGTGGTAGGTAGGTATGGTGGACACAAATGGCATAGTTTTTGGCTCAAGGATTTGGATGCACGAGAAGAATTCCTCTCAATACAAGGCTAGGCTAGCAAGGTTTGTTTGAAGCAAACTCAAGTATAAAACGGTGCAGGAAGACTCACATATGAACATATTGTAAGCATTATAAGACTTTACATCGTCTTCCTTGTTGTTCAAACACCTTAACCAGAAAATATCTAGACTCTAGAGAAACTAATCATGCAAACCAAATTTTAACAAGCTCTATGTAGTTCTTCACTAATAGGTGCAAAGTACATGATGCAAGAGCTTAAACATGATCTATATGAGCACAACAATTACCAAGTATCACATTATTCAAGACATTATACCAATTACCACATGCAGCATTTTCTGTTTCCAACCATATAGCAATGAACGAAGCAGTTTCAACCTTCGCCATGAACATTAAAAGCTAAGAACACGAGTGTTCATACGAACCAGCGGAGCGTGTCTCTCTCCCACACAAGCATTTATTCAAACAAAAACAAAAACAAAAACAAACAGACGCTCCAAGCAAAGTACATAAGATGTGGCCGAATAAAAATATAGTTTCAAGAGAAGAAACCTAATAATTTGTCGATGAAGAAGGGGATGCCTTGGGCATCCCCAAGCTTAGATGCTTGAGTATTCTTGAAATATGCAGGGATGAACCACCGGGGCATCCCCAAGCTTAGAGCTTTCACTCTTCTTGATCATATTATATCATCCTCCTCTCTTGACCCTTGAAAACTTCCTCCACACCAAACTCAAAACAAACTCATTAGAGGGTTAGTGCATAATCAAAAATTCATATGTTCAGAGGTGACACAATCATTCTTAACACTTCTGGACATTGCACAAAGGTACTGGACGTTAATGGAACAAAGAAATCCATCCAACACAGCAAAAGAGGCAATGCGAAATAAAAGGCAGAATCTGTCAAAACAGAACCGTCCGTAAAGACGAATTTTAAAGAGGCACCAGACTTGCTCAAATGAAAATGCTCAAATTGAATGAAAGTTGCGTACATATCTGAGGATCACTCACGTAAATTGGCATAATTTTCTGAGTTACCTACAGAGAATTAGGCCCAGATTCGTGACAGGAAGAAATCTGTTTCACGCGCAGTAATCCAAATCTAGTATGAACCTTACTATCAAAGACTTTACTTGGCACAACAATGCAATAAAATAAAGATAAGGAGAGGTTGCTACAGTAGTAACAACTTCCAAGACACAAATATAAAAAAAGTACTGTAGTAAAATAAACACATGGGTTATCTCCCAAGAAGTGCTTTCTTTATAGCCATTAAGATGGGCTCAGCAGTTTTAATGATGCACTCGCAAGAAATAGTAGTTGAAGCAAAAGAGAGCATCAAGAAGCAAATTCAAAACAAATTTAAGCCTAACATGCTTCCTATGAAAAGGAATCTTGTAAATAAACAAGTTCATGAGGAGCAAAGTAACAAGCATAGGAAGATAGAACAAGTGTAGCTTCAAAAATTTCAGCACATAGAGAGGCATTTTAGTAACATGAAAATTTCTACAACCATATTTTCCTCTCTCATAATAACTTTCAGTAGCATCATGAGCAAACTCAACAATATAACTATCACATAAAGCATTCTTATCATGAGTCTCATGCATAAAATTATTACTACTCCCAACATAAGCATAATCAATTTTATTAGTAATAGTGGGAGCAAATTCAACAAAGTAGCTATCATTATTATTCTTAGGGAGTGACTATCTAGCAGCCGGCTGTTTTTCAATTGGGGAACAGACACATTTTTTGAACCATTCAAATGATGACAGCTGGCATACAGAAAAATCTGTTTCAAACAAAAACCAATAATTCAGTTAAATGATGAATTGTCTGTTTCAGTTATACAAAAACAGACACATTATCAGTTTTCAGCCCATTCAGTCCGAAACAGATTTCAGAAAACCCATATAGCAGGGACCCCCACCAGCACGTCCAGCCCATATAACAAACTTAGTAAAAAAACATAAAGCCCATATAGCAGGGATCTGACTAAGCACATTACAGCCCAGGAAAACACACAGCTACGATGATATACTTCTCGTGCAAGCAAAAAGTAGTCACGTGAGATCTACCGACTCCAACCACTCCATCCAGATATTCCTCTCCTGATTCAGATCGAGAATAGGCTTGAACGAGATAAAAAATGGAGGACAATGATGAACAAGCACCAGGGAATAAGAAGGGGATAGGAAAACTGCACGAAATCCTACCTGGACTTGAAGATCCACTGCATTCCCAGGTTAGTTCCTCGTTCCCAAGTATCACCTGCAACACTTCATCCTCAGAAACTCAAGAATCTACACATCTCTCCATTTGTTTTCATATCTGGACTTGCATGCCTGTTTTATGACAAAAAAATGTCAGTCACAAAGAAACATGGTGTAAAACACCATCTCCCCCATAACACAAGAAAGTGATGCACAACTATCATTAGTTCTCATGTTTGCATTTTGCAGTATGATGCACTCTTGTTTGACAAAACTAATGTAGTGATATAAAATAATGAAAAATAGAGAGATTGTGTGATAGTGAGAGACTAATTTTGAAAAGCATTGCAGCACTGTGTGCTGAAAAAAGTACAGTGACTGAATTTACTCCCTATAACTCAGTTGAAGGGAGTATCTTCATGTGCTTTTCACTATTCACAAGACACAGAGATTCATAGAAAAGGTCGTCTACATAAAAAACTGTATCACTGACTGTTTTATGTGTTCACGTGCATGTGTACTCATGAACTAACCACACAGAAAAATCAACCATAGATTTGGGAAAGAATGGCATTATGACATACATACTGTGAGAAGAAAATGGTGCCAGGGGCTAGAATTCCTAGACCAAATTTCCCCGCTTTAATTCTCACAGCTTAGTACCCCCACAAAATGAAGAGAGCTAGCAAAATTAAACATTCAGGGGGTAATAAAAGAAGAAGAAAGCATCTGATAGAGAGGTACCTTGTGGAGGATTGCAGCGGCTGGAGTGGTGCCCTGATGGAGACGAGCGACTGCGGTTGTAGGTCGGGGTGGATCCGATCACAAGGAGTACAGTGGCTGGAGTGGTGTTCTGATGAAAACTGCAAGGAGGACAAAATAGGCTAAACTAAAAAACTAAGAGTGAAATCGGGTAAAATGAACAACTTTAACTGAATGACAGTAGCCAAGACAGATATCATGGTGTTCAGATATAAATGAAGGCTCACAAATTTTGAAATGCATACATATGGAGCAGCTAACTACATGCACAGAGACAAGCTGCCTGCCCTGCCTAAAGCAAGCGGTACACACTAAGGATCCCTACACCTGCTCCAGGCCATTGGCCTCCTGGAGCATGCGTTTCTCTGCTCCGCCCAGCCCACACTTGCCTAATTCAATCCTTGAAAAAAATCATGTGTGGACAAAAACTGAAACCGGTACTAGAGATTAGAACACCGATCTGTCGCCGTATTCTTTGTGCAGCCCACTAAAAAATACTGAACCAATCACAGTGGACAAGTATCAAAACAACTTCGTGTTCAGTAAGAAAAATACTATATAGACAAGCGATCCCTACATACTGAGAACTCTAGAACCTACAAAAATCGTTAACTCAAGAACCTACAATAGACTGCCCGCCATCTTTTAGTAAACCATACACATGCCCAAAAACAAGGCGGATATCAAATCAATCACCAGGAAAAAATGATGTACACGGCAGTACAGCAGTATTGCTAACACAGTAGCATGCAGAGATGCAAAAAATCCTTGCAGAATAAGATGAAGAGGTCGAGGAGGATGAATTTACCTGCCAACGTAGTCGTGGAGGAGCTGCTTCATCTTCTCGCACTTGGGGACGAACTGACCAGGTTCCACTTCCTCTGGGTGGCAGCGGGGCTGTACAGCCCTGATGTATCGTCTGTGATTTCTTTACTTTACAGAAAACAAGTGAAACAAACACACATATGAGTGGAAAACTGATGCCAAACTAAAACTAATGCCAAACTGAAAACGTGACAGCGCGAGTTCCTGTAGATAGCGAAAATACACGGATTTTAAAGCAACGACAGCGAAGAAACTGGGCATGTTTTTGAACGATACGAAAGATGTTGAGCAAGATGGGAGTTCAAAGATTCGAATGGGATCAAACTAGGCTGCAAACGGTGCACAGAGTCGACGTGTAGGCTCGCCGGAAAACAGACACACGAAACAGCAACTGGCTGAAGAACTGAAGAAACTGAAAATCTGAAATAATTTCCTCTTAGGTTGCTCGAAATAAAATGATACACCACATAGAGAGAAATTCTCTTCTTCCACTTTCTTCTAACTCTAAATTTGATGCGGACCGTGTATTCATGAAAAAGTGAGCATGAGTGCTGAACAGGAAGTACCATGGAAATGAATTCAAAATGGCATAGACATCTCACCATCGATAAAATGCAACTTCTGCCTTACCGCTTCACATCTTTGATCCCATTGATTATCTCTGCATAAGTGACAAACAATGATTGAGTAAAAATGAGCTTGGTGAATTGTACAAACAGATAACTACTAACTAAAAGATAAATAAAAAAATGTGGACACCCTCCTCCTTTGCCCAGGCAACCGGCTATCAATCTTAAAAATAGTATAAGTGTTGGATAGAATGATACAATGAAAAGTTGAGAAATGAATAGCTGAAAGTTTGAAATAAAGAATTTGTATCCATTAATATACTGACAGAGAGCATGGGGAGAAAAGGTACATTTTCAGTTTGAGGTGGTGCTACTTGCGCCTGATTTGTACACCAGCTGTAGAGGTACGAAGACAATAATATGAGCAGCTGAAACTGATAAAATTAAATAACAGAAGAAGAAACAGACTTACATGCTACAGTGCTACTCCACCCTGGCTTTTAAGAAAATGTTCTTCTTTGAAGAAATGAGACAACAGACCCCATGCGTAATTGTGTAATAAACCTACAGGTGGAAACACATATATCGCTTGAGCAATTACACTGAAAACTGAGAGACTGCGAATAAGGATAGATAGACACAAGTGCTCTATACCAATAGAGGACAGATAGACACAAAGGGGCCTATACCAAGAATGGCAGAGAGAGACTGCAAATAAACTTCTGGATGAAAAGAACTAGTTAATCCTGGGACGTATGCATAGTGCTAGACATTATGACAGTGTAGCAAATACTACTGGGTACGGTTTAGCATGGAAAATCCCTTAGGAATACTCAAGCAGGGTCACTGGTCACTTAGAACTCCTCAAGCCGTATGTTGGAGTGGATCCTTGAGGAAAATGGCAAAAACAAGATCTGGTACTCACTGAAGGACAACTGAAACTCAGAAAACCTTAAGTACTGCAAAAGCCAAACCAAGGAACTAGCTTTTCACTGAAGGACAACTTTAATTGAACAATGAAAAGCTCAAGAAATAAGGAAAAATTTCAAAAAATCAAGACTAAGAAACTAAAAAATTTGCATACAGGTTTCATGCCTGACCACAAGAAAAGCATGAAGTAAAAAATACTTTACGATATGCCAGCTGCACCCTGTCGTGACACATCACATAGAAAAGAGACATAGAAAAATACTTTACCTGGAGGAGGATTGCAATGGCTGACAGAGACTAACGACTGCAGTTGTAGGTCGGCGAGGAAACTGGTTTGCGGGGATGCAAACTGGGAAATTGAGATGATGAAAAAGTGATAAACTTACAAAATCAATATCATTAAGAGAAAGAGATAAACTGCAAAATGAGTGACTCGAGAAACTGAGAAATTTAAGAAATGCAAAATGAGAAACTGAAGAAAAATGAGAGACTCGGAAACTCGGGGACTAGAAAGACTGAACATGACTTCCAATGACTGAAGAAAATAAGAATGAGAGTGACTGAAAACTGAGGGACCGAGAGAAACCCATTGCTCTGAATGAGTGAATAAAAACACTGAAAACATAGGAAGGATGGAAGATAACTGAAGAATTATTTAATGAAGAAAAAGAGACCAAGAATTAAACTGAATAATGATGCATTTATAAACTCAGAGACAGAAAGACTTAACAAAACTAACAAGCTCCATATCTATAAATAATGTATTGAATTTGTCGATAACTGAAGAATTATTTAATGAAGAAACAAAAACCAAGAATCTAACTGAAGAATGATGCATTTAAATACTCAAGGACAGAAAGACTTAACAAAACTAACAAGCTATGATTGCTAAAATGAAAGAATGATGAAATGAAATGCAAATAAGGAAATCCTTCAAAAAATCAAGACTAACGAACGAAATCTGAAAACTGAGATACCGAAAAACTCTAGAAATTAACAAAGTCTGAAAACTGAAGAGACTAGAATAAAATAACGATGACTGAATACTGGTGAAACAAAATGAAAAATTGAAATATGTAGAAAATGATAAACTGAAAAAACTCAAAATGAAATTAATGATGATCTAAAGGACACTGCAAACTGAAAGACTGAAAACTATAAATAAAGAAATAAAAGAGACTAAGATGGACTGAGAATAGATGAGAATTGGAACTTAAAAATAACATGGACACACTGAGATGACTAAGAAAAAAAGAAGAAACTGAAAACAGAGAAATGAGTACTATACTCAAGCAGCGAAACTTATTAACTCATAGACTCATCAGCTAAACTACTTTTCTCAGGGATGAAGAAAACAGAGAAATGAATTGAGAAAGAAAGAAAGAAAGAATGCATGAATGAATGAAGAAAATAACTGACGAAGATCATCTGAGCTACTGATGTAAGCAGTTCATCCATGAAAAAGACAGAAAAAACTGCTTAGCGTCATCGTTAATTTAAAATAGGCATGTATGACACACACAATACTGACAGGTACTGATGACATATTAATTTCATGCAGGTAATTAATGGTGGAAGCACAATGAGAGACAGTGAAAATCAATTCGACGAATCAATGGCCATACAGGTACAAAGCATTGATGCGATAGCCACATATTAAAAGCAAGAAATTAACTACAATTATATTAAAAAAAACAACTTACCAATTTTGCAGGGGAAATTTTCATTTATGGCTTTACTGAATAGAGAACTTGATATGAACTATTCATCTTCAGCTACACATATCCAGGTATGGCAATAAAAATTACAGAGAATTATATCATTTACAGAAGAAAAAAAAGATATGACAGAAGAGATTACAAATAACATAATATTTCATGTTCATGCAGGGACAAGCACACTTGGAAGCTGAAAGAACCTCAGGGACATCGACACATCAACATGGCCAGAAAAATACTGAGCATGAGGAGCCTGAAGATATTCCATGGGAGACAAGTTTCTTTAATGACATGCAACTTGACGAGGTAAAAAACAAAAAACAAAGGGGATGCACTTCATATATCTATCTGAATTTAACGGAACAAATGCTTTCCTAGGTTGTCCATGAAGATGACCAAGGAGAGGGGGACAAGCAGGACTTCGACCACACATGGAATCTGGAGAGAAGTAATGATAACAATGGCGAAGCTGATTCTGCGAGAAAAAGAAATTCAGATAGATCAGATGAAAAAGGACAAGAAGAAAACAATTACATAACTGAAGAAGATGTTGAGATATTCCTAGAGAATGAGGAGGCGGCAACAGATCAAAACAATGAGCACCCAACTCAAAACACTAGTCCAACGCTAGCAGAAGAACTAAAGCCAGTGAAGGGGATGGAATTTAAATCAAGAGAGGATGCTCACAGGTTCTTGAACACATATTCTTATGCTGCTGGCTTTTCAATTGCTGTGGCGTCAGTGTAGCGTACGACAAGCAAGAAAAGAAACAATGAGATAACAAGGGCAACGATAAAATGCAGTAAACATGGACATAACACAGAGGCTGAACATGAACATGTTGTGGCACAGAGACAGACAACAGTGCTTGTTAGGACTGATTGCAAGGTGGAGATGGTAATCAATGAAAAAATGGTATTTGGAAGATAACAAACCTGAAACTTGAGCACAATCATCCTCTTGAACCAGGGAGTAGGTTCTTCCGATCACACGTCTACATGACAAAGGAAGAGAAATCGATAATAAGAACTATGAAACAATGTAACATTCCAACTAGACTTATTGTTTCATTTCTTGCACACATGAGAGGTGGCATGGAGCAGCTTCCATACAACAAGCGCAAAGTCTGTAACTATGCATCAACGGTTACCAGAGAGCTAAAACACTCTGATCTCATGGAGGTTCTCTCCTGGTTTAACAAGAAACAAGCTGAAGAACCTGGCTTTTATTACTCTTTGGATCTAGATGGAGAGAACAAAGTTAAAAGCATTTTCTGGTCTGATGCAAGGGCGAGACAAGTACTACCATCTATATGGAGATTGCATATGCTTTGACACGACATTCTTGACAAACAAGTACAATTTACCATTTGCTCCATTTGTTGGAATATCACCACATGGGAAAACATATTTGTTTGCTTGCGGATTCATCATAAATGAACAAGCAAACTCGTTTGAATGGTTATTCAGATAGTTCCTAACAACAATGGGTGGCATACCTCCTCAATCAATAATGACCGATCGGTGTAGGTCAATGGGCGAGTGCAATAAAAGAGGTTTTCCCAAACGCAACACACAGAAATTGTTTGTTCCATGTCAAGAAGAATTGCGATGACAAAAATGGACCAACATTTGCAGAGAATGAAGGGTTGTATGAGGAGATGCAAGACATTATCGATAACTCATTGACAGTACAAGAATTTGAAACACTATGGCCACAAATGATTGAAAAATACAATGTTGCTGGTGTGAAAGTATTTGAGGACATGTGGACCAATAGAAAGAAGTATGTTCCAGTGTACTTCAAGACAAAGTTTTTCCCATTCATACAGACAACAGACTAGAAGTGAAGCAACGAATGCCTTGTTCAAGAAAGGAGTTGGCGCACAATTCAGACATGACTAGCTTCCCGAGAGAGTATCAGCGAATAATGGATACAATACATGCAAATGAAGATGAGTTGGACCATAAGGTTGCAAACAAGAAAGTCAACCCAACTAAATTCTTGACAAAATACTACATAGAAAGACAAGCTCATGACTTATACAACCTTGCCATCTTCAGAAAATTCCAGTTCACACTAAAGGATGTTACAAGGCTAAATATTCGAGAACAAGAAAAAGAGAAAGTTTTCGTCTTGTTCCAGGCCAGCAATTGTGTAATAAAAGAGCACAGGCAACGAAACTATGTAGTGCTGGTGAACAAACAGACAGAAGAATACTCATGTGTTTGCTGCAAATTTGAAAAGGATGGCATCTTGTGCTCTCACATTCTTAAAGTAATGCTGCACCTTGAGGTCGAGAAAATTCCAGAGAAGTACATAATTGAAAGATGGCGAAAGAAGAGTCAAAAACTCAACTACAGACTACCAGCACCAGAAGAAATAGACAATGATAGTCTAAGGTACAGCTTGCTAACAAGAATCTTGACACAGACAGCTTCTAAAGGATCTAAGAGCAGAGAAAAATGCCAGTACCTTATTCAAGAAGCAAAAAGAATAGAAGAACACTTGGATGCAATGGACAGAGTACGAGAAGACACTGGAGAAACGCAACCCACGGATCAGCCCACATCGACAAGGACAGTTTCGAACTTGTTCAATGCATCAGTGCATGAAGGTTCGAGTGCAACAATAGACATACTTAACCCTGATCATGCACATACAAGAGGGCGCCCAAGGATGATGACAATAAAGGAGAAAATAAAGCAAAACAAGTTCTACAAATGCTCACACTGTGGCAGTGGTGACCACACTTTGAAGAACTGTACAAACAAACATCTTGTATTCAATTTGCCAAAGCCAAAAAGGACCCGAAAATCAAAAATTACAGGTTCAGGTAATATATGATCGTATGATATCATAAGTCTGAAGAAACCAAAGTAATCAAACTACATTACATAATAAAATCTACTTTTAAATTGCAGGTACAAATTCTCCAGCCATGAAATCAACGAAGAAGGGGAAAAAAACAAAGGATGCAGTTCGAACCAATCAAGAACCCCAGGTTGAAATGACAGAAAACACAATTAGCGGGGAAGAATCTTCAGTAATTGTACCACCCCGCATGTAGCGGAGAAGCAAGTGATGGTTGGAGGACATATTTATGTAATAGTGTTATTCTCAGGTCAAATGATTGTAAACTCAAGGAACACCATGTGACATGTATTATTCGTGATGTACTTCAAATTATTACAAGTTGGTGTGAACTTATCCATTAAGAACACAGATTGCAAAAATAAAACAGGACAAAAAGGAAGTACAAATGGAAAATAGCAGAGAGATATATGAGTACTTACCACTAGTAAGACGTACTTCAATTTGCAAATTCTCTGCAGTCCAACATATCATGAACTCCCTGTGATGCGAAAACATGAATTTTGTTCTGTCAAATTAAAACCTACAAGGAAATACAAATTGACTATACAGAGCTGTAATACACCTGTTTAACGATCGAGTAAATATGACACTACCGAGCACACAACCTTATTTACAAACTAGTACGTAGTTCAAAAAGCATCTTGTTATAAAACCAGAATGTCACCTGCTACATGCTATTTCTACTACTACTCCATTCAACACCCATCTAGGCATGGAAAAAAAAGAAGAAAGGCAATTTGAAAACACAAAACTATATAAAAGAAAGAGTAAGAAGAAACTGAAACAGAAGGAGTCACTAGAAAAAGGAGCCCGACAGTTGGCGTCACTAGAAGGAGTATATTCCCATCCTCCCGCAAAATTAAGTGCAAAACTGAATTAAAACGGAAGGAAAAACACTCTTTTTAGTATAGCCAGATGGTAAAGCAACTCAAAATTATGAAAAACCAAGCTAACTAGCATTTGCCAGTGAAACACCATCCGCAAAAATTCATCAAAAAAAATTGTGTCCCTCTAGTGTAAGTTCCCATCTGAGCCCGACAAATAATTGAACGACAAACTGAACATATAGTAGCCCCCCTGTATTCACATACTTCCTCATCTTGAAAATAAAAACATGTATGACAACGAGTGAAAATAAACTCCTTCCCAAAGTAAACTAATAACCCAACTACTTGAAATGATACTAAGTGACATGGTACAGCTCCAACCACATTGCCCCAATTTGGCGCTAACTCATATGATGCTGCCCCACCAAAACTTACCAGTTTGCCACTAACTAACATGATGCTGCTCTAACCACCTTTGTCCAGGCATGAGCAAAACACTACACTACTTGGTAAACTGAAGAAAAAGAAAATATAGAGAAAACTGGTAAACTGAACAAGACTAAAAAACATTAAGCCGGCGACATTAACCAGAAGGGAAGTTAAAACAACCATCAAAAAAAGGTCCTCCTCCTTTATCCGGGCTTGGAACCGGCTATCTAAAAAGAATATGTTAGATAGGCGGAGTTACCCCATATAACCCCAACCCCACGGAAAAAGTAATGAAAAGCACAAAAAATGAAAAATAAAAGAACCCGGATACAAAAGTCCACAAATACTGAAGAACAAGATACAAACAATATTCAGTCAAAAAAGTCTTACAGATAAAAGAAAAGAAGGATAGAATATACTAATGTAGAGTTATAATAAACTGCTGCTATCTTCTGACAATTCTTGTTCTATAACATGAACAGATAAATGTGGAAAGATCAGTACCGCGCAAAAAGCGGTAACTTGAGGACTAGAGCTCATGCCTTTTTCTTCTCTAAGCAGGCATGTCAACACTTTCAGGCACTGGAGAATTAACGGATTTCTGACCCCAGGAGGTATAGTATCGATCACTTGGCGTCAAATTGATGCGTCAACATTGAAAATTCCTGCTTGTTAATTCCAATCGAACACCAAAAAATAAAAAAGGCCTATGTCTGCAAAACAACAAAGAAAAGACTTATATAAAATTACTATAAAAATCAGACACACATACAGAAAAAGAAAAAAGAATAAGAGGTAGAATACAAACCTGCATCTTGTAGTTGAGGACGATTGATTTGTCAACATTGTTCCTTTTGCAGAAAAATAACTGGTTGGCATACTGAATTCTAATGTGAATAATGTCATCCTTGGAAAATAAAGTGCATGTATCAACCTCTGGTTTGAAAATTTCCATAAATTTCATAGTAAACACCCCACAATCATCACTGTCAAAAAAAGACATGGAGAAAACAAATCACTACAAAAAGGGAGATACTTAAAAACATCAAACCTGAAAAGTAACAGAAATAGAAAAAAGATATACGCAGTTTGAACATGACAATAGGAGAATCTGAACTTACGCGTTATCTTGCTTCGGGACTTTGGCATACATTATTGAAAAAATTCTAAAAATATTCTCTTCACTTTTGAATATAATTTGCCATAGTTTCACAAAGTTGTTTATCTATAAAAACAAAAAGAACGCCAACACAAAAAATGAATATTAGTGATACACACATGGATTCGAAAAACATATCTTGACATTCTTGCTTATGGAAAAATCAAATTACCAAGACATTCTTGATGGAAGTGTGGAAATCATCGTCCTTGTTATACAGGGAATCAAGAAAGACAAACAGCTTGAATTTGAAATCAACGGAGAAAGTAAACCAGTGACGTGAGCGACAAATTGGAAAAAATAGCTACAAAAAAGAAACAGATGGATACATGACAAAAAGAGAATGGCATAGTAGAACAAAGTGGCATATTACAACTGAAACAACAAAACAACAAATACCCTATCAGATAACTCCAGTCTTTTCCCTTTGCTAGCCGATGCACCAATGAAAGCCTTGGAAATTAAATCAAGCTGAGATTCATTATTATAATCCAAAATGTTTTCCTGCAAAACAACAACACATAAGTGCAATGACATTTCGAGCTAAAAAATATTGTTCGAGGCAGTGAAAAAAACTAAAGAGTGAAAACAAAGTTACTAACACCAATGAAGGAGAAGAAATGGTGCCTCCCAGATTTACTAGGATGATTATCCTCGAACAACTTGCGACAAAAAACTGGAATAAGGAAGTTGTCGACATGACCTTCCCTCTGCAAAGATTGCCCTAGGGATATGAAGTTACAATGAACCTTTGAATACTTAACACAGTATAACCTGGCAAATGAAAACAAAATTAGAGAGAAACACAAGAAAATAATAAGAAATCAACACATGTGACTACGCATGGTGTCCTGATTGTAGGAGTATATACTTGTTAAGGGAAATGGCAACGCATGATATATTGACATCACTGGTTTAAGGACAAAACTACGGTCTGTGATTTTCCCGCTTCATTTGCAGTCACGGAACATGTTAATGTATATCTGGTAAACAGGTACTAAAGTAAACTACAGATTAGATAGAATCTCTTTAGGGTTTTGTAATTTAGATTACTGTATATATATTCGCGTTGAGGCTTGTAATAACAATGACCCTATATGGCTATATAAAAGTACAAAAAAAACACTAAAAAAATGAAAACACATCATACAAAAAGGGTATAGACAGATGAGATATACATACTTTTGAACTCCCTTTGTGTATGCCAATTCAACAATAGAACAGAAATTCTTGACATCAAGGTTTGACACAGGGAAACGATGATTCTGAACCAAAGGAAGAGCCAAAGTGTTTTTAGGCTGGAGAATGATAATATCATCTTTTGGGAACAATTCTTCAGCAGCATTCTCTGACAGGTCGATATAGTTTTCTAAGTTATTTCCAAACTGACTTCCAATTGCAGGTTGTTGTGCTTTGTTAATCAACTTGTTGTACAGCTCATCACTTTTGCTAGCAAGCTCAGCTTGTCTCAAATGGAAATCCTTTGACACATTACTAGCTTTGGGAGAATTCAAAATCTATGATGAAAAAACATAAGATGAAAATTCAGAAAAAGGGGGAAAGACACAATGATACGTCTCCGACGTATCGATAATTTCTTGTGTTCCATGCCACATTATTGATGATATCTACATGTTTTATGCACACTTTATGTCATATTCGTGCATTTTCTGGAACTAACCTATTGACGAGATGCCGAAGGGCCGCTTCTGTTTTCTGCTGTTTTTGGTTCCAAAAATCCTAGTAAAGAAATATTCTCGGAATCGGACGAAATCAAGACCCGGGTTCCTATTTTTCCCGGAACCATCCGAACACCCGAGAGCCGCCAGAGGAAGCCCCGGGGGCCCCACACCACACCCCGGCGCGGCCGGAGGGGCCGCGCCGCCCTATGGTGTGGGCCCCCGAGGCCCCCTCCGAGGCTGCCCTTCCGCCTATTTAAAGCCTCCGTCGCGAAAACCCCGAGGCGAAAAAACCACGATACGGAAAACCTTCCGGAGCCGCCGCCATCGCGAAGCCAAGATCCGGGGGACAGGAGTCTCCGTTCCGGCACCTGCCGGAGCGGGGAAGTGCCCCGGAAGGCTTCTCCATCGACACCGCTGCCATCTCCACCGCCATCTTCATCACCGCTGATGCTCCCATGAGGAGGGAGTAGTTCTCCATCGAGGCTCGGGGCTGTACCGGTAGCTATGTGGTTCATCTCTCTCCTATGTGCTTCAATACAATAATCTCATGAGCTGCCTTACATGATTGAGATTCATATGATGATGCTTGTAATCTAGATGTCGTTATGCTAGTCAAGTGAATTTTACTTATGTGATCTCCGGAGACTCCTTGTCCCACGTGTGTAAAGGTGACGAGTGTGTGCACCGTGTGGGTCTCTTAGGCTATATTTCACAGTAATACTTATTCACCGTTATGAATGGCATAGTGAAGTGCTTATTTATATCCCTTTATGATTGCAATGTATTTTGTATCACAATTTATCTATGCGCTACTCTAGCAATGTTATTAAAGTAGTTTTATTCCTCCCGCACGGTGTAATGGTGACAGAGTGTGTGCATCCGTGTTAGTACTTGGTTTATGCTATGATTATGATCTTTTGTAGATTATGAAGTTAACTATTGCTATGATGGTATTGATGTGATCTATTCCTCCTACATAGTGTGAAGGTGATAGTGTGCATACTATGTTAGTACTTGGTTTAGTCGAATTGATCTTTCATGCACTCTAAGGTTATTTAAATATGAACATTGAATTGTGGAGCTTGTTAACTCCGGCATTGAGGGTTCGTGTAATCCTACGCAATGTGTTCATCATCCAACAAGAGAGTGTAGAGTATGCATTTATCTATTACGTTATGTGATCAATGTTGAGAGTGTCCACTAGTGAAAGTCTAATCCCTAGGCCTTGTTCCTAAATATCGCTATCGCTGCTTGTTTACTTGTTTTATCATGCGTTACTCATCGCTACCATATTACCACCATCAACTACACGCCAGACAAGTTATTTTCTGGTGCCGTTACTACTGCTCATATTCATTCATACCACCTGTATTTCACTATCTCTTCGCCGAACTAGTGCACCTATTAGGTGTGTTGGGGACACAAGAGACTTCTTGCTTTGTGGTTGCGGGGTTGCATGAGAGGGATATCTTTGACCTCTTCCTCCCTGAGTTCGATAAACCTTGGGTGATCCACTTAAGGGAAAGTTGCTGCTGTTCTACAAACCTCTGCTCTTGGAGGCCCAACACTGTCTACAAGAATAGAAGCTCCCGTAGACATCAAGCTATTTTCTGGCGCCGTTGCCGGGAGGAAAGGTAAAAGGTACTCACACTCCGGATCTCGGCTACTAAGCTATTTTCGCCGTTGTAAGTACTCGAAGTTATTTCCTTTAGATCCTGCAATTGCATCTTTTTGTTTCTTGTTTACACTAGTTTGGCATAATGGACAACAATGAGCTTCTTATTCTATTTCCTGATTTAAGACATGGATGGTTTGATGCGAAAATTAAAAAACCCATGGAACATATTAGCATGAATACTTTGAATACCATTGTTGCTAATGATATGGAAAATTCTAAGCTTGGGGAAGCTGGTTTTGATGAGCTTGATATTTTTAGTCCCCCAACCATTGAGGAGAAAATTTACTTCGATGATACTTTGCCTCCTATATTTGATGATGAGAATAATAATGATAGCTACTTTGTTGAATTTGCTTCCACTATTACTAATAAAATTGACTATGCCTATGTGGAGAGTAATAATTGTATGCATGAGACTCATGATAAGAATGCCTTATGTGATAGTTATATTGTTGAGTTTGCTCATGATACTACTGAAAGTTATTATGAGAGAGGAAAATATGGTTGTGGAAATTTTCATGTTACTAAAATGCCTCTCTATGTGCTGAAATTTTTGAAGCTACACTTGTTCTATCTTCCTATGCTTGTTACTTTGCTCCTCATGAACTTGTTTATTTACAAGATTCCTTTGCATAGGAAGCATGTTAGGCTTAAATTTGTTTTGAATTTGCCTCTTGATGCTCTCTTTTGCTTCAACTACTATTTCTTGCGAGTGCATCATTAAAACCGCTGAGCCCATCTTAATGGCTATAAAGAAAGAACTTCTTGGGAGATAACCCATGTGTTTACTTTGCTACAGTACTTTGTTTTATATTTGAGTCTTGGAAGTTGTTTACTACTGTAGCAACCTCTCCTTATCTTAGTTTTGAGTTTTGTTGTGCCAAGTGAAGTCTTTGATAGTAAAGTGAATACTAGATTTGGATTATCATGCGTGAAACAGATTTCTTTGCTGTCACGAATCTGGGTCTAATTCTCTGTAGGTCACTCATAAAATTAAGCCAATTTACGTGAGTGATCCTCAGATATGTACGCAACTTTCATTCAATTTGGGCATTTTCATTTGAGCAAGTCCGGTGCCTCAATAAAATCCATCTTTACGGACTGTTCTGTTTTGACAGATTCTGCCTTTTATTTCGCATTGCCTCTTTTGCTATGTTGGATGAATTTCTTTGATCCATTAATGTCCAGTAGCTTTATGCAATGTCCAGAAGTGTTAAGAATGATTGTGTCACCTCTGAACATGTTAATTTTTATTGTCCACTAACCCTCTAATGAGTTGTTTCGAGTTTGGTGTGGAGGAAGTTTTCAAGGGTCAAGAGAGGAGGATGATATACTATGATCAAGAAGAGTGAAAGCTCTAAGCTTGGGGATGCCCCGGTGGTTCACCCCTGAATATTCTAAGAAGACTCAAGCGTCTAAGCTTGGGGATGCCCAAGGCATCCCCTTCTTCATCGACAACATTATCAGGTTCCTCCCCTGAAACTATATTTTTATTCGGCCTCATCTTATGTACTTTGCTTGGAGCGTCGGTTTGTTTTTGTTTTTGTTTTGTTTGAATAAAATGGATCCTAGCATTCACCATATGGGAGAGAGACACGCTCCGCTGTAGCATATGGACAAGTATGTCCTTAGGCTTTACTCATAGTATTCATGGCGAAGTTTCTTCTTCGTTAATTTGTTATATGGTTGGAATTGGAAAATGCTACATGTAGTAACTCTAAAATGTCTTGGATAATTTGATACTTGGCAATTGTTGTGCTCATGTTTAAGCTCTTGCATCATATACTTTGCACCCATTAATGAAGAAACACTTAGAGCTTGCTAATTTGGTTTGCATGTTTGGTTTCTCTAGAGTCTAGATAATATCTAGTATTGAGTTTTGAACAACAAGGAAGACGGTGTAGAGTCTTATAATGTTTACAATATGTCTTTTATGTGAGTTTTGCTGCACCGTTCATCCTTGTGTTTGTTTCAAATAACCTTGCTAGCCTAAACCTTGTATCGAGAGGGAATACTTCTCATGCATCCAAAATCCTTGAGCCAACCACTATGCCATTTGTGTCCACCATACCTACCTACTACATGGTATTTCTCCGCCATTCCAAAGTAAATTGCTTGAGTGCTACCTTTAAAATTCCATCATTCACCTTTGCAATATATAGCTCATGGGACAAATAGCTTAAAAACTATTGTGGTATTGAATATGTACTTATGCACTTTATCTCTTATTAAGTTGCTTGTTGTGCGATAACCATGTTTCGGGGACGCCATCAACTATTCTTTGTTGAATATCATGTGAGTTGCTATGCATGTCCGTCTTGTCTGAAGTAAGAGAGATCTACCACCTTAATGGTTGGAGCATGCATATTGTTAGAGAAGAACATTGGGCCGCTAACTAAAGCCATGATCCATGGTGGAAGTTTCAGTTTTGGACACATATCCTCAATCTCATATGAGAATAATAATTGTTGCCACATGCTTATGCATTAAAGAGGAGTCCATTATCTCGTTGTCCATGTTGTCCCGGTATGGATGTCTAAGTTGAGAATAATCAAAAGCGAGAAATCCAAAATGCGAGCTTTCTCCTTAGACCTTTGTACGGGCGGCATGGAGGTACCCCATTGTGACACTTGGTTAAAACATGTGCATTGCAAAGATCCGGTAGTCCAAGCTAATTAGGACAAGGTGCGGGCACTATTAGTATACTATGCATGAGGCTTGCAACTTGTAAGATATAATTTACATAATACATGTGCTTTATTACTACCGTTGACAAAATTGTTTCATGTTTTCAAAATAAAAGCTCTAGCACAAATATAGCAATCGATGCTTTCCTCTTTGAAGGACCTTTCTTTTACTTTTAATGTTGAGTCAGTTCACCTATTTCTCTCCATCCCAAGAAGCAAACACTTGTGTGAACTGTGCATTGATTCCTACATACTTGCATATTGCACTTGTTATATTACTCTATGTTGACAATTATCCATGAGATATACATGTTACAAGTTGAAAGCAACCGCTGAAACTTAATCTTCCTTTGTGTTGCTTCAATGCCTTTACTTTGATTTATTGCTTTATGAGTTAACTCTTATGCAAGACTTATTGATGCTTGTCTTGAAGTACTATTCATGAAAAGTCTTTGCTTTATGATTCACTTGTTTACTCATGTCATTACCATTGTTTTGATCGCTGCATTCATTACATATGCTTACAAATAGTATGATCAAGTTTATGATGGCATGTCACTCCAGAAATTATCTTTGTTTATCGTTTACCTGCTCGGGACGAGCATGAACTAAGCTTGGGGATGCTGATACGTCTCCGACGTATCGATAATTTCTTGTGTTCCATGCCACATTATTGATGATATCTACATGTTTTATGCACACTTTATGTCATATTCGTGCATTTTTCGGAACTAACCTATTGACGAGATGCCGAAGGGCCAGTTCCTGTTTTCTGCTGTTTTTGGTTCCAGAAATCCTAGTAAAGAAATATTCTCGGAATCGGACGAAATCAAGACCCAGGTTCCTATTTTTCCCGGAACCATCCGGAACACCCGAGAGCCGCCGGAGGGAAGCCCCGGGGCCCCACACCACACCCTGGCGCGACCAGAGGGGGGGTCGCGCCGCCCTATGGTGTGGGCCCCCCAGGCCCCCTCCGAGGCTGCCCTTCCGCCTGTTTAAATCCTCCGTCGCGAAAACCCTGAGGCGAAAAAACCACGATACGGAAAACCTTCCAGAGCCGCCGCCATCGCGAAGCCAAGATCTGGGGGACAGGAGTCTCTGTTCCGGCACCCTGCCGGAGCGGGGAAGTGCCCCCGGAAGGCTTCTCCATCGACACCGCTGCCATCTCCACCGCCATCTTCATCACCGCTGATGCTCCCATGAGGAGGGAGTAGTTCTCCATCGAGGCTCGGGGCTGTACCGGTAGCTATGTGGTTCATCTCTCTCCTATGTGCTTCAATACAATAATCTCATGAGCTGCCTTACATGATTGAGATTCATATGATGATGCTTGTAATCTAGATGTCGTTATGCTAGTCAAGTGAATTTTACTTATGTGATCTCCGGAGACTCCTTGTCCCACGTGTGTAAAGGTGACGAGTGTGTGCACCGTGTGGGTCTCTTAGGCTATATTTCACGGAATACTTATTCACTCGTTATGAATGGCATAGTGAAGTGCTTATTTATATCCCTTTATGATTGCAATGTATTTTGTATCACAATTTATCTATGCGCTACTCTAGCAATGTTATTAAAGTAGTTTTATTCCTCCTGCACGGTGTAATGGTGACAGTGTGTGCATCCGTGTTAGTACTTGGTTTATGCTATGATTATGATCTCTTGTAGATTATGAAGTTAACTATTGCTATGATGGTATTGATGTGATCTGTTCCTCCTACATAGTGTGAAGGTGACAGGTGTGCATACTATGTTAGTACTTGGTTTAGTCGAATTGATCTTTCATGCACTCTAAGGTTATTTAAATATGAACATTGAATTGTGGAGCTTGTTAACTCCGGCATTGAGGGTTCGTGTAATCCTACGCAATGTGTTCATCATCCAACAAGAGAGTGTAGAGTATGCATTTATCTATTCTGTTATGTGATCAATGTTGAGAGTGTCCACTAGTGAAAGTCTAATCCCTAGGCCTTGTTCCTAAATATCGCTATCGCTGCTTGTTTACTCGTTTCTATTGCGTTACTATCGCTACCATATTACCACCATCAACTACACGCCAGCAAGTTATTTTCACGGTGCCGTTACTACTGCTCATATTCATTCATACCACCTGTATTTCACTATCTCTTCGCCGAACTAGTGCACCTATTAGGTGTGTTGGGGACACAAGAGACTTCTTGCTTTGTGGTTGCGGGGTTGCATGAGAGGGATATCTTTGACCTCTTCCTCCCTGAGTTCGATAAACCTTGGGTGATCCACTTAAGGGAAAGTTGCTGCTGTTCTACAAACCTCTGCTCTTGGAGGCCCAACACTGTCTACAAGAATAGAAGCTCCCATAGACATCACACAACAACAAAAAAGAAGTAGAAATAATACTATTACTGAGATATATATACATACTGCTTTCGGAGAGGACTCAGGTACAAGGATAGGAGCTCCTTTGGATCCAGAGATACTGGTGATTCTACTAGAATTCTTCTTTACTGTAACTTCTTCAGGTATAGCAAAACCAGAAGCAACCTACATAAAAAAATGTGGAAGAGATAACACTGATCCATTACATACCATCCAAAACTTAGAACTCTGATCACAAACTTAGAACTGTGATCACAAACTCTGATCAGGAACTCCTTTGGGTCGAGTGAAAAGGACTTTACCTTGTCAGCAGCACCTTGCGGGAATGTACTCTTTGAAGTAGGATCTGCCATATTGTCGTTGATCACAAAACCTCCAAAGGATATAGATTGGTGGACATTGTTATTGTCGTGTTTTCTGTCCTCAATAACAAATTCCGGAGACTCTTTCAAACCAACATGAAACTGATCATCGAGAACTTTATGAGGAAACCTTGACATAACCTTCCTCAACGGAGGTATTGCAGGAGCTACAAAAAAAAGTTTAATATTAATTATGGGTGCAAGGAATTTATTAATTTCTACTACTACTACATTCACCACTTATGTTGTGCATCTAGTTTACTTTGAAAATGTCTAAAAGCCAGAGGGAATAATAGTTAACCTAGTGAGCAGTTTGAAGTTAAACATCAGATTGATGCAAACACATTCATCATTGTAGCTGACTACTTGCTATGGAGGTTAACTAGAACCAAGCAAGGAACTAAACATCAGCACCAAAAAAAAGTGGAAACTGAAGCAGGGCAATGTCTGCATGATTTATTCTTTGATGAAATTGGACAGCAAAATCATCTAAATGGAGCTCCATGCCATAAAATCATCTAAATTGGACAGCAACAACATCTAAATGTCGGCATACAATAGAGCGAAACAATATTTACAGAGAGCATTATTGATACAATAGAGTGAAACAATATTTTTTAGTTTTGGCTATAACTAAAAAATATAAAGGTGAAAAAATAGAAGAAGAAGTACCTGTGTTAACAGAGCATAATTGAGATGTGTTCCTCCTCACACATTCTGGAGTTTCTGATGGAAAAAGAAAGATGAATCAAAAAGTAATTAAATTCCTCCTCCAATGTTGAATATATTATGCTTACAAAGAATATGAAAACAAACATAGAAACCAGATTCTTACCAAAAACTTCGGTCAGATTATTCTTCACTGCACTATTGGTTACTGTTTTGAAGAAATCATGTTGGTTGGCAAAGCCAAGTTTGCTTGCTATGTCCAGCTAACCTCAACAACAAAATAAGAACAATAAAAGGGGTCATGTATAAGAAACAGAGATTTAAACAACGAGTAAAACAACAAGTAGCAGCAGTAATCAAGGTAGCAAAAACACTATACATTAGCTTCAGAACTGATTTTCATATCGCCATCTAGAGAAGCAGCACACTTGGGTATCTCATTTTCAGAACACCTCGAGATATTGAGAAAATCCAACACATTTGTAACACACTGTTCAGCTTTGGACACATTAGGATTTCCAACAGTAATTGCAGTTTGAACTGAAGCAATGATGCCATCAATAATCTATAGAAAATGAAAAAGAGCAGCCAGTAAAACGAATAAGTGTTATATCGCAAGAACCAAAAATCAAAAACAAAAAAGAACGACGAATTAAGCAAAAGGGAACATTACCTTTCGCTCAATAGTACTGCCAAACCTCAAGTATAAATTGTTCTTAAAGACCAAGGAAAAACAAGCTGGTTCAGGACGAAAATTTGAAGCATCCTTAACACATTTCGAAGAATCCTGCAACGCACCCTAAGAAAAACATGCCAACAAACTGTTCAACGCTATTGTCAAGAAAAGGAACAGCAGAATAAAAAAAGCATATGTTGAATAATACAAAACAGAATCACACCTGAAGATAGCATGACGGTAGGTTATTCCTAAGAGAGCTCTTTCCAAACACATTATTCTTTGCATGGTCTAAATCGGAGAAGAATTTTATCAGACTCCCATTCCAAACAGAAACCCTAGGCACAGCTTGATCAAGAATAATAGGTCCAAAATCCAAAGAATCGAGATAGTAAACCTGCAAAATACATTTCTGTTGACGTCAGAAACCCACTGGCGGGCAGAGACGGGCAACACCGTAGAGCCGGGAACAACTAGGGCTGCGGCTGGCCCTAGTCCCTCTGAGCGACGGCCCGCAAAGCCTCCTGGTCGCACGCACCGATGTTTATCACAAGGGCGTGCCACCCGACCTATACCTGGTCGGGAAGGTGTGGATGATGCCTCGCTTAGTTTCCTGCAGGGCACACACGTAAACGTTAAATACGAGCCTCGATCGGCTCTCGGGTTATCTCGTGAATCGGCTCAAAGAGCCGATCCACCCATGATTCAGATGGGGTGTCCGAATATATGGTGGTCCTGCTTGATCAAGGTAAAGCTGATTAGATCTACGACGATCCGGGGTTTTCACCGCATAACCGGATCATCCTACTCGGGTTCGGGCCTCGCGCTCGCGCACGGTGACCGTAAGCCGATCCTAGACAGGGCCTAAAAACCAACACGAGGTTGATCCCCGAACATCCGTTCTAGGACTAGCAAACGTCACCCTACACGCCGCTGGATCCTCCGCCCCTTGTAAGGCCTAACTATTGCAGATATTAAACTAATCCTTGTAGAACAAGGAGCAATCGTAACGGATCAGATCTACTAAACTATGATCAAGCGGGGTGCCGCCCCTACGCCTAAGATAGGCGTAAGGGCGACTAGACATGCAAGGGTTGCACTACGAAAGCATGCGAGCATGAAGAACAATGCTAACCCTAACATGTCTAAGATAACTACGTTGCTCGCCATCAAAAAGGCTTCGGCACGAGCAACGCATGAACAACGTAGGCAGGCTTAGTCCTGCCTAGATCGCAAGATGCGATCTAGGCAGCATGATGCTTACCGGTAGAAACCCTCGAGACGAAGGAGTTGGCGATGCGCCGAGATTTGTTTGTGGTTGAACGTTGGTTGTTCTTTATTCCATAAACCCTAGATACATATTTATAGTCCAGGCGGACTTTCTAATGTGGGCGTGCACTAAACCGTGCACGAGTAAGATTCTATCTCTAAACTAAGATGCGATCTAATATGTTACAGATACATGGGCAATTAAGCCCAACTTGGTATAAAAGGCCGATCCACCTATTCCTTCTGTATATATATTCTTCACGTCCATCTTGATCGCGGCCCACCTCTGACTTGGTCAAATTCTGGTGATAACACATGCCCCCCTGGTTTTGGAAATGACATTTCCAAAATCATTACGCTTTCTTTCGTCGGGTCATGTTGTGGCGAGCGAGAGCTGCCGCAGAATCCTCATCATGATGCCCTGCCCCTTCCACTTCTCCACGTGGCCGTAAAATTTTCCTGTTGGGCAACATCTCCTCGGAAACTGCTGTGGCATTGAATCTCTCTCATATCCCCTTTATTTAACCGTTCTAAACGGCTTGCGTCTCCTTCGTCCTCCTCGCATTAGCACCAAAAAACCCTCCGTGCCGCCATGTCTTCTTCCTCTTCCTCCGAGTTTTCCTACGGGTCCGACTCCTCCCGCGAGACGCCGCCGGAAATTCGTGCCCCGGAAGACTGGGACGAGGAGAGCCATGCCTCCTCCATTTGGTCTGAGGACGACAAGTCCTTGACCAGCGGGGATGAAGATCTTCAGTTCCTCTCCGATGGGGAACTGGAGCCAAAAAGCGAGGACGACCAGTTCTCCTGGGACGGCTGCCCCACCTCTGAAGAAGAGGGAGAAGAAGACGACGACGACGACGACGACGACGACTCCCTCGAAGGCTACCCGCCGGCGAAGCGCCTCCGCATGTGGTGGGACGACGACAGCAGCGATGACGAAGACGGGGATGAAGCCCCCGTAGAGGGCTACGGGAGTAGCGACGAGGAGCCCATCGGCAACAGTGCCGATGAGAGTTCCGAGGATGACGACGAGGGCAGTGATGGCCCGTAGATTAGGATCGACTAGTATAGGCCTAGCAGTAGTAGATTGGTCAATAGACCCTTCTTTTGTCCTTCCTTCTTTGAGTAATCGGTTCTTCCTTTGTAAGAAATCCCCATATTAATGAAGAATTCCCTTAGCTTGATTTCGCCGATTTCTTCCATGCTGAGTTTGTCGACTGTTGGCCTAATCCATGCTTAGTGACTGATGATAATGCATCAGCTCCATGATAATCTGCGAGACGGGCCAATTTAGCCATCCCTCCAAGCTAGCTGGCTTCTGCCGATGACGATGACACAGCCGATCTTGGCAAGCTGGCGACTTGATCTTTGAGCCAGCGACTTTAAAAGAGCCCTGGAACCGTCTTGGATGCTCAAACTGATGACTCTGTAATAGAACACCGCTCTCCAAACCAGTTGTATCGCAAGGCTAGCCGATTCCAACCAAATCGGCTCCTTAGAGCAATGACCTTTAGGGCGAGCTGCCCCCCGAGCCTTAGCGAAGGCGAACCAGACACATGTGCCGACATGAGCCTTAACTCATGACGTAGCCCCAAGCAGAGAACCTTCAAGGTGAGCTGCCCCCCGAGTTTCTTCAGTTCTTCCTGCGCCTTGCCAGTTAGATCGGCTCCTTTCCTTTGGTGGACCTGATCTGCACGTCCAGGCTGCTCTTGGCCTTGTCCTTGAAGGGAAGATCCGAGCTCTTATTTCTCTTGAGTCGATGGCCACGCACCGGCTTTATATCCTTAAGTCGATGTCTGCTGCATCGGCTGTGCTCGAAAAGTTTCGAATTTTCAGATTTTTATTTTTTACGGCCGACTAGCGCATCGGCCCCCATATTCCAATACCCATCACCAAAAGATGAGATGCTTCCGTTGCATATCCTCGTATTTTATCCCCCTGGGTGCCCCCCCGAGCCGATTCTGTCAAGAGAATTGATGGTATCGGCTCTGTTGGATAACATGTTGAACCCGAGCGAACGGTGGGTGAGGATAATTTTGGCCGATTGCTGGAATCGGCCTCCACGTTGATTGCTCGGTGAAGGTTTTGTGATGTTCCTTCATAAATTTTTTGGGGCCGATCACAAGGATCAGCCTCGCCATGTTTGCTCGTTGACATGCTCTTGTTACTCGCTCAGGCCGGTAGACCGAACCAGCCCAATCTCTGATTTTATCATGTTGGTGCGCCTGCTGTCGTCCACCTTGGATGTATCGTGTAACCGTGGAGCACTGAGCTTCGTCGGAAGAACGAGCACCATGTTTGTGCCAGCCGATGTCTCATCATCGGCTTTCCTTTGCTTGGGGCGCCACTCCATTTACCGTGGACGACCCTCTTCATCCAGGGTTTGCTGAACCTTCGCAGCCAGATCAGGCCTTGCTTTCCTCAATGTATGCAAGTATAACCTCTCGGCTTCTTCCAGGCCGCGCAGTCGTTGAACCCTGCGTTTCGGGAACGGCTGAGTCCGTCGGGGCACCACCTTGGCCGGTGGTACCTGTCTTCTTCTTCTCCCTCGTCTTCGAATCTTCGAGATCTTCCAACCGAGGGGACTCAGCTCGTTTGCTCCGTGGCGGGAGAGGTCCTAAGCGCTCGAACACGGACACGTTGGCTGCCTCCTTCTTCTTCCGGTTGCATTCGGGCAATTGCCGATTGTTGGCAATCGGCTCATTCCTGAATCCCAGCGAGTGCTCGAAGAAAGGACAATCCCAGTGCCTGTCCTCGTTGTCTTGCTCCCTTGCCTTTCCCTTGGCACGACGCTCGTGCTCCTCCTCATCGCGATTCTGCCGACGATGTCTTCTGGCTTCTCTGGCCAGACGAACTCTTTCGCCATCATCGCTGGACCGTCGGCGTTGGTCGTACTGACCCACATACTTGTTGAGGAGGTGATCAGAGAGAGGTCGCTGATATCTTATGTTCTTCACTTCTCCCTCTGTGACGTAGCGCTTGCCGTCTTGGCGGAGCCGATCGCGTGGAGCGGCTTCCTCTGAATCTTTGCTATGAGAGCAGCTGCCCTCATCTCCATCCTTGCCAGCGTGGTGTCCAAGATCTACCATGTTGATATTGCACAGGAAACCCGGCTGGCACCCGGCATGGCAAGCGTACTCCACCATGTTTATGGCGGGGAAGGGCTGGGTATCGACCTTCATGGCGTACTGGTTGAAAATTAGACGCCCGTTCTCTATCGCCGCTTGGATGTGCTGCCGCCATACCCTGCAGTCGTTGGTGGTGTGGGAGAACGTGTTATGCCATTTGCAGTATGGCCTTCCGTTCAGCTCTTGCACCGTGGGGAACTTGTGGCCTTCGGGTACCTTTAACTGCTTTTCCTTGAGTAGGAGGTCGAAGATTTGTTCAGTCTTGGTCACGTCAAAATCAAATCCCCTGGGCGGGCCTGGTGGCTTTACCCATTTGCAGGACACGGGGGTTCCTCCCCGAGTCCACTCAGCCACTGCTACTTCTTGGTCTCCCGCAGGAACTTCGTCTTCCTCTGCATCGACCAGGGCTACCGCACGCTTGAACTTGTCTTGGTACAGGTCCGGGTGGCGCTGTTCATATGCTGAAAGTTTCTGAACCACGTGCGCCAGCGAGGGATAATCTGCTTGGGAGGCCATGTCCTTGAGCTGTGTTGCAAGGCCTGCTACTGCCAACTCGACTGCTTCCTTTTCAGTTATACGAACCGAATAACATCGGTTCCTAAGATTCCTGAAGCGCTGGATGTATTCTGTCACCGTTTCTCCACGCTTCTGACGTAGTTGTGCTAAATCGGCAATGCTAGACTCGGAAGCTTCTGAATGAAACTGCTCATGGAACTGTTCTTCCAACTGCTTCCAAGTTTGGATGGAGTTTGGTGGCAGCGATGTGTACCACCCGAAAGCCGATCCTGTGAGGGACTGTGAGAAGAACCTCACGCGCAACTCATCTGACGCTGAGATCGTGCCCAGCTGTGCCAAATATCGGCTCACATGCTCGATGGAGCTGGAACCATCTGATCCACTAAACTTCGCGAAGTCCGGGAGCCGATATTTGGGTGGCAGCGGGATCAGTTCGTAGCTGTTGGGGTACGGCTTGGTGTAGCCGAACGCCTTCCTTTTCGGCATCATACCGAACTGATCTTTCAGAATTGTACAAATCTGATCCGCTGTGATGGCTGAAGGTGTCGAACCCTGAAGGTTCGCCGGGGTGGCATACTTCACCAGCCATGCTTGCTTTTCCGGTTCTAAGCCAACTGCAGGAGCTGGGCCTTGGAGGTTTGTCGGGGTGGCGTACTTAGCTAGCCACGATTGCTTGTCAGGATCGACTCCTGACGTTCCTCCTGCCGTCCCAGAGGCCGCTGATATTGCAGCCTGGTTCGAGAGTGCCCAGGCGTTGCAATCTGGTATGTATGCGCACGTGTATCCGTGCGGGATCTCCTTAGGCGGCTCAGGTAGGAATTGGTAGTCCCTAGGATCACCACCATCCTTGTAGATGACATATGCCGATGAGTTCGGCAGTTCCGGTGCTACCCATGCGAACGGCTGGGGCTGGAGCGGCATCTCTCCTTTGAAAGTCCCCAGAGCCGGTCCCGACGGGGAGTACCGGTGACTCATGATTTCCTGGACGATGCGCAGAGCGACACGCTCCAAGGTGTTCACCAGGCTCTCAGAGTGGCGGTGCAGCGAATGAGCCACCATGTAGTTGATCTCCTGCCGCAGCGACCTGGTGCGTTCTTCTGACGGAGCGGATAGGTCCACTCCATCGAGCGCGCCTTCGGGTGTGAAACCCTTCCACCTGACGCCATGGGTGCGGGTTCGGTGGAAGGAGCCGATGAGTTCGGCTTCGAGGGTTGCCTTGATCTCGTCATGTTTCTTCTTGAGCTCATCGAGCGGATCCGCGTACGTGACCGGAGTGTCTTCCGCCATCTCGGATGTGGATGGCGATGTCGTGGATGTCGTCGGCTGTCCCACCGGGCGTGCCGGAATGTGTTGACGTCGAAACCCACCGGCGGGCAGAGACGGGCAACACCGTAGAGCCCGGAACAACTAGGGCTGCGGCTGGCCCCAGTCCCTCAGAGCGACGGCCCGCAAAGCCTCCCTGGTCGCACGCACCGATGTTTATCACAAGGGCGTGCCACCCGACCTATACCTGGTCGGGAAGGTGTGGATGATGCCTCGCTTAGTTTCCTGCAGGGCACACACGTAAACGTTAAATACGAGCCTCGATCGGCTCTCGAGGTTATCCTGTGAATCGGCTCAAAGAGCCGATCCACCCATGATTCGGACGGGGTGTCCGAATATATGGTGGTCCTGCTTGATCAAGGTAAAGCTGATTAGATCTACGACGATCCGGGGTTTTCACCGCATAACCGGATCATCCTACTCGGGTTCGGGCCTCGCGCTCGCGCACGGTGACCGTAAGCCGATCCTAGACAGGGCCTAAAAACCAACACGAGGTTGATCCCCGGAACATCCGTTCTAGGACTAGCAAACGTCACCCTACACGCCGCTGGATCCTCCGCCCCCTTGTAAGGCCTAACTATTGCAGATATTAAACTAATCCTTGTAGAACAAGGAGCAATCGTAACGGATCAGATCTACTAAACTATGATCAAGCGGGGTGCCGCCCCTACGCCTAAGATAGGCGTAAGGGCGGCTAGACATGCAAGGGTTGCACTACGAAAGCATGCAAGCATGAAGAACAATGCTAACCCTAACATGTCTAAGATAACTACGTTGCTCGCCATCAAAAGGCTTCGGCACGAGCAACGCATGAACAACGTAGGCGAGCTTGTGCTGCCTAGATCGCAAGATGCGATCTAGGCAGACATGATGCTACCGGTAGAAACCCTCGAGACGAAGGAGTTGGCGATGCGCCGAGATTTGTTTGTGGTTGAACGTTGGTTGTTCT
This sequence comes from Lolium rigidum, assembly GCF_022539505.1. Classification (NCBI taxonomy): domain Eukaryota; kingdom Viridiplantae; phylum Streptophyta; class Magnoliopsida; order Poales; family Poaceae; genus Lolium; species Lolium rigidum. The sequence continues at coordinate 92,170,290 of NC_061508.1, forward strand.
TTATTCCATAAACCCTAGATACATATTTATAGTCCAGCGGACTTTCTAATGTGGGCGTGCACTAAACCGTGCACGAGTAAGATTCTATCTCTAAACTAAGATGCGATCTAATATGTTACAGATACATGGGCAATTAAGCCCAACTTGGTATAAAAGGCCGATCCACCTATTCCTTCTGTATATATATTCTTCACGTCCATCTTGATCGCGGCCCACCTCTGACTTGGTCAAATTCTGGTGATAACAATTTCATAAAAAATACCCCATCATTTTAAAAAAAGCAAAACCGGAGATTGTAGCGAAAACAGAAAGAAATAGTTTATAACTCACAGCAAGAATGTAGTTGGAGAACTCAAAACACTTACCCTTCCTCCCAAGCAATTTACAAGTTCTGTTGTATCTATGCACTCCAGAGATGAAATGTTCAAAAACAAGCATACAGAAATCAACAGAACTTGTAGATTCTGGATCTTGAAGGATAGACAAGTAATCTGTGTTGGGGAGCTCACTGCTTGAAGGAAACAGAAAACACTTGAAAGCAATGACCATAAAACAGACAAAGACTTCTTTGTCGGTCAAAACCTCTCGAGACTTTAGTTTGTTACCAAAGAAAGTAATGTGAGGCAACTCTGGCAATCCAAACATTTTCAAAAGGAAATCTGCACCAGCTTCACTATCAGGAATAGGAACACATCCAGAATTAGACAACCCAATGGCATAATGAATTGAATCCTTAGAGATTGAGATGCTCTTCGAATCGTTTACAACTATCTGATGAGTGACATGGTTGACACACCCACAGATCCAGCGAACAAAAGCAGAAGGAATCTCGCATTTCTCGAGCAACAAGAGGCAACCAAAACCAAAATTCCTGATGACATTCTTACGACGGTCAGTCAATGATTTCACAATCTCGCAGAAGTACTTAATGGAATATGAGGTAAACGACTCTCTGCCAATAGCATGCTCCTTTAACCGTTTTCTCTGAAAAATAGTTAAGAATTGAGGACAGCGAAAAAATAAAAGCACTTCATGGAAACTATCAAAAAAAACAACAATAGAAAAAGTGACCTTAGAAAAGATGACAGATTCATTGCAGAACTTAGCAAAGTCCCTCTTGAGAGATTTAATAGCCTATAAAACAAAGCAACCAGCAACAATATGATCAATTCAACCTGGTACAAAAAATAAGGAATTATATAAAAAAATACTGCAACTAAACAACCTCTTTGCGAAAAAACTCAAACAAAGCATCATCCAAAATCCTCTTCCTCCTAGGCCTGACATTTTCCTTTAGCAAAGGAGACAGATATATGGGTGAAAAAGCATACATGCATCTGTAACTTCGAGAAGAACAAAAATAAACCGCGACAAATCCCAAGTAATAATCATACTTTATCACCAGATGATAAGCTATTCCCCAAGCTATCAACATTTGACAAACCAAAATCACCGTCATGATCTGATGCACTAACACAATCCGAATTCCAATTCGATAAGTCGTCACCAAATCTTCTTCCAGTATGAGCACTACACAGGAAAAGCAAACATAGAAAAAGTCAATGGACAAAAAAGCATATTATACACACCTAAAAGTAAAAAAAAAAATCAAGCAAAGCGTGAACTAGACACACAATTGCCGTGTATTGATCCTGTCTACGAAAAGTCGAAAAGCTGATACAATTAGAAAGGAAGAAATCATATCCTGAATATCTGATGATAATGAACAAAAACTGACAGCAGCTACGCATATGACACCTAAGACATGCTACAAAACTGCTAGTGCACCATATTCAGATTCAGAAAAATAAACCCTCCTCACCCTAAGTGGGTACCATGAATTTGTCTTAGCATGAGTAAACAACCAATAAATTGATGAAAGAAGAGTATTTAACAATCATATTTGCATTATCATAAAAACAGAAAAGTTAAAGAAATGTATTGGATCAATCCAGAAAATACCCTATCCATGAGAAATGCCACTTGAAATGATAGTGATGCAAGCAGGCCAAGTTTTCCACAAATGAGTAACTAATAAAGACGTAGAGACAAAATGAAAGTTATAGATAGCATGATTGTTAAGACGAGCAGTTCCAGCACTCTGAGCTCTGACACCCGCACCAGCAAACTGCATCATCGCCCAACATGTTTAGATAATGTGACTAGACTAGACTAGTATGAGTCAGGTCCGGACAGCTGTCGTTGGAACGGAATAAACGATTTATGTTACTGTCGGCAATGAGACTACTTGGCTCTTGATCAAATAAGAGCCAGATAACAAAAAAATATAGATGGAAGAAGTTCACAGCAAGAACAGGGAAACTTCCTAACCTATATCTAAAAACTAGTGCCCTGGATTGGTGCAGCTATGCCACTAGCTTGTTGTGCGGGGCTTTTCTCCCATCTAATCTGATGTTTATGTTGCCGAAAAGATGAAACATATAACATAATAGAAATGAGACAGAGAAGGACAATGCTCTTCAACACTTGCATACAAAAAGAATTACCTGCTGGCAGGTGCGCGCAACCAACAGTTGCAAGCCCAACACAAAAAGAATCACAGAACATAGAAAACATTTTATTGAAACAACCATAAAATTCTCAAATGAACTAAAAGATTCAAAGGCCACTTTCCTTACAGAGAATGCCCCCAGTACTCAAAAGGGTTCTTCAACCAAAAAAAAAACTCAAAAGGTTTTTAAAATATATTCTATATAGATGATCACACACAAACAAGTTAACTGGAGGAGGTCAAAAACAATTCTGATGTGGCCACGGAAATGGAATGAGATCAGCACCACCCATTCCTATCTTAAAAGATTAGTCGTCCTGCCATGTCCCTTGTAGAACAAAAACAATTCTGCTGAAGTTATGTTGGTACCTTGATGGTCCTTGTAGCAGAGATAAACTGAAGAACAAACCGCTGTGCAATTATAATAGAACATGCGAGCATAACAGAAAATAGCGACCCAAGGCTAGGAAGAAAAATGCGCAGATACTAAACACATAGATATTGGACAGCACATGGAAAAATCAGCCATATATCAAGAGAAAAGCAATTGCAGTACTTCTGAAAAAAAACTGGAGTTTTAGGCTTAGTTTTACACATCCTAGCAATTGCCAATTACCAAAATCAATGACCACATAGCAAGTGCACAGTCACGGATAGAAGGGCTTCTGAAAAGACTAAACTATATTTGCTTCCTCCCCATAAGCCAGTACCAATTCAGCTTCACTTGGCAGCCCCGGGTGCCACTTGTGAATAAAGGGATTGCTTACAAACACTAGTGAGTCTACAACATTTCATTAGCATGTGTTGTACAGCCAATTTAATCCTATAACCTGAAGATCAACTAAGCTAAAATCTATCTAACTCAGAATCAAACTCATACTCATCATCCCCCTTGTAATAGAAACCCCCATCTCGCTACCTCCAATAATAATCAATCCTTGAGAGATGACCTTCAGAGCGCATGCTAAAACAAATCCAACTACCACACCTAAAATCATACAAATGGATCCTGAATGAACAAATCTGCCTATATACAATCAAACATCAAACAAAAACCTGAAGATGAAATTCATACCACAGGCTAGAAACATATCCAACTTCACAGAAAAATCATAAAAAAACATACAATGGATACATAATGAGCACACCTAACTACGTCCAAATGAACAGCAGAGCACCCGCCGGCAGGGGTAACACTGGCACGGACACAACAGCTGGCGTAGGATCACGCGAACACGCAAGCGAGAGGTCCGAAGGCACTGATGGAGAAACCGTACGGTGTCGAAGACCAGCAGAGCTACACCGCGTTGCTCTCCCAGAACCCAGAGGCCCGCCACGGACAGGACAGACCACCGGCGACCTCTCACAGAATGCACCGCCAACACAAAGGCAAGCAGGCAACCTAGAGGGAGGAACACCAGGCCAACGAGCACTAGCACCTCAATCAATCATAAGAACATCAAGAGAGCCTCTCTTCAAACATCAGAAAATAATAGGTAAATAAACAGAGCACAAACAACAAAGAATATGGAGGCATATCAAGCCAAAGTAGAGCCCATCCGCGATACTACAGAGACAACGAAACAACCAGAGAGAAATCCATACACGGAGAATCGACAAGTCAGGTAACAGAGGCACCAAAAAGGGCAAACAGAATAATAAGTAACCACAAGGAAGCAATAGACCTATAATTAAGACTTAAGAATTGTACGCCCCTCGCCTTGGTTAGTGAAATCCTGGGTATAAGTAGAGTTGACAAGCCTATTCCAGCAAAATGTGTATCATATTGATAGCATATGGAAAAATTGCTCAGGTCATGAAACTTGTCATGACAAAGGTACATGGAATGCTAAACTAATTCCTACAAACTGAACATGTGAACAAAATCTACAGGGTGCTTGAGATGTTTCAGATGTAGATCGAGAAATGAAATCCCGCCACCAAAATCAAACAAAACATTCGCAGGGGTAGTACACAGAAACGAACAAAGTGACAGAAATTCCCATTACCAATCTCGCATCCCGCGAGCTAGCCTTGAGCGCTCGAGATCCCCTGGACTCTTCCCCGATGCACGACGAAGAGAACGGCCACCCCCCTCCCGAATCTCCATTAACGGCGAGCGTGGAGTCGACCCACCACCAGCCGTCGGCGAAGCTTGTCGACGCTTCCCGGCATGACGTGCCCCATCAGCCCGCGGCCGAAGAGGACACGCCGCCCGCGCATGGCCCGCCCCAGCATCCAGCGGAGAAGGAGGATGCAGTGCCGCTCCGCCGCTACGCACCATGGAGGCAGCGCAGTGCCTCCGCGCCCCTTCGCCGGAGGAGGATCGTGGACCGCCGCGCTTCTTCGCCGGAGGAGAATCGTGGAGCGCAGCGCCCTCTCCGCCTCGGCGATGCCAGAGAGAGACAGAGACAGAGAGAAAAGAGATAAGACACGGGGAGAAATGAATGGACGCTAGATTTTCAGAAAGAAAAAATGAAAAATGAAAAAAAAAACGGGACATAACGGCACACCTGCGCGGACGAAGACAAACCGAAAACAGTGTTGCGCCAAGATTCGTGCAACATCCAACGAACCAAAAAGTGGCTATTTGCCAATTGAAAAACAGCTAGCTGTTTGTTAGGAAAAGTGTATTCTTATCATCAAATATAGGAGGCATAGTATCATCATAATAAACTTTATCCTCCATAGTAGGCGGCACCAAAAGACCACTATCATTATAATCATCATATATGGGAGGCATATCATAATCAACATAAACTTTCTCCTCAATACCCGGAGGACTAAAGAGATCATTTTCATCAAAACCGACCTCCCCAAGCTTAGAATTTTCCATAGCATTAGCAACAATAGTGTTCAAAGCATTCATATTAATAACATTCCCATTAGCATGCATATAAAGTTCCATGGGTTTTTTAATTCTCTCTTCAAACACATCATGTCCTAATTCAAGATAAAGTTCATAAAGACCTCTCATATTTTTGTTGTTTTCCATTATGCCTTACTAGTGTAAACAAGAAACAAAAAAGATGCAATTGCAGGATCTAAAGGAAATAGCTTCGAACACACACACAACGGCGCCAGAAAAGTACTTTTACCTGGGACCGGAGTATGAGTGCCTTTTACCTTTCCTCCCCGGCAACGGCGCCAGAAAAGTGCTTGATGTCTACGGGTGCTTCTATTCTTGTAGACAGTGTTGGGCCTCCAAGAGCAGAGGTTTGTAGAACAACAGCAAGTTTCCCTTAAGTGGATCACCCAAGGTTTATCGAACTCAGGGAGGAAGAGGTCAAAGATATCCCTCTCAAGCAACCTGCTTGCAACCACAAAGCAAGAAGTCTCTTGTGTCCCCAACACACCTAATAGGTGCACTAGTTCGGCGAAGAGATAGTGAAATACAAGTGGTATGAATGAATATGAGCAGTAGTAACGGCGCCAGAAAAGTGCTTGCTGGCGTGCAGTTGATGGTAGTAATATTGCAGGAAGTAAAGATGCAGTAAAAGAGTAAACAAGCAGCGATAGCAGTATTTAGGAACAAGGCCTAGGGATCATACTTTCACTAGTGGACACTCTCAACATTGATCACATAACAGAATAAATAGATAGATGCTAGACTCTACACTCTCTTGTTGGATGATGAACACCACTAAGCGTGTAGGATTACGCGAACCCTCAATGCCGGAGTTAACAAGCTCCACAATATTCGATGTTCATGTTTAAATAACCTTAGAGTGCATGACAGATCAACATAACCAAACCAAGTACTAACATAGCATGCACACTGTCACCTTCACGCTACGAAAGGAGGAATAGATCACATCAATACCATCATAGCAATAGTTAACTTCATAATCTACAAGAGATCACAATCATAGCCCACGCCAAGTACTACACGATGCACACACTGTCACCATTACACCGTACAGGAGGAATAAACTACTTTAATAACATCACACTACAAGAAAAGTTGCCATGGCCGACGAAGTTGAAGTCGCGCCGTGGTTGCTGGTGTACCATGGCCGACGATTTTGGTCCCTCCGTGGTGCATGTCAAAACTTTTTTTTTCTCGTTTTTGAGGCCAGCTAGCCCGACGAAAGCGGCCAAAACGTCGCGTATGGTGGCCCGGGACGTGGTGCATCGTGAATTCTCGGGTTCGCCGGCCGAGTCAACGCAAATCCGCACCGCCGAGGGATGTAGGGCCCAGATGGCAGCCTCTCTGGCATTGTTTTTTTTTCTCGATCGCGCCATCTCGTTCAACGTTCTCCGATCGAGCCGTTTACGATGCAGGATCATGGGTCCCGCATGTCATCCTCTATGAACCAAAATTCTTTCTATTCTTGGATTTTTTTGACCCCCTGATTTCTGGCTACTTTTTCTTTCGATCCCCTGCCGCCTCTCAAACGGTGATACCGCTGCTGCTAAATGGGACCCGCATGTCATCCTCTATGTGCAATCAACTTTCTTTTCTTGGAGTTTTTTTGGCACCTCAAATTTGGTCACTTGCCTTTTTCTTTCGATCCCCTGCCGCCTCTCAAACGGTGATACCGCTGCCGCTACTCGGGACCCGCATGTCATCCTCTATGCACTATAAAACTTTCTTTTCTTGAATTATTTTTGGCACCTCATATTTGGTCACTTACCTTTTTCTTTCGATCCCTGCCGCCTCTCAAACGGTGATACCGCTGCTGCTAAATGGGACCCGCATGTCATCCTCTATGTACTATAAAACTTTCTTTTCTTGGAGTTTTTTTGGCACCTCAAATTTGGTCACTTGCCTTTTTCTTTCGATCCCCTGCCGCCTCTCAAACGGTGATACCGCTGCTGCTAACTCGGGACCCGCATGTCATCCTCTATGTACTATAAAACTTTCTTTTCTTGAATTATTTTTGGCACCTCATATTTGGTCACTTACCTTTTTCTTTCGATCTCATGCCACGTTTGAAACGTTGAGGAACCTGCAGGCTCATGGGACCCGCATGTCATCCTCTATGTACTATAAAAGTTTATTTTCTTGGTTTTTTTTCACCCTCCGATTTTTGGCAATTTCTTTTTCTTTTGATCCCCTGCCGCCTCTCAAACGGTGATACCGCTGTTGCTAAATCGGACCCGCATGTCATCCTCTATGTACTATAAAACTTTCTTTTCCTGAATTATTTTTGGCTGCTCATATTTTTTCACTTGCCTTTTTCTTTCGATCCCCTGCCGCCTCTCAAACGGTGATACCGCTGCTGCTAAATGGGACCCGCATGTCATCCTCTATGTACTATAAAACTTTCTTTTCTTGAATTATTTTTGGCTCCTCATATTTGGTCACTTGCCTTTTTCTTTCGATCTCATGCCACGTTTGAAACGTTGAGGAACCTGCTGGCTCATGGGACCCGCATGTCATCCTCTATGTGCTATAAATGTTTATTTTCTTTATTTTTTTTCACCCTCCGATTTTTGGCTATTTCCTTTTTCTTTTGATCCCCTGCCGCCTTGGAAACGTTGGGTAAGCTCGCTGACTCATGGAACCCGCATGTCATCCTCTATGTACAATCAACTTTCTTTTTCTTTTGATCTCAAGCCGCATTTGAAACGTTGAGACCGCTGCCGCTAAATGGGACCCGCATGTCATCCTCTACGTACAATAAAGTTTCTTTTCTTGGATTATCTTTGGCTCCCGATATTATGTCACTTGCCTTTTTCTTTCGATCTCATGCCGCCTTTGAAACGTTGAGTAAGCTGCTGGCTCATTGGTCCCGCATGTCATCCTCTACGAACAATAAAAGTTTCCTTTCTTGGAGTTATTTTTTACCCCTTATTTCTGGCTATTTGCCTTTTTCTTTTGATCTCCTGCCCCCTCTGAAACGATGAGGACGCTGTTGGCAGGTCGGTCCCACATGTCATCCTCTATGAACAATAAAAGTTTCCTTTGATGGATTTATTTTGAACCCCTAATTAATTTCTGGATATTTCCCCTGCCGCCTTGGAATCGTTGAGGATGCTTGCTGCCTCATGGGTCGCGCATGTCATCCTCTCGAACGGTAAATGTTTA
>NC_061508.1:92178935-92249385 GCF_022539505.1 Lolium rigidum
TTTATTTACAAGATTCCTATGCATAGGAAGCATGTTAGACTTAAATGTGTTTTGAATTTGCCTCTTGATGCTCTCTTTTGCTTCAAATACTATTTCTTGCGAGTGCATCATTAAAACTGCTGAGCCCATCTTAATGGCTAAAAAGAAAGAACTTCTTGGGAGATAACCCATGTGTTATTTTGCTACAGTACTTTGTTTTATATTTGTGTCTTGGAAGTTGTTTACTACTGTAGCAACCTCTCCTTATCTTAGTTTTGAGTTTTGTTGTGCCAAGTTAAGCCGTTGATAGAAAAGTAAGTACTAGATTTGGATTACTGCGCAGTTCCAGATTTCTTTGCTGTCACGAATCTGAGCCCACTGCCCTGCAGGAAGCTCAGAAAATTATGCCAATTTACGAGCATGATCCTCAGATATGTACGCAACTTTCATTCAATTTGAGCATTTTCGTTTGAGCAAGTCTGGTGGCCTAATAAAATCCATCTTTACGGACTGTTCTGTTTTGACAGATTCTGCCTTTTATTTCGCATTGCCTCTTTTGCTATGTTGGATGAATTTCTTTGATCCATTGATGTCCAGTAGCTTTATGCAATGTCCAGAAGTGTTAAGAATGATTGTGTCACCTCTGAACATGTGAATTTTTATTGTCCACTAACCCTCTAACGAGTTGTTTCGAGTTTGGTGTGGAGGAAGTTTTCAAGGGTCAAGAGAGGAGGATGATATACTATGATCAAGGAGAGTGAAAGCTCTAAGCTTGGGGATGCACCCGGTGGTTCACCCCTGCATATATCAAGAAGACTCAAGCGTCTAAGCTTGGGGATGCCCAAGGCATCCCCTTCTTCATCGACAACATTATCGGGTTCCTCCCCCGAAACTATATTTTTATTCCATCACATCTTATGTGCTTTTTCTTGGAGCGTCTGTTTGTTTGCTTTTGTTTTTGTTTGTGTTTGAATAAATTGGATTACATCATGCTTGTGTGGGAGAGAGACACGCTCCGCTGGTTCGTATGAACACATGTGTTCTTAGCTCATAATATTCATGGCGAAGTTTCCTCTTCGTTAAATTGTTATATGGTTGGAATTGGAAAATGATACATGTAGTAATTGCTATAAATGTCTTGGGTAATGTGATACTTGGCAATTGTTGTGCTCATGTTTAAGCTCTTGCATCATATACTTTGCACCTATTAGTGAAGAATACATAGAGCATGCTAAAATTTGGTTTGCATAATTGGTCTCTCTAAGGTCTAGATAATTTCTAGTAAGGTGTTTGAACAACAAGGAAGACGATGTATAGTCTTATAATACTTGTAATATGTCTTTTATGTGAGTTTTGCTGTACTAGTTCATCCTTGTGTTTGCCTCAAACAACCTTGCTAGCCTAAACCTTGTATCGAGAGGGAATACTTCTCATGCATCCAAATACTTGAGCCAACCACTATGCCATTTGTGTCCACCATACCTACCTACTACATGGTATTTCTCCGCCATTCCAAAGTAAATTGCTTGAGTGCTACCTTTAAAAAATTCAAAATTTATTACCTCTTATTTGTGTCAATGTTTTATAGCTCATGAGGAAGTATGTGGTGTTTATCTTTCAATCTTGTTGGGCAACTTTCACCAATGGACTAGTGGCTTCATCCGCTTATCCAATAATTTTGCAAAAAGAGCCGGCAATGGGATTCCCGGTCCCAAATTAACAAACTAAAAATAGACACTCCTCCATGGTATGTGATTGTTGGACGGCACCCGAAGGATTCGGTTAGCCATGGCTTGTGTAAGCAAAGGTTGGGAGGAGTGTCATCATAATAAAACTAAAATAAAAAGGTACTCCTTCATGGTATGAGATTGTTGGCAGGCACCCGAGGATTCGGTTAGCCATGGTTTGTGAAAGAAAGGTTGGAAGGAGTGCCATCCAAAAATAAAATAAAATGGGAGCCGCTCTTTGAAGGTTTGTCCGGCAAGGGGGTTAGAGTACCCGCTACCATTCGTTGACAACAACATACACCTCTCAAAACTTTATTTTTATGCTCTCTTTATGTTTTCAAAATCAAAGCTCTAGCACAAATATAGCAATCGATGCTTTCCTCTTTGAAGGACCATTCTTTTACTTTTATATTGAGTCAGTTCACCTATTTCTCTCCATCTCAAGAAGCAAACACTTGTGTGAACTGTGCATTGATTCCTACATATTCTCTTATTGCACTTATTATATTACTCTATGTTGACAATTATCCATGAGATATACATGTTACAAGTTGAAAGCGACCGCTGAAACTTAATCTTCTTTTGTGTTGCTTCAATACCTTTACTTTGAATTATTGCTTTATGAGTTAACTCTTATGCAAGACTTATTGATGCTTGTCTTGAAGTGCTATTCATGAAAAGTCTTTGCTTTATGATTCAGTTGTTTACCCATGTCATATACATTGTTTTGATCGCTGCATTCACTACATATGCTGTACAAATAGTATGATCAAGTTTATGATGGCATGTCACTCCAGAAATTATCTTTGTTATCGTTTTACCTGCTCGGGACGAGCAGAACTAAGCTTGGGGATGCTGATACGTCTCCAACGTATCGATAATTTCTTGTGTTCCATGCCACATTATTGATGTTATCTACATGTTTTATGTACACTTTATGTCATATTCGTGCATTTTCTGGAACTAACCTATTAACAAGATGCCGAAAGGACAGTTGCGTTTTTCGCTGTTTTTGGTTTCGTAAATCCTAGTAAGGAAATATTTTCGAATCGGACGAAATCAACGCCGAAAGTCTTAGAAATACGCGAAGCTTCCGGAGCACCGAAGAAAGGTCGGAGGGGTGCCGTGGGGCCCCACACCCGTGGGCGGCGCGGCCCAAGGGGGGCGCGCCCCCTATGGTCTGGGCAGCCCAGGCCCCCTCCGACTCCGACTCTTCGCCTATTTAAGTCGTCGTGACCTAAAACCTCGACACCGATTGACGAAACTCCAGAAAAGTTACTGTGGCGCCGCCGCCATCGCGAAACTCCAATTCGGGGGACAGAACTCTGTTCCGGCACCCTGCCGGAGCGGGGAAGTGCCCCCGGAAGGCTTCTCCATCGACACCGCTGCCATCTCCATCGACACCGCTGCCATCTCCACCGCCATCTTCATCACCGCTGCTGCTCCCATGAGGAGGGAGTAGTTCTCCATCGAGGCTCGGGGCTGTACCGGTAGCTATGTGGTTCATCTCTCTTCCATGTACTTCAATACAATGATCTCATGAGCTGCTTTACATGATTGAGATTCATATGAGTTTTGTATCACAATTCATCTATGTGCTACTCTAGTGATGTTATTAAAGTAGTTCTATTCCTCCTGCATGTGTGTAAAGGTGACTAGTGCGTGCACCGTGTGGTTCTTGTCGTAGGCTATGATCATGATCTCTTGTAGATTGTGGAGTTAATTATCATTATGATATTATTGATGTGATCTATTCCTCCTACATATGCATGAAGGTTTCAAGTGTGCATGCTATGCTAGTACTTGGTTTAGTAGCGTTGATCTATCTTACACTAAAGGTTACTTAAACATGAGCATTATTGTGGAGCTTGTTAACTCCGGCATTGAGGGTTCGTGTAATCCTACGCAATGTGTTCATCATCCAACAAAAGTGTAGAGTATGCATTTATCCGTTCTGTTATGTGATCGATGTTGAGAGTGTCCACTAGTGAAAGTCTATTCCCTAGGCCTTGTTCCTAAATACTCGCTGAGTTACTACTGCTGCGTTACTACTCGCTTGTTTACTTGTTTCTTTGCGTTACTACTCGCTGCAATACCACCACCATCGACTACACGCCAAGCACGTTTCCGGCACCATTGCTACTCGCTCATACTTATTCATACCACCTGTATTTCACTATCTCTTCGCCGAACTAGTGCACCTATTAGGTGTGTTGGGGACACAAGAGACTTCTTGCTTTGTGGTTGCAGGGTTGCATGAGAGGGATATCTTTGACCTCTTCCTCCCTGAGTTCGATAAACCTTGGGTATCCACTTAAGGGAAACTTGCTGCTGTTCTACAAACCTCTGCACTTGGAGGCCCAACACTGTCTACAGGAAAGGAGGGGGAACGTAGACATCAAAGACCTCCTCCTCCTCGTAGCCTTCGGTACTAGCGTCTATAAATGGATACAAAGTATACAATCACCAAACAATGCTTAAGTACTAGACTTAACACTCACAGGGATCACACAAGCTAATCTAGCATCACAACATTATTAACATGGTGGTTGGCTTTGTTTTCTTTTAAGAAAAATATTTTCCTCTCATAGAAATATTTATTAGGGTTTCTATTTATTTCCTTTGAGAAATAATTTCCTCTCATTGAATCTTATTAAGATTTAATCTCCTCAAATAATAAGTATGAGATCATGTTGACCTAAGTCACCACTTCATATTTACCATTTGGGGAAATGATTTAAATGAGATAAAATATCTCATACCATTTTAATCACTACTTTAGAAACAATTTAATATCACTAAGTAATCAAATATGAGGTTCTATAGACCAAGGTCATTATCTCATATTGAATTACTCGGGACATTGATTTAAATGAGGGGATACCTCTCATACCATTTAATAAATAATTTGGGGTAGTTTAAATGGACTAGAAATGGCCACATAGCCATTATTTTGCTCTAGCCCATGATCATAGTAAACAACTATGCTATATTTTTACATAATCATGTAGATCCTTTGAAATGTGAATTATGAGAGTTGGAAAGAACTCAAAATAATTTATAGTTGATTTTTAATGAATAATTGAAGTTTGAAAAGTTACTGCCTTGTTATTTTTACTCCATGAGTTCTACAATGAATCTAGGGTTGAGACCAGGGCAGTTGGCTAGATTTCCTAAGCTTTCCAACAATATTTAATTCACAATTTTTGGATTAGTAGATCTTGTTCTATTTAATTTTGAACATGGCATCAGTATTGAATTTAAACTAAATGAATTAATTCAAATTCAAATCGTGGGCTTGGGCGGGAAACGAAAATGGGCCAGTGAGAGAAAAAGAATAACAGGCCGGCCCAGCTACGCGTCTCGCACGCACGGGCCGCCTGACAGTGGGCTCCACCGGTCAGTGGCTATTTAAACCGCGAAACGGTATGCTCTCGACGGACCGTAGGATTAGACGAGGATCTAACGGCCGACGATCGTCGTCGTCGACGGCGAGCACGGTCGCTACTGGCGGCAGGCACTAGGGGGTCGGCGGCTTACCGGAGGTCCGGCGATGATCAGCGTTGATGCAGGGCGAGGTTGTCGACGACGGCGGTGCTCCTGGTACCGGCAGCGTCTCCTGGGGTGGCTCCACTCAACCGCTCCTTCTGCGGCGGCTCCGCGGTACTCCAGCGATAAATTGGGGCAGTGGCGATGAAATTGGGAGGTGGCGATGCTCGTGGAGGGGTTCTGAGAGGAGAGGAGGCGAATGGTGTGGAGGTTGAGCACGGGGGAGTGCTCCTTTTATAGGGGCGATGAGGTGCCGAGGCGCACAGGGTAGGTCGACCATGGCGACGTCGCTACAGTGGCGGAGAGGCTTGGGCGATGACACAGCGGTGTTCTCTACGTCACGGCGAGCACGACAGGCCTGATTGCACAAAAAATGGAGGGCTGACGCGAGCAGGAGAGTGATAGAGGCTGGCAGTATCATGGCGGAAGTCTTCAACGTGGACGACGATGACAGGGCTCTCCGGTCCGTTTGAGCGTGTCTGGGAGGTAGACGGTGGTGTGATGATTCTCGGTGCAGAAAAGGAGGTCAAGGGGAGGACGGTGCTGACGGGGCGAGACGACGCTCTGGCGTGCCCGTGGACATGGCCGTGCACGCTCTAGCGTCACAGTGCTGACGCGGGCACGTCCTGGCCTGGCCGTTGCCTTGCACTCCTTGGCCAAGGGTTGTGTCCATCTTGTTCAGCAAAGTGAGGAGAAGGTCAAGGACAAGGTGATGCAAGCCAGAAGTGAGAGGAGAGGGGTTTGACTTGGGTGAGTGTCATGATGCCATGGCATGGTTTGGTACCGGCCATGATCATGCATGATCATGGTCTTTGGTGCTTGGCATTGCTCACTGGGTACAAGAGGAGGCTGGTGATGACCTAGGCATGGATGGTTTAGGCTAAAACATGCTGGATATAAGAGTGTATGGAGTTGGCAGGTTTGGGCACACAAGGTGTTTGATGAAATGGCCGCACGAAATTCAAATTTGAATTTGGCCAAAATATTTTATGAGTGTGATCCAAATATTGTTTAGCACCTCTGGGTGGTGTTGGTTTGCAAAGTGGAAGTGATTTGGTGAAATCCAAATTCTGTGTGATCTTAATTCTGTTTTGATGTTGCAACTTTGCATGCCATTTCTAAGAATTTGAAAATGAATCAGCCAGGTTGGTCAATACCAAAAGTGTTCACCTTGATGAGGTCTTGGATGAGGTGCAAAGAGTTGAGAAAGTTTAGTTTAGAAATCTCTTAATAGAGGGGCTCAAAGTGGGTACCCTGATATAATTGTCACTTTTGACCATTATCATATGTGAGTTAGTTTTGATTTTTCCTTTGATTTGTTTTGTATTTCTTTGGTTCAAAAGTTATCACTATGAGTTCAGTAATGTTTCCAAACCATCTAAACCAATTAGAATGGCCTAGGTTTAGGTTTTGCAAAAATGGCCATAGGCTCATATAAGTTGATATTCTTATTTTCTTTTCTCGTGCTTGGTTTCTCCTTGATCCACATAATCATGGTTTAGGGTTTTAGCAACAATGGTAACATTTCAAACAAGCATCATGGCAATATCACACATACATGCATTAATACTATGCACCACATATAATTCAATTTAAGTTTTTTGTTGGTTCCAAAATTTGAATATTGGAAATTGTCTCTTTATTGATTTGAAAAACTTGGGATGTTACACTCACCAAGATTTGGAGAAGTCGACTCCTGACACCAGCCCCCGAGCCCCCTCGCCGAAAAGAGCGAGGATTGAACTTGGCGAAGAACAAGGCTTATTGGCTGGGAGTTCATCGACTCCTTCCTTGGATGATGTAAGTGCCCTCATATCAATTTTGTCTTCTGTCGAGTTTTTTCCTCTTGACCTTTCTTACAACTTTCTTTTGATCAGCCTATGATGAAGGAATTCATCCGTCTTGGTACTCAATTCATCGGGTACCGTGACACTGTTGATAGTCTAAAGGTACACCTTTCTATTGTCTTTATTTTTCACTCAATGGACTATCTTGATGTCTATCTTAACACTTCTGCTTGAGCAAAGTGAAAAAGCTCGCGAGAAGGCCGAACAAGACGCTGCCTCTGTTGGAGATCTTCGGAAAAGACTCCACCAAGCTAAACTGCCTTGAGCGAGAATACAACTCAGCAGATTGCTCATGAGGAGGATGTCATTGGCCGTCTGGAATCGCAGAATTGGCGCTTTGTCAGTAAGTTCATTAATCTCTTTGCCCGAGTCCCTTCCAAGATTAGTTCTCCTTATATTTGTTGATAACCCGAAATTTGTTTCAGCAGGAAAAATGGGCCAAGATTTTGAATTTGAGAGGCCTGAAGGGGATCGTCTTCTCGACACCCTTTCTCTCCTTGAAATTCATGGGGATCTGGCGCGCCGCAGTATTTCTGATGCGCGGGCCGCTTTTACGCGCCTTTTCCCCTACTTCTTCCCGAAGAAAAGCTAGCCGGACACCTTCTCTGAACTTGCTAAGTGCTTTATTCCTGGAGAGGATCTTGGGTTGGCTTTCCGGCTGGAAAACCTGAAGATTGGCGTCGAAGGCACCATAACTTTGGTTGCCGAGAGCCAGCAGAACGTCGACTGGGCGAAAGCTGGTGACACGAAGAAGATCAACAAGGAGAGGTGGCAATCTTTGATTAAGGCTGCCAAGCCGCACTCGAAGAAGATCCTCTCCTTCCTCGGGTACAAGCAAGCTGCTCCCTCCAGTTCTGCCAAACCGGAGGTCAAGTAGACCAACTTACTCCTCCGTTTGCTTTCTTTTGGTAGATGTCGATATCTTTATGATATATGACTAGTTTCGTCGACTCACTAGGAGTTGACCTTTTGTAATGGGGCATCACTCTTGTAAATATCCCAACTTATCAATGAGAAGGAATGATCCATTGCTTGTTTATTGATGTCGACCTTTTCTTTCTTCCAGTTGATATTTGATAACTACTCTAAGATTGTTGGAACCTTGTCTGCTTCAGCTGCTACCTCTCGCTCAAACCGGATCCCTGACGACGTTTCCCTTGGCTACTCTTCATGTGCTAACTTGGATCAGTCAGAATTTACTGAACTTCGGCAACAGCTCCAAACTTTGAAGCAAATCGTCTGAGCGGGAGAAAATAGCTCTTCAACAGGCCCAAAAAGCTTTAGCATTGAAACAAACCGCGACTGCCGAAGCTGCACAAGCCGTGTCCCGAGAAAATTATATGCTTGACTTGATGGTTGTGATGTCTACGCACGCTTCTATTCCTGTAGACAGTGTTGGGCCTCCAAGAGCAGAGGTTTGTAGAACAGCATGTAGTGACCTCACCCGGTAGGGTGCCGGTCCCTGTGCTTTATTGTGCTAGTCCCTGGATCAATCGCTAGCACACACAGTTTAAGATGTAATACCAAGAAACAAAGGTCTTTATTATATCGCATGATCCATATATACATAATGACTTACAAATTGCATAGCACAAGGCTAGCATTACATCAGAGTTTTACAACGAACAAACATATAGCATGGAGTCCTTCATCTTCATGTGCCACAGGCGAGCATGTTGAGGATAGACTCGTAACCCTAATCATCGTAACTTCACTCGTCTATCAGAATATCTGCAACAGGTAAAGTTACAGCCAAAAACATTTGGTCAATACTTTGAATGTATTGGCAAGATGTCACTATTTAGTGGACACAAATGGCGCCTAATACCTACATGTATATTTGGCTGGTGGAGTTTAGGCTCTTTGCAGAAAACAAGCATTTTCCCTATATTTTTGAAATCAACATTTTATTTGGAAAATATATCACCTAAGAGCATGAACCCAGGTTCTCATCACGCTGGCTCACCAGGGATAGACACCAGACGATCCAGCTACTTACTTTACTACCCAAGTTTTCCAACCAGTTTTTACTTAAGAAATTGGGATGAGAGAGATCTTCCAACAGCTCCAGGTCCAGTTGCTCAAAGTTGTCCGTAACCGGGGACACGGCTAAGTACTTAGGTTTTACACTCTGCAGAGGTTTGTACACTTTACCCACACGACTTAGTCAGCCCCTTTTCCACCATGATGCTCATTTTGCTCAAATGGCAGGGAGAAGACTAAGACGAGACTGTTTTCGGAAGTAAGGCCCTGAGCCCTCTGGACGGACCCGTTCCAACCTACACAACTACATCTGCTGGTCACGTCGGGACAGAACCCTACAACCTACTTAGTCAAGACAGAGCCCATATGACATGCGGCTGTACAAGAAGCTACTAAACATGAAACATGTCCAATCTCTTTTGTTCCTGGGCGGCGGACCCCACCAATTTTCACCGTGCAGACGCTCCACTCATACCAATCCGCCCAGGTGTTTCATTTATCAAGTTGTTTTCATTTATAATAAAAACATATTTCTTCATCTCATCTCATCATGATATCCCAACCACGTATCTAATAGCATGGCTAAGCAAAACTACCTACGATGGCAACTTAAGGGAAACTAGAGAAAATCCTAAGACTATAGGATTAGCATAGCATATCATATACTTTGAAAACATCCTACACATGCAATATCTACTAAGTAAAAACTACATGCATAGAAAACATAGGACATGAGTGACACTTGCCTTTTGGTAGTTGATGATCATACACTTCTCACAATCACACTCGTTGCACTCCGTACGATCTATACGATAAAGTAACACACAATAAACACACCACTCAATAGTAAAGTAACAAGCAACAAACAAGAATCAAATAAAAATAATTTGATATTATTATTTCTCTGGTTAATGTTTATCTTTCGATTCAGTATGTAAAAATAATCATTAGCCATAGATGTTTGCAGGAGATGATACTGAGGGTTTGATTCATGAATCAAATGGAGCCAAGATGATTTGTGAAAGATAGTGCATCTATGACACTATTAGAAGTCTATGATCAATAAATCTAATAGGGACAAGGGATTGATCAAAAATGGTTGATAGATTGTGTGCTATGGCATAAATAGCTTTTGGTGTCCAATGTGAAGTTATTCGAAGTGGATGAATTCAAATGGTTTAAACAGATGTGGTATTAGGTAGTGTGTTTCAGTATCTTCTTTTTTTGCAAAAAGTAAATCATTTTAAATGGATGTGTATATATGAAGACATGACTAAAATAAGGTTTAAATTCAATTTTCAACATACAAATTCGAAATTTATTAATTTTAAAATGTAATACCACTAGATAGATAATTTTACTATGAATCCAACGCAAATAGAATTATCTAAAACGGAGCTATATAGCTAGAGATATGGAAATTCAAAGTTCTTACGTGAACTAGTACAAAGCACGTGAACAATCAACCGATCAGCTGATTAGAATATGTAGAATATACGCATGTTAAGAAAACAGAAAAGGGATAGACCCGTACTATTACAGTAGGTGATCAAATCAGGACCATATGTATGGATCGAACGACCAGGATGATGGTGTTGTACCAGGAGCAGTAGGCAACGCAGGTGTTCAGGAAGACGATGACCGCCGGCTCGTACTTGGTCGATGGCGACGCTCCGGTGATCTCCGGGGCCTGTACAAGATGGCTTCTGGCTCCTTTCTTCGCGGGGGTCTCCTATACATCCTCAGCGTTCTCCAGTGAGGCTCCTGATGGCGGCGTCACTTGAGACGGGTGCAGCAACGACGGACAGCTCCAAAGAGGTTCTAGGCTTCGTCCCGGGTCTCCTACGGCCTACGGGTATAGGTTCATGAAGTCACTGGAATAGTTTTCTGGGCGCGACGCCGTTCGGTGCTCGTCGTAAGCCATCTCCGGCTGCGGAAACGAAAGTTCAGAATAGGCAGAAAGATACGCACCGGAGAAAGTGAGCCGAAGGGAAAATAATTAGTGCCATGATTTCCCGTGGTTACCTCGCCATGGTCGTTGGCGTCGTGCCGGACAGCGTCAAGGTCTTACAGCCACTGAGGCCGGGTTGACGTAAAGGACAGTCCTCCGGCATTCTTCTCGGCCGCGTGCATGGACGAGCTCCTCGTCTCGTCGGTGGAGTGCGGGGAGGCCTCCTTTGTCGGCAATCACTAGCCGAAGCGAGAGCGGCGACTCGGAAACAGCAAGATGACGCAAGACCATGTCCTAGAGGGAGGCCTTGATGAGATGAGTCTGATGGTGCGAGGATTTGACGAGGGAATAACCAAGAGCGACGAGGTCTTCGGACAAACTCAAATCTGAGGCTACGGATGGCATGGTTTTACAGGACTGTTCAGAGATTCTCTCAGGAAAGTTTGAGAACGAAAGTCAGTAAGGAATGGAAGAGACGCACGGAGGACATCTCGTTTTGCACTGGTATGGACTGTCGAGGGAGATCGGTAGGCTCATGCCAACGAGTGGCATTCGGGGCACTAATTCGGTCTGAGTGATTAAGGCAATAAAATTCGACATAAATTATCTGAACGGATTCTCGATTAGATTTCCAATAACTTTCGTGTTAAACTCGATAAGAAACGGTGAATTGAATTGATGGGAGAGGAGAGAGATACAGCCATATATAGCCATTACTGTAACGTAAGTTTCTGAACACTCACAGGAGGAAGACCAGGCTCGGGCTGGTCGTTCCGTCGCCTGGGCTAAGATGTGCCAGCTAAGGTGCAGCCCAAGACAATATGCAAAGAAGGAAAAAAAAAAAATAGAGAGATGGATACATCGGGTAGGCTGGCAGGCTGGAGTTGTTTGGGCTTGTTGACTGAGTTTGGTCGATTTTCTATATTTTTTTTTCTCTTCTTCTCTATTTCTATTTTTTTTTCATGATTTCTTTCATAACTTTTGTTTTGGGTCTTCAAATTGATTCAAACAAAATCTGAGAAATTTAAAATAAACTTTTAGGACATCAAATAATACTTTATTGTCAAACTAAATAAAAAAAATTAAATGGTTTATGCACTTTGGCATATATGTCTACTTGGGCAATATTTTGCAAAGTCAAATAAAATCTTTATGGTTTCATAATCTTAAAACTTTAAAATAATTTAAAAGCAAATGATTACGAAAACTCTATTTTAGAAATACTTTTTTTAATAACCACAAAAAGTTTTAATTCCTTGTGGAATTTCAATCAAGTCAATCATCAAGCATATAATTTTATTTTTATTTGACATTCCAAAATTACTAAAATTTTGGGATGTGACACAGCAGCAAGTTTCCCTTAAGTGAATCACCCAAGGTTTATCGAACTCAGGGAGGTAGAGGTCAAAGATATCCCTCTCAAGCAACCCTGCAATTACGATACAAGAAGTCCCTTGTGTCCCCAACACACCTAATACACTTGTCGTATGTATAGGTGCACTAGTTCGGCGAAGAGATAGTAAGATGCAAGTGATATGGATGAATATGAGTGGTAATAACAATCTGAAATAAATATGGCAGCAAGTAAACATGCAGTAGAATAGTAAATAAACGGTGATTCGATATTTGGAAACAAGGCATAGGGATCATACTTTCACTAGTGGACACTCTCAACAATGATTACATAAATAAATAACTTCTCTTCACTTGTGCTACTTTCTCACGATGCGCACACTGTCACCGTCACACCGTAGAGAGTAATTCCGGAGTTCATATTAAAGTAACCTCTAGAGTGCATAGTAATAGTTAACTTCATAATCTACAAGAGATTACAATCATAACCTACGCCAAGTACTACATGATGCACACACTGTCAACATTACATCATGGAGGAGGAATAGACTACTTTAATAACATCACTAGAGTAGCACATAGATTAATAGTGATACAAAGCTCATGATCACATAAAGATCACACCATGGGAGAGAGAGATGAACCACATAGCTACCGGTAGAGCCCTCAGCCTCGGGGGAGAACTACTCCCTCCTCATCATAGGAGACAGCAATGGTGATGAAGATGGCGGTGGTGTCGATGGAGATGACTTCGGGGGCAATTCCCCGTCCCGGCGGCATGCCGGAACAGAGACTTCTGTCCCCCGAAACGGAGTTTCGCGATGGCGGCGGCGTCCCTGGAGTCTTTCTGGAGTTTCGTCAATTGGTGTTAGGTTTTTAGGTCACGAGAGATTATATAGGCGAAGAGGTGGAGTCGGAGGGGCTAGGGGGCTCCCTCCCCATAGGCTGGCGCGGCCAGGGGGCCACCCGCGCCTCCATATGGTGTGGGTCCCCTGCTACCCTTCCTCGTATCCCCTTCGGACTTCTGGAACCTTCCGTGAAATATAAGATCGTGGGCCTTTGTTTCGTCCAATTCCGAGAATGTTGCCCGAACAGCCTTTCTGGAACCAAAAACAGCAGAAAACAGGAACTGGCACTTCGGCATCTTGTTAATAGGTTAGTTCCGGAAAATGCGTAAAATCATTATAAAGTGTGAGCAAAACATGTAGGTATTGTCATAAAACTAGCATGGAACATCAGAAATTATAGATACGTTGGAGACGTATCAAGCATCCCCAAGCTTAGTTCCTACTCGCCCTCGAGTAGGTAAACGATAACAAGGATAATTTCTGAAGTGACATGCTATCATAATCTTGATCAATACTATTGTAAAGCATATGAGATGAATGAAGTGATTCAAAGCAATGCTAAAGACAATGACTAAACAACTGAATCATATAGCAAAGACTTTTCATGAATAGTACTTTTCAAGACAATCATCAATAAGACTTGCACATGAGTTAACTCATAAAGCAATAAATTCTTAGTAGAAAGTTTTGAAGCAACACAAAGGAAGATATAAGTTTCAGCGGTTGCTTTCAACTTCAACATGTATATCTCATGGCTGTATATCTCATGGATGATTGTCAACACAAAGTAATATGATGAATGCAAATAAGCAAGTATGTATGAATCAATGCACACCGTTGACACAAGTGTTTGCTCCTAAGATAGAAAGAAGTAGGTAAACTGACTCAACATAAAGTAAAAGAATGGGCCCTTCGCAGAGGGAAGCATGGATTACTATTTTTGTGCTAGAGATTTTATTTTGAAATCATAGAAACAATTTTGTCAACAGTTGTTGGGGGGATGACCCCCGGTATGCCAAAGGCATGTCAAAACCGGATGGTTTAGGCCATCAAGATACCGGTTTAATGTTTATACCGGAGCACGAAGTTAAGAGTTTGGCTAAGTGAAGCTAAGCCGGTATCCCCAGAAGGGGTATACCGGAACCGGTTAGAGAAGACACCGGGCTACCGGTAAGAAGTACACTGTAGCACGTCGGCAGGACTGGTCAAAGATTCTCTCAGGAGCTAGAAGACAAAGATGAGCTAAGCAAAGTAGCTTTAAACGAAGCCCTGACGATAAAGAAGAGGGTGACGCTGAAAGAAGCCGGAGGACATCAGCCTCCCTGATTAAATAAGACCCCGGTGTCATCTATGATTAAAGTAACTTTGTAAAGTAGTTTGTCTAGTCAAAGATGCCATTAGGGCTTCTTCCTCTGTAAGCCACCCTCTCCCCTATATAAGGAGAGGGGGCACACCCGTACACGGGTAAGTGAAAAATAGAGACAAGATACGAGCTAGCTAAGTAAGAACTTGTACTGAGAAACTTGTATCCTGTTGAGTTCAATGAAGAGAAAGATCTAGAGCGAGTTCTTCCTTGTGTCTTTCTTCTTCTACCTCTAGCCTTGGCTAAGTTCTTGAGGAAAGCATCCGGAAGTTCATCCCATCTAATCACAAACCCTCCCCGAATCCTCTAGCGTCCATTCGGCCCCAACTTAAGCCATCCTATGGCATCTGTCTGTTCACCACGACGACAGTTGGCGCCCACCGTGGGGCATGAAGTGGCGCTTGCTGGAGTTCACATTCAGGCGGGCATCCTCGATGTCGCCGGCCAGCGGACCGTGTCCGCGCTGGTGCAGCGCATCTACTCCATGGACTTAATCAATGACAACGCGGGATGCTTCGCCAACGGCGGCATCTTCCCCAAGAACGGCCGCATCATCGAGTTCGGCAGGCACCGCGTCTACTTCGGCATTGTCCCTGTGCGCCAGCGCCTCTCGCCGGTGCTGGTGGCGCCGGATCCGCCAAGGTGGCTCTGTGCTGGCCGCGCCGCCGGCAGCGTCGAGGTGATGATGGCTGGTGCGGTCGACGCAGGCAAGGAAGCTGTGGAAGAAGGAGCCGGTCGCGCGGCATCGACCAGTGCGGCTAAACCACCGCTGGAGCGCGACGCAGGCACTGCGGGAACATCTTCCGCACCGCCGGAAACACCACTCCAAGCGGCAATGAACGTGCTGGCGACGCCCATCGCGCAGAACATCGACCCGGCAGCGGCCCAGGCGGAGCCGGGAGGCACAACGCCGAAGCTGCTCGCGAACGGCGCCGACATCGTCCGGCGCAGCGCGAGCTGAACCTAACCCTACGTGAGTACAACGCTGCCCATGGCTTTGCTTCTGTTAGCGCTCATGCTGCTAGGATACCGGAGAACCGGCTTAAGGCTCGCAATCTAGATCAGGATTTGCATAAGGAAATTCTTGCCGGCAAAAGTACTTCTGCATCTGTGAGCATCGTAGAAAAACCAAAGTACGATGAGGCCCTGATAAAACCATAAAAGCCGCTAAGGCTGCAGTAGAGCTGTGTGATTCGCTTTCCGGAGACGCTTTGGCAAAACAGCAAGAGCGCGTAAGAGAGTTGCTTGAAACCATCGAGCAGCAAAACGCAGAGCAGCTCGCTAGGATGAAGAAGGCTGTGGCCTCAAAATCCACGCGTTCAACAAAGAATGCCGGAAGCAAGTCCCATGGGCAGGCATCGTCCCCCCATCCGGACAGAAGAAGAGAAAAAGAGATGAATGCGCAGCAGATGACTGTGTATGATCCGGTTCTTGCCGGAAAGCAACAAACCGGGCAACATGATGCCGGTAGAAAAAGCCAAGGGGCAGAACGAGGTTACGCCATAGGAGGCTATGCCGGAAACAATCATGCCGGTAGGCACGAAACCGGGCAAAATTATCGAGCTGCAAGGGCGGCGCACGAAGAGAAAACACTTCCACCAAGGTACCGGCAGGCGAGGGCCGCGGTACCGGAACCTTACGATGAAGCAGATTCTACAAGACTCACTGCATACCGGAACCCGTTGGGGGAACGCTTGGGAGAAAGGCACCTGCCGGAACGGGATGCGAGGCCCTGTCTGGATAGAGTGTACTTGTCTGAGATGATCGAGGCAGAACGTCCTCCAGGTCCAAAATGCTTTGGTCCAAGGATCATGAAAGAGGAACCACCAGTTCGTAACTTCCAGCTGCCCCGTGACACGAAAACATATGATGGCACCACCAAGCCGGAAGACTGGCTCGCGGATTACGTGACCGCGGTATACATCGCTGGCGGTGGAGGAAGCGTAGCTGGAGAGGAAACCGGCGTTGGGCCGTGAGAATTGTACCATCGTTCTTGGTGGGACCGACAAGAATCTGGCTAAACAACTTGCCGGCAGGAAGCATAAATGGTTGGTTGGACTTTGAGGAAGCATTTGTGAGTAATTTCACCAGCACATACCGGAGGCCCAACATGCCTCAGCAGCTCGCTTTGTGCGTGCAGCGCCCGCAAGAAACAGACCGGGACTACCTGGCTCGATGGAACTCCACGAGAAACTCCTGTGAAGGGGTGATAGAAGCGCAAGCCATAGCTTGGTTTTGCAATGGGTGCTGTAGAGGTTCGCCGTTGTGGCAAAAGCTGCAGCGAAACATGCCAGTAACTCTGTGATGTCTACGGGTGCTTCTATTCTTGTAGACAGTGTTGGGCCTCCAAGAGCAGAGGTTTGTAGAACAGCAGCAAGTTTCCCTTAAGTGGATCACCCAAGGTTTATCGAACTCGTGGAGGAAGAGGTCAAAGATATCCCTCTCATGCAACCCCGCAACCACAAAGCAAGAAGTCTCTTGTGTCCCCAACACACCTAATAGGTGCACTAGTTCGGCGAAGAGATAGTGAAATACAGGTGGTATGAATAAATATGAGCAGTAGTAACGGCACCTAGTAAAAGTGCTTGCCGGCGTGTGGTTGATGGTGGTAATATTGCAGGAAGTACAGATGCAGAAGAAACAAGAAACAAGCAGCTGTAGCGATATTTAGGAACAAGGCCTAGGGATCATACTTTCACTAGTGGACACTCTCAACATTGATCACATAACGGAATAAATAGATAGATGCTAGACTCTACACTCTCTTGTTGGATGATGAACACCACTAATCGTGTAGGATTACATGAACCCTCAATGCCGAAGTTAACAAGCTCCACAATATTCGATGTTCATATTTAAATAACCTTAGAGTGCATGACAGATCAACATAACCAAACCAAGTACTAACATAGCATGCACACTGTCACCTTCACACTACGAAAGGAGGCATAGATCACATCAATACCATCATAACAATAGTTAACTTCATAATCTACGAGAGATCACAATCATAGCCTACGCCAAGTACTACACGATGCACACACTGTCACCATTACACTGTGCAGGAGGAATAAACTACTTTAATAACATCACTAGAGTAGCACACAGATAAATTGTGATACAAAACACATTGCAATCATAAAGGGATATAAATAAGCACTTCACTATGCCATTCATAACAATGAATAAGTATTCTGTGAAATATAGCCTAAGAGACCCACACGGTGCACACACTGTCACCTTTACACACGTGGGACAAGGAGTCTCCGGAGATCACATAAGTAAAACCCACTTGACTAGCATAATGACATCTAGATTACAAGCATCATCATATGAATCTCAATCATGTAAGGCAGCTCATGAGATTATTGTATTGAAGTACATAGGAGAGAGATGAACCACATAGCTACCGGTACAGCCCTTAGCTTCGATGGAGAACTACTCCCTCCTCATGGGAGACAGCAGCGTTGATGGAGATGGCGGTGGTGTCGATGGAGGAGCCTTCCGAGGGCACTTCCCCGTACCGGCGGCGTGCCGGAACAGAGACTCCTGTCCCCCAGATCTTGGCTTCGCGATGGCGGCGGCTCTGGAAGGTTTTCTCTGGTTTCGTCGAACGTCTCCAGGTTTTTAGGTCAGGGACCTTTATATAGGTGAAGAGGCGGAGTCGGAGGGTCGACGAGGCGGTGACACACTAGGGGGGCGCGGCCAAGGCCTAGGCCGCGCCACCCTGGCGTCTGGTGGCCCAGTGGCCCCCCTCTGGCCTCTCTCGGGTGTTCTGGATGGTTCGAGTGATCCTAAGATGCTGGGCGTTGATTTCGTCCGATTCCGAGAATATTTCCTTACTAGGATTTCTGAAACCAAAAACAGCAGAAAACAGGAACTGGCACTTCGACATCTTGTCAATAGGTTAGTTCCGGAAAACGCATAAATATGACATAAAGTATGCATAAAACATGTAGATATCATCAATAATGTGGCATGGAACATAAGAAATTATCGATACGTCGGAGACGTTTCAAGCATCCCCAAGCTTAGTTCTCGCTCGTCCCGAGCAGGTAAACGATAACAAAGATAATTTCTGGAGTGACATGCCATCATAACCTTGATCATACTATTGTAAACACATGTAATGAAGGCAGCGATCAAAACAATGGTAATGACATGAGTAAACAACTGAATCATAAAGCAAAGACTTTTCATGAATAGTACTTTCAAGACAAGCATCAATAAGTCTTGCATAAGAGTTAACTCATAAAGCAATAAATTCATAGTAAAGGTATTGAAGCAACACAAAGGAAGATTAAGTTTCAGCGGTTGCTTTCAACTTGTAACATGTATATCTCAATGATAGTTTGTCAATGCAAAGCAATATAATAAGTGCAATATGCAAGTATGTAGGAATCAATGCACAGTTCACACAAGTGTTTGCTTCTTGAGGTGGAGAGAGATAGGTGAACTGACTCAACATAAAAGTAAAAGAAAGGCCCTTCGCAGAGGAAGCATTGATTGCTATATTTGTGCTAGAGCTTTGGTTTTTGAAAACATAAAGAGAGCATAAAAGTAAAGTTTTGAGAGGTGTTTGTTGTTGTCAACGAATGGTAGTGGGCACTCTAACCCCCTTGCCAGACAAACCTCCAAAGAGCGGCTCCCATGAATTATTTTTATTTTTGGGTGGCACTCCTTCCAACCTTTCTTTCACAAACCATGGCTAACCGAATCCTCGGGTGCCTGCCAACAATCTCATACCATGAAGGAGTTCCTTTTTATTTTAGTTTTATTATGATGACACTCCTCCCCACCTTTGCTTTCTCAAGCCATGGCTAACCGAATCCTTCGGGTGCCGTCCAACAGTCACATACCATGGAGGAGTGTCTATTTAGGTTAATTAATTTGGGACTGGGAATCCCATTGCCAGCTCTTTTTGCAAAATTATTGGATAAGCGGATGAAGCCACTAGTCCATTGGTGAAAGTTGCCCAACAAGAATGAAAGATAAACACCACATACTTCCTCATGAGCTATAAAACATTGACACAAATAAGAGGTGATAAATTTTGAATTATTTAAAGGTAGCACTCAAGCAATTTACTTTGGAATGGCGGAGAAATACCATGTAGTAGGTAGGTATGGTGGACACAAATGGCATAGTGGTTGGCTCAAGGATTTTGGATGCATGAGAAGTATTCCCTCTCGATACAAGGTTTAGGCTAGCAAGGTTTATTTGAAACAAACACAAGGATGAACCGGTGCAGCAAAACTCACATAAAAGACATATTATAAATATTATAAGACTCTACACCGTATTCCTTGTTGTTCAAAACTCAATACTAGATATTATCTAGACTTTAGAGAGACCAAATATGCAAACCAAATTTAGCAAGCTCTAGGTGTTTCTTCATTAATGGGTGCAAAGTATATGATGCAAGAGCTTAAACATGAGCACAACAATTGCCAAGTATCAAATTATTCAAGACATTATACCATTTACCACATGTAGCATTTTCTGTTTCCAACCATATAACAATTAACGAAGCAGTTTCAACCTTCGCCAAGAACATTAAAAGCTAAGAACACATGTGTTCATATGAACCAGCGGAGCGTGTCTCTCTCCCACACAAGCATTTATTCAAACAAAAACAAAAACAAAAACATATAGACGCTCCAAGTAAAGCACATAAGATGTGACCGAATAAAAATATAGTTTCAAGAGAAGGAACCTGATAATTTGTCGATGAAGAAGGGGATGTCTTGGGCATCCCCAAGCTTAGATGCTTGAGTCTTCTTGAAATATGCAGGGATGAACCACCGGGGCATCCCCAAGCTTAGACTTTTCACTCTTCTTGATCGTAGTATAGCATCCTCCTCTCTTGACCCTTGAAAACTTCCTTCACACCAAACTCGAAACAAACTCATTAGAGGGTTAGTGCTTAATCAAAAACTCACATGTTCAGAGGTGACACAATCATTCTTAACACTTCTGGACATTGCTCAAAGCTACTGGAAGTTAATGGAACAAAGAAATCCATCGAACATAGCAAAAGAAGCAATGCGAAATAAAAGGCAGAATCTGTCAAAACAGAACAGTCCGTAAAGACGAATTTTATTGAGGCACCAGACTTGCTCAGATGAGAAAACTCAAAACTAATGAAAGTTGCGTACATATCTGAGGATCACTCACGTAAATTGGCATATTTTTCTGAGTTACCTACAGAGAACACTGCCCAAATTCGTGACAGATAGAAATCTGTTTCTGCGCAGTAATCCAAATCTAGCATCAACCTTCTATTAGAGACTTCACTTGGCACAACATTGCAATAAAATAAAGATAAGGAGAGGTTGCTACAGTAGTAACAACTTCCAAGACTCAAATATAAAACAAAATTACTGTAGCAAAATAAACACATGGGTTATCTCTCAAGAAGTTCTTTCTTTATAGCCATTAAGATGGGCTCAGCAGTTTTAATGATGCACTCGCAAGAAATAGTAGTTGAAGCAAAAGAGAGCATCAAGAAGCAAATTCAAAACACATTTAAGTCTAACATGCTTCCTATGCATAGGAATCTTGTAAATAAACAAATTCATGAAGCATAATGCAACAAGCATAGAAAGATAAAACAAGTGCAACTTCAAGATTTTCAGCAGAAAGAGAGGTGTTTTAGTAACATGAAAATTTCTACAACCATATTTTCCTCTCTCATAATAATATCCAGTAGCATCATGAGCAAACTCAACAATATAACTATCAAATGAAACATTCTTATCATGAGTCTCATGCATAAAATTATTACTCTCTACATAAGCATAATCAATTTTATTAGTTGTAGTGGGAGCAAATTCAACAAAGTAGCTATCATTATTATTCTCATCAAGTGTATGAGGCATAGTATAATCACAACAAAATTTACTCTCCATAGTAGGTGGCACCAAAAGACCACTATCATTATAATCATCATAAATAGGAGGCAAAGTATCATCAAAGAAAATTTTCTCCTCAATGCTTGGGGGACTAAAAAGATCATGAAAACCAGCTTCCCCAAGCTTAGAACTTTCTATATCATTATCAACAATGGTGTTCAAAGCGTTCATACTAATATGTTCCATGGGTTTTTTAATTTTCGCATCAAACCATCCATGTCTTAAATCAGGAAATAGAATAAGAAGCTCATTGTTGTCCATTATGCCAAACTAGTGTAAACAAGAAACAAAAAGATGCAATTGCAGGATCTAAAGGAAATAGCTTCGAGCACACACACAACGGCGTCAGAAAAGTATTTTACCTGGGACCGGAGTATGAGTGCCTTTTACCTTTCCTCCCCGGCAACGGCGCCAGAAAAGTGCTCGTTGCCGGGAGCCGGTGTGTGAGTGCCGTTTACCTTTCCTCCCCGGCAACGGAACCAGAAAAGTGCTTGATGTCTACGGGTGCTTCTATTCAGTGTTGGGCCTCCAAGAGCAGAGGTTTGTAGAACAGCAGCAAGTTTCCCTTAAGTGGATCACCCAAGGTTTATCGAACTCAGGGAGGAAGAGGTCAAAGATATCCCTCTCATGCAACCCTGCAACCACAAAGCAAGAAGTCTCTTGTGTCCCCAACACACCTAATAGGTGCACTAGTTCGGCGAAGAGATAGTGAAATACAGGTGGTATGAATAAATATGAGCAGTAGTAACGACACCGTAAAAGTGCTTGCCGGCGTGTGGTTGATGGTGGTAATATTGCAGGAAGTACAGTATGCAGTAAAACAAGAAACAAGCAACGGTAGCGTATTTAGGAACAAGGCCTAGGGATCATACTTTCACTAGTGGACACTCTCAACATTGATCACATAACAGAATAAATAGATAGATGCTAGACTCTACACTCTCTTGTTGGATGATGAACACCACTAACCGTGTAGGATTACACGAACCCTCAATGCCGGAGTTAACAAGCTCCACAATATTCGATGTTCATATTTAAATAACCTTAGAGTGCATGACAGATCAACATAACCAAACCAAGTACTAACATAGCATGCACACTGTCACCTTCACACTACGAAAGGAGGCATAGATCACATCAATACCATCATAGCAATAGTTAACTTCATAATCTACGAGAGATCACAATCATAGCCTACGCCAAGTACTACACGATGCACACACTGTCACCATTACACCGTGCAGGAGGAATAAACTACTTTAATAACATCACTAGAGTAGCACACAGATAAATTGTGATACAAGACACATTGCAATCATAAAGGGATATAAATAAGCACTTCACTATGCCATTCATAACAGTGAATAAGTATTCGTGAAATATAGCCTAAGAGACCCACACGGTGCACACACTCGTCACCTTTACACACGTGGGACAAGGAGTCTCCGGAGATCACATAAGTAAAACCCACTTGACTAACATAATGACATCTAGATTACAAGCATCATCATATGAATCTCAATCATGTAAGGCAGCTCATGAGATTATTGTATTGAAGTACATAGGAGAGAGATGAACCACATAGCTACCGGTACAGCCCTTAGCCTCGATGGAGAACTACTCCCTCCTCATGGGAGACAGCAGCGTTGATGGAGATGGTGGTGGTGTCGATGGAGGAGCCTTCCGGGGGCACTTCCCCGTCCCGGCGGCGTGCCGGACAGCAGACTCCTGTCCCCCGCATCTTGGCTTCGCGATGGCGGCGGCTCTGGAAGGTTTTCTCTGGTTTCGTCAAACGTCTCCAGGTTTTTAGGTCAGGGACCTTTATATAGGCGAAGAGGCGGAGTCGGAGGGTCGACGAGGCGGTGAGACACTAGGGGGGCGCGGCCAAGGCCTGGGCCGCGCCACCCTGTCGTCTGGTGGCCCAAATGGCCCCCTCCGGCCTCTCTCGGGTGTTCCGGAAGCTTCGAGTGATCCTAAGATGCCGGGCGTTGATTTCGTCCGATTCCGAGAATATTTCCTTACTAGGATTTCGAAACCAAAAACAGCAATCTGGCCCTTCGGCATCTCGTCAATAGGTTAGTTCCGGAAAACGCATAAATATGACATAAAGTATGCATAAAACATGTAGATATCATCAATAATGTGGCATGGAACATAAGAAATTATCGATACGTCGGAGACGTATCACTCTTGCAGAGATGATACGTGTGGCGGATAATTATGCGTTGGGAGACCCATTGCAACCGGCGGTACAAGCTGAGCCGGAACAATCAAACCCGCCTCAGCAACAGTACCAAGATAACCGGAACAACAAGAGAAGGGAAGAATTCCCGGATAGAAGGTATAATCCGCAGCAAGTTGCTGCGGTACAAGAAAACTCGGATGCCAGCGGCAGCCAGAGACAGAAAACCGGATCGCAGCCATGGGCGGGTCCTAAGAAACAATGGGTTGAAAAGAAACCTTGGGGCCAGAAAAAGAATTGGCAGGAGTCCGGAAAATACACCATGGAAGCCGCCAGGGATCAACCTTGCCGATGGCATACGCAGAATCCGGCTGACCCGTCAAATCATCTGACGAAGGACTGTTCTCGGACCAAGTACTTGATGCTCAAGGGAGCAGTAAAAGATGCGCAAGCACAAGGGTGCTCCATGATGCTACCACCATCTCAGGATATGCTGCATCAGCACCAACTACCACCACCACCACTCACCGGAGCAAATGCTCTACCGGTACAGCCTCAGCCAAACAGGCAGCAGTACCAGCAAGTCAATCAGGTGGGAGAGGGCCACGGCCAACCACCTCCACCGGCACCTTTGGGCCGGAATGTTTATGAGGATCCGGATGTGTGCTGTGTTGTGTTCGTCACTGAGCCAACTGACAGGCAGAGCCTATGGCGCCGCTCCATGGAAGTAAACGCTGTGATGCCGGCAGTACCAAAGTACATGCAGTGGTCAGAACAAGAGATCTCCTGGTCGTTCAAGGATCACCCTAAAATAATGCCTAATCCGGGTGGTTATGCTCTTGTGGTAGACCCAATCATGCATGGGCCAACCACTCGAGTCAAGTTCAGCAAGGTGCTGATAGACAATGGCAGCAGCATAAATATAATGTACCGGCACACCATGAACACGCTAGGCATAACAGAAAACATGCTACAGCCAACGCGTACGACTTTCCACGGAATCGTTCCGGGCTTGTCCTGCGCGCCGGTAGGAAAGGTCCGGGTGGATGTGTCGTTTGGAGGACGTGACAACTGCCGGGTTGAAAACGTTGAGTTCGAGTTGGTGGACCTAGATAGTCCTTACCATGCACTGCTGGGGAGACCGGCATTGGCAGCTTTCATGGCCTCGACTCACGGCCTATCTCAATATGAAGATGCCGGCACCTCGTGGACCCTTGACTGTGGTGGGAAACTACAAGATCTCGTTGCAAACTGCTTCTGCCGGATCGAATCTGGCAGAGTCGCTGGTGATTGCAGAGGAAAAAAGAAGGATGCAAACTGCAATTGCGCTGGCTCAATCCTCACAGTTGAGCTTAGCGGCAATGAGTGCAAGCTTGAGCGCACCGGCATTTAAGCCGACAAAAGAGACAAAGGACATTGTGCTGGATCCGGCTTACCCTGAGCGCACCGTTCGCATCGGTGCCGGCCTCAGTGAGGCATAGGAAAGCGCGCTCGTCAGCTTCCTCCGTGAGAATCGAAATATTTTTGCCTGGTCTACAGAGGACTTGGTAGGTGTTCCGAGGGAGCTGGCTGAGCACTCTTTGAATGTCCGGAAGGATGCGAAGCCGGTGCGACAACCTTTACGCCGGTTTGCTGAGGATAGGAGGAAAATCATTGGAGAAGAAGTGACAAAGTTATTGGTTGCCCGTTTCATCGTGGAAGTGACGCATACTGAGTGGATAGCCAATCCGGTGCTGGTTGAAAAGAAGAAAGAAGAGAACCTCGAAGCAAAGGCTCCAAAGGTGTGGCGCATGTGCATCGACTACACCAATCTGAACAAGGCTTGCCCAAAAGATCCTTTCCCCTTACCCCGGATCGATCAAGTGATTGATTCCACTGCTGGGTGTGAGTTGTTGTCTTTCCTAGATGCTTACTCCGGTTTCCATCAAATCCCCCTGAAAAAGGAAGATCAAATAAAAATTGCGTTCATTACCCCGCACGGGGCTTATTGCTATGTCACTATGCCTTTTGGTTTGCGCAACGCTGGTGCAACGTACCAGCGCTATATGCAAAAATGCTTGTTTGATCAAATTGGAAAAAATGTGCAAGTCTATGTGGATGATGTCGTGATAAAAACGAAGGTAAAAGATACTTTAATAGACGATATCCGGCAAACATTCGATAACTTAAGAAGGTTCCGGATGAAACTTAATCCGGCAAAATGTACTTTCGGTGTCCCTGCCGGTAAGTTACTTGGTTTCCTTATATCAAGCCGGGGCATTGAGGTGAATCCGGTAAAGATCCGAGCAATAGAAAGAATGACCATACCGCATGATCTAAAGGACGTGCAAAAATTTACCGGAAGCTTGGCATCGCTAAGCCGGTTCATAAGCAGGTTGGGAGAAAAAGCTCTGCCCCTCTACGCTCTGATGAAAAAATCCGACACGTTCGTCTGGACCCCTCAGGCAGATGCAGCGTTTAAAGAGCTAAAAACAATGCTAGCCACGGCACCAATATTGGCTTCGCCTTTGGAAAGAGAGCCCATGTTGTTGTACATAGCAACAACTAACCGGGTGGTAAGTGTTGTAGTGGTAGTATAAAGAGAAGAGGAAGGAAAAACCGTCCAGAGGCCGGTATACTACCTGAGCGAGGTGCTCTCCCTCTCAAAGCAAAACTACCCGCACTTCCAGAAAATGACCTATGGCGTGTTCATGGCCGCCACAAAGCTTAAGCACTACTTTGAGGAGCACCCCATGAAGGTGGTCAGCGAGGCACCCATCTCCGATATCATGTGCAACAAGGATGCTAGCGGTAGGATCGCAAAATGGGCAATCCAGATATCACCATACGTACCGGTGTACGAAAGGAGAGATGCCATAAAATCACAAGCTTTAGCTGATTTCTTGGTTGATTGGGCGGAAATGCAATACAAGCCTCCAGACCAAAGAATAGAGTACTGGAAAATGCACTTTGATGGATCCAAACTGAAAGAGGGTCTAGGTGCCGGTGTGGTACTTACCTCACCTAAGGGAGATCATCTTCGGTATGTTTTACAAGTGCATTTCAGGGCATCAAACAATGTCGCTGAATACGAGGCTTTGATCCATGGGCTTAAGGTCGCAAAAGAAATCGGTGCACACCGGATCATTTGCTACGGAGATTCAGATCTTGTGGTACAACAATGTTCCGGAGATTGGGACGCAAAAGATGCCAACATGGCCTCATACCGGTTCCACATGCAAAAGATTGCCGGCTTCTTCGAAGGGTGTGAGTTTCACCATGTGCCGCGTGCGGAAAATGAAGCCGCGGATGCTTTATCCAAGCTGGGCTCATCTAGGCAAGAAATTCCTCCCGGAATAGCCTTGGCACACTTAAGAGTACCATCGATCAAACTGAGCCCGGAGTCGGATACAATTTTCGTACCGGAATCACATGTTGTACCAATGGATATCGATGAAGGAAACCCGGGGACTGTTCCGGTAAACTCGGGGACTGTGCCGGCAAGCTCGGGGACTGCTGCGTCCATACCGGAGGAAGCAATGCTGGTGGATAGCATGGACATAGACGTACCGGTGTTCCTAGTTCGGGAGGCACCATCTTGGGTTAAACCTATTAAGGAATTCCTGTTCAACGGCACCTTGCCGGTTGACGAAAATGAATCCAGAAGAATCCAGAGGAGGTCCAAGGCATACACCATCATCAACGGCGAGGTGTACAAGAGAAGTGTTACCGGTGTCCTTCAAAGGTGTGTGGAACCGGAAGAAGGGAAAGAAATTCTAGCGGAGATTCACCAAGGGGAGTGTGGGCACCACGCTTCATCAAGGGCGCTGGTGGCTGATACGTCTCCGACGTATCGATAATTTCTTATGTTCTATGCCATATTATTGATGATACCTACATGTTTTATGCACACTTTATGTCATATTCGTGCATTTTCTGGAACTAACCTATTAACAAGATGCCGAAGTGCCGCTTGTCGTTTTCTGCTGTTTTTGGTTTCGTAAATCCTAGTAACGAAATATTCTCGGACTTGGACGAAACAAAGACCCAGGGGCCTATTTCGCCACGAACCTTCCGGAAGACCGAAGAGCATACGAAGTGGGGCCACGAGGTGGCCAAACCACATGGCGGCGCGGCCAAGGGGGGCCCGCGCCGCCCGTGGTGTGGGCCCCTCGTTAGCCCCCCGACTCGCCCTTCCGCCTACTTAAAGCCTCCGTCGCGAAACCCCCGATGCGAAAAACCACGATACGGAAAACCTTATCGAGACGCCGCCGATCCCATCTCGGGGATTCCGGAGATCTCCTCCGGCACCCTGCCGGAGAGGGGATTCATCTCCCGGAGGACTCTACACCGCCATGGTCGCCTCCGGAGTGATGAGTGAGTAGTTCACCCCTGGACTATGGGTCCATAGCAGTAGCTAGATGGTTGTCTTCTCCTCATTGTGCTTCATTGTCGGATCTTGTGAGCTGCCTAACATGATCAAGATGATCTATCTGTAATACTCTATGTTGTGTTTGTCGGGATCCGATGGATAGAGAATACCATGTTATGTTAATTATCAAGTTATTACATATGTGTTGTTTATGATCTTGCATGCTCTCCGTTACTAGTAGAGGCTCGGCCAAGTTTTTGCTTTTAACTCCAAGAGGGAGTATTTATGCTCGATAGTGGGTTCATGCCCGCATTGACACTCGGGACAAGGATGAGAAAGTTCTAAGGTTGTGTTGTGCTGTTGCCACTAGGGATAAAACATTGGCGCTATGTCCGAGGATGTAGTTGTTGATTACATTACGCACCATACTTAATGCAATTGTCCTGTTGCTTTGCAACTTAATACCGGAAGGGGTTCGGACGATAACCTCGAAGGTGGACTTTTTAGGCATAGATGCGGTTGGATGGCGGTCTATGTACTTTGTCGTAATGCCCAATTAAATCTCACTATACTTATCATGCCATGTATGTGCATTGTTATGCCCTCTCTATTTGTCAATTGCCCGACTGTAATTTGTTCACCCAACATGCTTTTATCTTATGGGAGAGACACCTCTAGTGAACTCGTGGACCCCGGTCCATTCTTTTAATACCGAAATACAAATCTGCTCGCAATACTTGTTTTACTCGTTTTCTCTCGCAAACAATCATCTTCCACACAATACGGTTAACCCTTTGTTACAGCAAGCCGGTGGGATTGACAACCTCACTCGTTTCGTTGGGGCAAAGTACTTTGGTTGTGTTGTGCAGGTTCCACGTTGGCGCCGGAATCTCTCGGTGTTGCGCCGCACTACATCCCGCCGCCATCAACCTTCAACGTGCTTCTTGACTCCTACTGGTTCGATTAAACCTTGGTTTCTTATCGAGGGAAACTTGCCGCTGTGCGCATCACACCTTCCTCTTGGGGTTCCCAACGGACGTGTCAACTACACGCATCAAGCAAATTTCCGGCGCCGTTGCCGGGGAGATCAAGACACGCTGCAAGGGGAGTCTCCACTTCTCAATCTCTTTACTTTGTTTTTGTCTTGCTTTATTTTATTTACTACTTTGTTTGCTGCATTATATCAAAACACAAAAAAATTAGTTGCTAGCTTTACTTTATTTACTGTCTTGTTTGCTATATCAAAAACACACAAAAAATTAGTTTATTTGCATTTACTTTATCTAGTTTGTTTTATTTACTATTGCTAAAATGGCCAACCCTGAAAATACTAAGTTGTGTGACTTCACTAGCACAAATAATAATGATTTCTTATGCACACCTATTGCTCCACCTGCTACTACAGCAGAATTCTTTGAAATTAAACCTGCTTTACTAAATCTTGTCATGAGAGAGCAATTTTCTGGTGTTAGTTCTGATGATGTTGCTGCCCATCTCAATAATTTTGTTGAACTATGTGAAATGCAAAAATATAAAGATGTAGATGGTGACATTATAAAATTAAAATTGTTCCCTTTCTCATTAAGAGGAAGAGCTAAAGATTGGTTGCTATCTCTCGCCTAAGAATAGTATTGATTCATGGACTAAATGCAAGGATGCTTTTATTGGTAGATATTATCCCCCTGCTAAAATTATATCTTTGAGGAGTAGCATAATGAATTTTAAACAATTGGATAATGAACATGTTGCTCAAGCTTGGGAAAGAATGAAATCTTCGGTTAAAAATTGCCCAACCCATGGACTGACTACTTGGATGATCATCCAAACCTTCTATGCAGGACTAAATTTTTCTTCGCGGAATTTATTGGATTCAGCTGCTGGAGGTATCTTTATGTCCATCACTCTTGGTGAAGCAACAAAGCTTCTTGATAATATGATGGTTAATTACTCTGAATGGCACACGGAAAGAGCTCCACAAGGTAAGAAGGTAAATTCTGTTGAAGAATCCTCTTCCTTGAATGATAAGGTTGATGCTATTATGTCTATGCTTGCGAATGATAGGACTAATGTTGATCCTAATAATGTTCCATTAGCTTCATTGGTTGCCCAAGAAGAACATGTTGATGTAAACTTCATTAAAGATAATAATTTCAACAACAATGCTTATCGGAACAATTCTAGTAATAACTATAGGCCATATCCTTATAATAATGGTAACGGTTATGCTAATTCTTATGGGAATTCTTACAACAATAATAGGAATACACCCCCTGGACTTGAGGCTATGCTTAAAGAATTTATTAGTACACAAACTGCCTTTAACAAATCTGTTGAGGAAAAGCTCAATAAAATTGATATTCTTGTTTCTAGAGTTGATAGTCTTGCCTCTGATGTTGATCTTTTGAAATCGAAAGTTATGCCTAATAGGGATATTGAAAATAAAATTGTTACTACAGCAAATGCCATCCAAGTTAGAATTAATGAGAATATAAGATTAATGGCTGAACTGCGTGCTAGGTGGGATAGAGAAGAAAATGAAAAACTAGCTAAAAAGGAAAATGTAGCTAAAGTTTGGACTATTACCACCACTAGCAATGCTAATGATTCATATGTTGCTGCACCTCCTACTATCAATGGTAAAATAATTGGTGTTGGCAATGCTTCTACTCCTAGTGCAAAGCGCGCAAAATTACCCGAAACTCGCTAAAACTCGCTGAAACTGCTTGTGATAAAACCGCTGAAATTTTTTCCAACCTTGGGGATGATAATCCCATTGCTTTAGATTGTAATGATTTAGATTTTGATGATTGCCACATCTCTGAAGTTATAAAGTTCTTGCAAAAACTTGCTAAGAGTCCCAATGCTAGCGCTGTAAACTTGGCTTTCACAAAACATATTACAAATGCTCTTATAAAAGCTAGAGAAGAGAAACTAAAACTTGAAACTTCTATTCCTAGAAAGCTAGAGGATGGTTGGGAGCCCATCATTAAAATGAGAGTCAAAGATTTTGATTGTAATGCTTTATGTGATCTTGGTGCAAGTATTTCGTTATGCCTAAAAAAGTCTATGATATGCTTGACTTGCCACCATTGAAAAATTGTTATCTGGATGTTAATCTCGCGATAATGCTAAAAAGAAACCTTTGGGGAAGGTTGATAATGTTCATATTATGGTTAACAATAACCTTGTCCCCGTTGATTTTGTTGTCTTGGATATTGAATGCAATGCATCTTGCCCCATTATATTGGGAAGACCTTTTCTTCGAACCGTTGGTGCTACTATTGATATGAAGGAAGGTAATATTAAATATCAATTTCCTCTCAAGAAAGGTATGGAACACTTCCCTAGAAAGAGAATGAAGTTACCTTATGATTCTATTATTAGAACAAATTATGATGTTGATGCTTCGTCTCTCGATGTTACTTGAGTTACACTTTCTGCGCCTAGCTGAAAGGCGTTAAAGAAAAGCGCTTATGGGAGACAACCCATGTTTTTACTCCAGTATTTTTGTTTTATATTTGTGTCTTGGAAGTTGTTTACTACTGTAGCAACCTCTCCTTATCTTAGTTTTATGTTTTGTTGTGCCAAGTAAAGTCTTTGATAGTAAAGTAAGTACTAGATTTGGATTACTGCGCAGTTCCAGATTTCTTTGCTGTTACGAATCTGGGTCTACCTCCTGTAGGTAGCTCAGAAAATTAAGCCAATTTACGTGCATGATCCTCAGATATGTACGCAACTTTCATTCAATTTGAGCATTTTCATTTGAGCAAGTCTGGTGGCCTAATAAAATCCATCTTTACGGACTGTTCTGTTTTGACAGATTCTGTCTTTTATTTCGCATTGCCTCTTTTGCTATGTTTGATGAATTTCTTTGATCCATTAATGTCCAGTAGCTTTATGAAATGTCCAGAAGTGTTAAGAATGATTGTGTCACCTCTGAACATGTGAATTTTTATTATGCACTAACCCTCTAATGAGTTGTTTCGAGTTTGGTGTGGAGGAAGTTTTCAAGGATCAAGAGAGGAGTATGATGCAATATGATCAAGGAGAGTGAAAGCTCTAAGCTTGGGGATGCCCCGGTGGTTCACCCCTGCATATTCTAAGAAGACTCAAGCGTCTAAGCTTGGGGATGCCCAAGGCATCCCCTTCTTCATCGACAACATTATCGGGTTCCTCCCCCGAAACTATATTTTTATTCCGTCACATCTTATGTACTTTGCTTGGAACGTCGGTTTGTTTTTGTTTTTTGTTTTGTTTGAATAAAATGGATCCTAGCATTCACTTTATGGGAGAGAGACACGCTCCGCTGTAGCATATGGACAAATATGTCCTTAGGCTCTACTCATAGTATTCATGGCGAAGTTTCTTCTTCGTTAAATTGTTATATGGTTGGAATTGGAAAATACTACATGTAGTAATTCTAAAATGTCTTGGATAATTTGATACTTGGAAATTGTTGTGCTCATGTTTAAGCTCTTGCATCATATACCTTGCACCCATTAATGAAGAAATACTTAGAGCTTGCTAATTTGGTTTGCATATTTGGTTTCGCTAGAGTCTAGATAACATCTAGTATTGAGTTTTGAACAACAAGGAAGACGGTATGGAGTCTTATAATGTTTACAATATGTCTTTTATGTGAGTTTTGCTGTACCGTTCATCCTTGTGTTTGTTTCAAATAACCTTGCTAGCCTAAACCTTGTATCGAGAGGGAATACTTCTCATGCATCCAAAATACTTGAGCCAACCACTATGCCATTTGTGTCCACCATACCTACCTACTACATGGTATTTATCCGCCATTCCAAAGTAAATTTCTTGAGTGTTACCTTTAAAATTCCATCATTCACCTTTGCAATATATAGCTCATGGGACAAATAGCTTAAAAACTATTGTGGTATTGAATATGTACTTATGCACTTTATCTCTTATTAAGTTGCTCGTTGTGCGATAACCATGCTTCGGGGACGCCATCAACTATTCTTTGTTGAATATCATGTGAGTTGCTATGCATGTCCGTCTTGTCTGAAGTAAGAGAGATCTACCACCTTCATGGTTGGAGCATGCATATTGTTAGAGAAGAACATTGGGCCGCTAACTAAAGCCATGATTCATGGTGGAAGTTTCAGTTTTGGACACATATCCTCAATATCATATGAGAATAATAATTGTTGCCACATGCTTATGCATTAAAGAGGAGTCCATTGTCTGATGTCCATGTTGTCCCGGTATGGATGTCTAAGTTGAGAATAATCAAAAGCGAGAAATCCAAAATGCGAGCTTTCTCCTTAGACCTTTGTACAGGCGGCATGGAGGTACCCCATTGTGACACTTGGTTAAAACATGTGCATTGCAAAGATCCGGTAGTCCAAGCTAATTAGGACAAGGTGCGGGCACTATTAGTATACTATGCATGAGGCTTGCAACTTGTAAGATATAATGTACATAACTCATATGCTTTATTACTACCATTGACAAAATTGTTTCATGTTTTCAAAATAAAAGCTCTAGCACAAATATAGCAATCGATGCTTTCCTCTTTGAAAGACCATTCTCTTTTACTTTTATGTTGAGTCAGTTCACCTATCTCTCTCCACCTCAAGAAGCAAACACTTGTGTGAACTATGCATTGATTCCTACATATTTGCATATTGTACTTGTTATATTACTCTATGTTGACAATTATCCATGAGATATACATGTTACAAGTTGAAAGCAACCGCTGAAACTTAATCTTCCTTTGTGTTGCTTCAATGCCTTTACTTTGATTTATTGCTTTATGAGTTAACTCTTATGCAAGACTTATTAATACTTGTCTTGAAGTACTATTCATGAAAAGTCTTTGCTTTATGATTCACTTGTTTACTCATGTCATTACCATTGTTTTGATCGCTGCATTCATTACATATGTTTACAAATAGTATGATCAAGGTTATGATGGCATATCACTTCAGAAATTATCTTTGTTATCGTTTTACTCGCTCGGGACGAGCAGTAACTAAGCTTGGGGATGCTTGATACGTCTCCGACGTATCGATAATTTTCTTATGTTCTATGCCATATTATTGATGATACCTACATGTTTTATGCACACTTTATGTCATATTCGTGCATTTTCTGGAACTAACCTATTAACAAGATGCCGAAGTGCGAGTTGCTGTTTTCTCGCTGTTTTTGGTTTCGAAATCCTAGTAACGAAATATTCTCGGAATTGGACGAAACAAAGACCCGGGGGCCTATTTCGCCACGAACCTTCCGGAAGACCGAAGAGCATACGAAGTGGGGCCACGAGGTGGCCAAACCACATGGCGGCGCGGCCAAGGGGGGCCCGCGCCGCCCGTGGTGTGGGCCCCTCGTTAGCCCCCGACTCCGCCCTTCCGCCTACTTAAAGCCTCCGTCGCGAAACCCCCGATGCGAAAAACCACGATACGGAAAACCTTACCGAGACGCCGCCGATCCCATCTCGGGGGATTCGGAGATCTCCTCCGGCACCCTGCCGGAGAGGGGATTCATCTCCCGGAGGACTCTACACCGCCATGGTCGCCTCCGGAGTGATGAGTGAGTAGTTCACCCCTGGACTATGGGTCCATAGCAGTAGCTAGATGGTTGTCTTCTCCTCATTGTGCTTCATTGTCGGATCTTGTGAGCTGCCTAACATGATCAAGATGATCTATCTGTAATACTCTATGTTGTGTTTGTCGGGATCCGATGGATAGAGAATACCATGTTATGTTAATTATCAAGTTATTACATATGTGTTGTTTATGATCTTGCATGCTCTCCGTTACTAGTAGAGGCTCTGGCCAAGTTTTTGCTTTTAACTCCAAGAGGGAGTATTTATGCTCGATAGTGGGTTCATGCCTGCATTGACACCGGGACGATGTGACGAAAGTTCTAAGGTTGTGTTGTGCTTGTTGCCACTAGGGATAAAACATTGGCGCTATGTCCGAGGATGTAGTTGTTGATTACATTACGCACCATACTTAATGCAATTGTCCGTTGCTTTGCAACTTAATACTGGAAGGGGTTCGGACGATAACCTGAAGGTGGACTTTTTAGGCATAGATGCAGTTGGATGGCGGTCTATGTACTTTGTCGTAATGCCCAATTAAATCTCACTATACTTATCATGCCATGTATGTGCATTGTTATGCCCTCTCTATTTGTCAATTGCCCGACCGTAATTTGTTCACCCAACATGCTTTTATCTTATGGGAGAGACACCTCTAGTGAACCGTGGACCCCGGTCCATTCTTTTAATACTGAAATACAAATCTGCTCGCAATACTTGTTTTACTGTTTTCTCTGCAAACAATCATCTTCCACACAATACGGTTAACCCTTTGTTACAGCAAGCCGGTGGGATTGACAACCTCACTCGTTTCGTTGGGGCAAAGTACTTTGGTTGTGTTGTGCAGGTTCCACGTTGGCGCCGGAATCTCCGGTGTTGCGCCGCACTACATCCCGCCGCCATCAACCTTCAACGTGCTTCTTGACTCCTACTGGTTCGATTAAACCTTGGTTTCTTACTGAGGGAAACTTGCCGCTGTGCGCATCACACCTTCCTCTTGGGGTTCCCAACGGACGTGTCAACTACACGCATCAGTGGCAAAAATATTCCGGCATGGATTCTATTGGCCTACTGCCTTGGAAAATGCTGAGGATTTGGTAAGAAAATGCAACGGGTGCCAGAGGTACGCCAAGCAAAATCATACCCCAGCATCCGGTTTGAAAACCATACCGCTAACTTGGCCATTTGCT
Source organism: Lolium rigidum (assembly GCF_022539505.1). Classification (NCBI taxonomy): domain Eukaryota; kingdom Viridiplantae; phylum Streptophyta; class Magnoliopsida; order Poales; family Poaceae; genus Lolium; species Lolium rigidum. The sequence continues at coordinate 92,214,744 of NC_061508.1, forward strand.
GTTTGGTGCCTGGACATGGTTGGCCCATTCAAAACTGCAAGGAGCAGCATGACCCACATTCTAGTAATGGTGGACAAGTTCACAAAGTGGCTTGAAGTAAAACCCATCGCAAAGTGTGATGGGCATACGGCTGTGAAGTTCCTAAAAGATGTCATCTTGCGGTATGGTTACCCGCATAGCATTATCACAGACAATGGCACAAACTTTGCTCAAGGTGAGTTCAAAAGATTTTGTGAGGACAACAATATCCGGTTGGATTTGTGCTCAGTGGCACACCCACAAGGCAATGGCCAAGTTGAAAGAACAAATGCTTTGGTACTTTCCGGTATCAAACCTAGACTCATCGACGCGGTGGAAAAGTCACCGGGGTGTTGGCTCGATGAGCTACCATCAGTGCTGTGGAGCATAAGAACAACTCCAAACCGGTCCACCGGATACACTCCATTCTTCATGGTTTACGGAGCAGAAGCGGTCATACCAACCGACATTCTCCATGATTCACCAAGGGTGCAACTCTATACCGAAGAGGAGGTAAAAGAGGCCCGAGAAAACGATGTGGACTTGCTAGAAGAAGCAAGAGAGTTGGCCTTGGCAAGAACAGCCATTTACCAGCAAAACCTCAGACGCTATCATAGCCGGAAGGTTAACCCGAGGGTGTTCCGGGAAGGAGATCTGGTGTTACGCCTGGTGCAGCGCACTGAAGGCCGACACAAGCTTTCACCCCCATGGGAGGGACCATTCATTGTGAGCAAAGCTCTCCACAATGATGCCTACTACTTAATTGATGTATAGGAATGGAGGAAAGGAAAGGCGGACAGATCCGGAGATGAGACCAAGCGTCCATGGAACGTAGCACTGTTGCGTCCTTTCTACTCATGAAGTTGTGGTGTAAGAAGTTCCTTTTTGTACCTTATTTGCTATGAATAAAAGATGTCGGAACCTCGAATGAGTCTCGGGGACTACCCCTATTGCATGCAATATGTCTATTTTTTTCAAGTTCATCGGTTGCTTATTGAACGTTTTTTCTTTCCGGTTTAGTAGTGTGCTAAAACCCTACCGGAGTCTTCGACTCTGCTGCTGTCCGCAACCCAGCTTCATGGCAAGCAAGATAAAGCGGTAGGGGATAAGCACATGAACTGCGAAGAGAGAGAGCGGGAAAGAACAATCCGGAAAAATTTAACTAACCCCGGTTGTACCGGTTTGTTGCAAAAATTTCGAATTATTTCTAAGTTCAAGAAAGTGCCTGCTTGGTAAAAGAACTTTGTGCTCATACGCCAAAACGCCCAGAGAAGGTAGGCAGAGCCAAAGCAAAAGAGCCAAGTGTGCATCGACTTGGATGCGGAAACAATTTCGGAATCGTTGCAGTGCAGGACAAAATCAGAACGATAAGCAAAATGCTAAGTTAACAGAACAAACATAGCTTAATAAGCTACCGGTAGGGTATACCGGCAGATCACAGGTAGCATAGCCAAGGAGCAGCTAAGTTTTATATTACATCATAAGACCCCGGCATACCGGGGTAGAATTTAATGAACATTGTTTTAAGACAAACAGGGGCAATCAAACATGTCACAACAGATGTTCAGGCAGCAGGAGCTTCGGGAGGCATGGCACCGGCTTCTGGGGCTTCTGGAGGCGCATCACCCGCTCCGGCATCTTCACCCTCCACATCCTCTTCTTCCTCTTCGTCACTGAGATAATCATTGACACCGGGAGGAGGAGGGATGAAGGTGCGGGCCTCGGCGTACTCAGCAATCCGGTAGGCTCGGTCCTGCCGCTTCGCGGTGAGGACCGGATCCATATCAGTTGGAGCGTGTTCGCGCACGCCAAGGAGGGCGTCCAGATCCAGCTCGTCGTACCAAGAGCAAGCGACGCGCAGCGCCGCATCTGCTCCGGCACGAGCCGCAGAGCATTGCCACTCCCGGATTCGCCGGCCGGCGTTCTTCAAGCACTCCGAGGTAAGCGATAAGTTCGCCGGCACCTCCTCTCCAGGCCAAAGCACCTTGAAGAGGTGGATCGCCACATCGGGCAGATCCGCAAGGTTCCGGTCCACCGCACGCATGTGGGAGACCCGCGCAGAAAGGGCAACCAGGTGATCATAAGGATCCCATGGCGCATCCAAGTTCTGGTACTTCTGCTCAATCCGGCGCTCGGCCACCTTTTTCTGCGCAAAAGGCTGCGAGTCCGGGAAAAGCCCTGCAAGACAAAGAGAAAAGGGTAAAGATACGTTACCAGAAAACATAAGCTTATAAGCAGAAACCGGAGGAAAAAGAAGATAAGAAAAACTTACGAACGGCGAGTGCGTCAGTTTGCATGACCAATTGGTCATACTCCTTTTGCTCTCCCTCCATGCGCGCGGCTTGATCCTCGGCTGCTTTTCGCGCCTTAGCTCCCTCCTCAAGCTCAGCTCGCAGCACAGCTGTGGAGTGGTTGGCATCCTCCAGGGCTTCATTGAGCTTGGTCTCAGCAGCAGCTTGGGCGGCCTTCATAGCCTCATTGTGCTTGAGCCCAAGCTGGATCGCCTGCTCCTCCAGCCCCTTGGAGTAAAGCTCCTGGGCGTCCATAGCCTTGCGGTGATCCTTGATAAGCTGCTCCTTTTCACCTAGACACCGGAAAGAAAAGTGTTAGCAAAGTTGCGACTGGTAAAATGAGGAAGGAACAAAGTAACCGGTAAAGAAAGAGCGGTACCTTGGAGTTCAGCGATCTGGGCCTTGAGGGCTTCAATGGTAGCTTCCGGGACAGCTGTTGAACAAAAAAATTCATAAGTATTAAGAAAGAGAACGTTCCGGTAAAAAGATGCCGGAGAGGAAAAAGGAGCCTACCTTGGCACTTGCTGTGCGCTTCAGCGAGGTCCCGGTGCTCCCAGAGAAGCTCCTCGAAGAGGTGCCTCCGGGCGTCGGCCGTGCTCTATTCAAGACAAGATGTTAGAAGAAAAGAGGCCGGCTTCTCCATGCTTTTACCTAAGTTTCACGCTAAGATCTGCGTTCTTAACCCGAAACTCGGGGACTGGCTATGCCGGTTTTTCGAGTGTTTACCTAAGCTTCGCGCTAAGACCTATGATCTTAACCCGAAGCTCGGGGACTGGCGATGCAAATTTTTCGAAGATCTCTACTTAAGTTTCACGCTAAGAGCTATGCTCTCAACACGAAACTCGGGGACTGGGAAGATAGACAAGATCCGGAAAGAAAGAAACCGGCAAAAATTTAAAAGTTGCAAAAAGTATGGTGGAACTTACCAACACATTGTTGGTGGCATCGTGCCACGCGTTATCCAGCTCCTTCACTGCGCGCCGAAGCCGCATGAAGTGTTCCTCTGTGCACCGGGGTCCAGCGGGTCCGGCGCCGAAGCCGGTCCTTCCCCAGGCCGCGGGTGGATGCAGATATATCCGCATCGTTCCACTTTTGTGCGTAGGGGAGAAGGTGCCCCAGGTCGCGGCCTTCACGTTTCAGCTCAACGATCCGGCCCAAGATGTCGGAAGGTTTTTCTCCAACCGCAGCAGCGGCGGGGCTGACATGCAGCACCAGAGACTGCGCGCCGGCGGCTGAGGTGCCGCCCTCCATAGTCTTTCCCCTGGAAGCCCCCGGATTGAGGAACTTCGTGATCTTGAGGGTCTCGGGCGGCGGCGTCGGCTTGGCCGCGGAGGGCCCTTGGCTTAGCGGCGGCGTTGGGGTGGCCCCAGTGGGCTCAAGGATAGGAGCTTCTGGCGGCGGTGTAGAGGAGGCCGGCGCGGAAGTATCCGGCGCGGCCTTGGAGGGGGAAGAGCTAGAGTGCTTCTTCTTCTTCTTCTTCTTCGGGGCGAGAGGAACCAGAGGTTCCGCCCGCCCGGCAGCTTCATCGTCGGCGCCGGTGTTGCTGGCACCGGTATCTTGGTTCTCTGGAGGGGAGGTGAGATCCTCCTCCGCGCGGTGATCAGGAGGTGTAGGGGCCGCGCACCCCGCACTTGAGGTGCCTCCCAGAGGGGAGGCAGAAAGGTCGCCGGTACCGGATGGTACCGGGCTTGACTGAGGAGGAGGAGTTGGGGTCCTTGCGGTTCCCTCGGAGGCTTCAGGCGTTGAGCCGCTGGCGCTCTTGGACGGCTTGAGCGGAGGGCTGAAAAAGAGGGAGAGGAAAGATCAAAAATAGCAAAAGAAAGGAAAAGTTTGGAAAACGAAGCAAATAGAGAAACAAAGATCTTACCCAGAAGAGACCGGCATCTGCTTATTCTTGTAGCGCCTCTTGCCAGTCTCTTTCCCACCAAGGACTTCCGCCCGGAAGCGTTTGGCGGGGGAGCTTGGCTGGAGCCGGCGTCGGGTGCAGGGGCCTTGTTCTTCTTGCTCTGAGGGATGAGCTTCTCCAGGAACTCGTGGCCGACCTCGGCCTGCAGGGGAGCCACGTGCTCGTGGACCTGTGGTGTGGGGCCAGCTGAGGGAGCATCTACAGAAGGGAAATAACAACAATACATAAGCGACCGGAAGAGGAAACTACCTCAAGTATGGTGAGCTCATCGTCGGAACCGGAAGCCGCAGAAGAAAAGTTACCAGGGCGCTGAGTGGGGATGCGACCCATCTTCAGATCGGTCCAATGGACGTAGGGATCTGGGTCAACTTTGTCCAAGGGGCGCTTCCGGCAAGGGCCTCGCCGATCCGAGTCAATGCGAGGGAAGCGGGCCTTGGCCTGGAAACAAAGAGAAAATCGGTTAGCCGCAGCATAAAAGTTACCGGTAGAGCAGCCCGGGTGGCACTTTCTCTTACTTCATCGGTTGGAGGGTTGGTGGAGCTGAGAGGCAGGAAGCCCCACTCCCAGTAGACCGGCATGTCCGTCTGGCAGATTTGATTAGCCTTGCGGACCACATCCGCTTTGCTTAAGGGAAGGCCGGTGATCTTGGTGGGATCGCCAGGGCCATACATCTCGCTTATCTTATGAGCCCGGCGCTTAAGGGGAAGCACCCGGCGGCAGATGAAGGTGCGGATGATATCATCGGAGCAGATGTTGGTCTCCTTCATCAGCTTCTCCATAAAGCGTACGACCCGGTTCGTCTCAATGTGATCCGTACCAGGGAAGTAGCCCCAGTTGACCTTCGTGGGCGGTGCCAGATTGAATGCCGGCAGATTGATGAGATCCGCGGCGCCGTTGTTCTTCACGTAGAAGAACGTCGTCTGCCACAACCGGCAAGACTCGAGGCCGTTAAACTTAAAAAAAGGGCTCCCTTGGCGGGAGCCGATGATACAAGACCCGCATTGAACGGGGGGTTTGGGCTTGGGAATATCCTTGCCCTGGACCGAATTGATCCGGAGAGAGAAGAAGTGAGCAAAGGTCTCGCGAGCGGGACGGATGCCGATGTAGCCTTCTATGAAGGCAACATAGCAAGAAAGATAGAAAACGGCGTTGCCTGGAAGGTGGTGAGGCTGGAGTCGATAAAAATCAAGAATTTGGCGGAAGAAGTTGGAGGCAGGAAGGCCGAAGCCGCGCTCAAAGTGAGCAAGAAAGACAACGAACTCACCGGGTTCAAGCACCGGTTGGATCTCGTTTCCAGGAAGCCGGCAGGACACTCCCTCCGGTATCCTCCTAGACCGGTAAAGCCAGTCTATCTCGTGTTGTGTCACGTCGGAACCTCTCCAGGCTCCGCGTGTGATACCGGAAAGATCTTTTCCGGGGGCCTGGCTGGAGCTGCCGGCCTCTTGATCTCTGCCGGATTCGGCTTCCATCCGGGCAAGATCTGCGGTTAGCCCATCGGAAGTTCTGCTCCCTTGACTACTAGAGGATGAGGCGGAGAGAGACTCCTCGCTAGACATATGGATCTGAGAAACGCCGGTATCTACCCGCAAAACAGATTTCCCAAGAACTACCCTCGCGCGAAGATCTACGAGTAAGAGGAAAAGCAAAATAAAAAGGAAGTAAATACTCTACCGGCCCAAGATCTGGAAAGCAAAGAGAAGAGAGGTAAATGCGTATTGAGCCTAACCTGAGGCGGCGGAGGCGCTAGGGAAGAAGGTCGTCGGAGCAGCGGGAGGCTCGGGAGCGCCGGCGGAGGCTGGCGGCGGCGAAGGGCGAAGACCGCCGAGCAAAGCTCGAAGCAGCGGTGGCGAAGATGTACCAGTGGATCTCTCCGCGGCGAGGAACCTCAGCGCAGCAAGTGCGACGGCGCAAGTTCGTCGGAGCAAGGCACTGGCGGCGACCGACGACGACGAGGTTGCAGGGGGCGAAGAGCTCGAAGCGCTGAAAGAAGGCAAATGCGGGGAAAGAGATGAAGTGGAACCGCACTCCCCCTTTATAGGAGAAGGAGATAGTGGGCCAGTAACTGTTGGGCTGCGGCGGTTCGCGTCGTGGGCCGCCACGTGGCGAGATGATACACGCGCGGAAAATATTATGCCACATGGAGGCCACACGGATCCGGAACGGCTGCGAGGATCCGGTGTGGCGCCATAAATGCTGTCGCAGAAGTCGAAGGGAAGTGACCCCTGACACTGGCGCGTCAAACATAGTGCGCATGTCACTGACAGGCACTGCACCCGAGAAATTCTCGACTTCGCCGAGGAGAGAGTTAATGGCAAAGATGCCGGGGAATAAGATACCGGAGGCACCTTGAAAAGAGAGAAAGAAGTAAGTCCGGCAAAGATGCCGGAAGATCTAAGCTCGCCACCGGAAATATTAAACCGGTACCTTAAAATATGAGAACCTGGCATGGTCCGTCGGATAGGATCCACCGGACTATACCAGCTTCGGGGACTAATGTTGGGGGGATGACCCCCGGTATGCCAAAGGCATGCCAAAACCGGATGGTTTAGGCCATCAAGATACCGGTTTAATGTTTATACGGGAGCACGAAGTTAAGAGTTTGGCTAAGTGAAGCTAAGCCGGTATCCCCAGAAGGGGTATACCGGAACCGGTTAGAGAAGACACCGGGCTACCAGTAAGAAGTACACTGTAGCACGTCGGCAGGACTGGTCAAAGATTCTCTCAGGAGCTAGAAGACAAAGATGAGCTAAGCAAAGTAGCTTTGAACGAAGCCCTGACGATAAAGAAGAGGGTGACGCTGAAAGAAGCCGGAGGACATCAGCCTCCCTGATTAAATAAGACCCGGTGTCATCTATGATTAAAGTAACTTTGTAAAGTAGTTTGTCTAGTCAAAGATGCCATTAGGGTTTCTTCCTCTGTAAGCCACCCTCTCCCCTATATAAGGAGAGGGGGCACACCCGTACACGGGTAAGTGAAAAATAGAGACAAGATACGAGCTAGCTAAGTAAGAACTTGTACTGAGAAACTTGTATCCTGTTGAGTTCAATGAAGAGAAAGATCTAGAGCGAGTTCTTCCTTGTGTCTTTCTTCTTCTACCTCTAGCCTTGGCTAAGTTCTTGAGGAAAGCATCCGGAAGTTAATCCCATCTAATCACAAACCCTCCCCCGAATCCTCTAGCGTCCATTCGGCCCCAACTTAAGCCATCCTATGGCATCTGTCTGTTCACCACGACGACAACGGTAGTGATAATTCATATGTGTTATGCATAAGACATCATATAAGTTGCAAGCCTCATGCATAGAATACCAATAGTGCTCGCACCTTGTCCTAATTAGCTTGGATTTACATGGATTATCATTGCATAACATATGTTTCAACCAAGTGTCACAAAGGGGTACCTCTATGCCGCTCGTACAAAGGTCCAAGGAGATAGATCGCATTTGATTTCTAGTTTTTGATAGATCTCAACTTAGGACATCCATACCGGGACAACATAGACAACAGATAATGGACTCCTCTTTAATGCTTAAGCATTCAACAACAGATAATATTCTCATAAGAGATTGAGGATTAACATCCAAACTGAAACTTCCACCATGATTCATGGCTTTAGTTAGCGGCCCAATGTTCTTCTCTAACAATATGCATACTCAAACCATTTGATCATGATAAATCACCCTTACTTCAGACAAGACGAACATGCATACCAACTCACATGATATTCAACAAAGGTGTAATAGTTGATGGCGTCCCCGAAACATGGTTACCGCTCAACAAGCAACTTATAAGAAATAAGATACATAAGTAACATATTCAATACCACAATAGTTTTTAAGGCTATTTTCCCATGAGCTATGTATTGCAAAGACAAAGAATGAAATTTTAAAGGTAGCACTCAAGTAATTTACTTTGGAATGGCATAGAAATACCATGTAGTAGGTAGGTATGGTGGACACAAATGGCATAGTTTTTGGCTCAAGGTTTTGGATGCACGAGAAGTATTCCCTCTCAGTACAAGGCTTTGGCTAGCAAGGTTGTTTGAAGCAAACACAAGTATGAACCGGTACAACAAAACTTACATAAGAACATATTGCAAGCATTATAAGACTCTACACTCTGTCTCCTTGTTGTTCAAACTCTTCACCAGAAAATATCTAGACTTTAGAGAGACCAATCATGCAAACCAAATTTCAACAAGCTCTATGGTAGTTCTTCATTAATAGGTACAAAGTACATGATGCAAGAGCTTAAAAATTATCTATTTGAGCACAACAATTGCCAAGTATCAAATTATTCAAGACAATATACCAATTACCACATGAAGCATTTTCTGTTTCCAACCATATAACAATGAACGAAGCAGTTTCAACCTTCGCCATGAACATTAAAAGTAAAGCTAAGAACACCAGTGTTCATATGAACGAGCGGAGCGTGTCTCTCCCACACAAGGAATGCTAGGATCTGATTTTATTCAAACATAAACAAAAATAAAAGCACACAGACGGTCCAAGTAAAGCACATAAGATGTGACGGAATAAAAATATAGTTTCACTAGAGGTGACCTGATAAGTTGTCAATGAAGAAGGGGATGTTGGGCATCCCCAAGCTTAGATGCTTGAGTCTTCTTGAAATATGCAGGGATGAACCACGGGGGCATCCCCAAGCTTAGACTTTTCACTCTTCTTGATCATATTATATCATCCTCCTCTCTTGACCCTTGAAAACTTCCTCCACACCAAACTCAAAACAAACTCATTAGAGGGTTAGTGCATAATCAAAAATTCACATGTTCAGAGGTGACATAATCATTCTTAACACTTATGGACATTGCACAAAGCTACTGAAAGTTAATGGAACAAATAAATCCATTCAACATAGCAAAAGAGGCAATGCGAAATAAAAGACAGAATCTGTCAAAAGAGAACAGTCCGTAAAGACGAATTTTTCAGGGGCACTTAACTTTCTCAGATGAAAAATCTCAAATTGAATGAAAGTTGCGTACATATCTGAGGATCACACACGAAAATTGGCAGATTTTTCTGAGTTATCTACAAAGCGGTCTACTCAAATTCGTGACAGCAAGAAATCTGTTTCTGCGTAGTAATCCAAATCTAGTATTAACCTTACTATCAAAGACTTTACTTGGCACAACAATGCAATAAAATAAAGATAAGGAGAGGTTGCTACAGTAGTAACAACTTCCAAGACACAACAAAAAAGTAGCAAAATAAACACATGGGTTATGTCCCAAGAAGTGCTTTCTTTATAGCCATTAAGATGGGCTCAGTAATTTTAATGATGCACTCGCAAGGAATAAGAGTTGAAGCAAAGGAGAGCATCAAAAGCAAATAAGAAACACTTTTAAATCGAACCCACTTCCTATGAAAAGGAATCTTGTAAATAAACAAGTCATGTAGGCATAATGCAACAAGCATAGAAAAGTAACACAAGCGCAACTTCAAGATTTTCAACATAAAGAGGGGAAACTTAATATTATTAAGATGCATATAACCATGTTTCCCTCTCTCATAATAACTTCCAGTAGCATCATGAACAAACTCAACAATATAACTATCACATGAAACATTCTTATCATGAGCTACATGCATAAAATTATTACTCTTCACATAAGCATAGTCATTACTATTAATTGTAGTGGGAGAAAATTCAATAAAATAGCTATCATTATTATTCTCATCACCATAATCATCATATATAGGAGGCATATTGTAATCATAATTAATTTTCTCCTCAATAGTAGGTGGACTGAAAATATGATAGTCATCATTGTAATCATCATATATAGGAGGTAAAGTATCATCAAAGTAAATTTTCTCCTCCATGCTTGGGGGACTAAAAATATCATGCTCATCAAAACCAGCTTCCCCAAGCTTAGAATTTTCCATAGCATTAGCAACAATGGTGTTCAAAGCATTCATACTGATAACATTGCCATTAGCATGCATATAAATTTCCATTGGTTTTTTAATTTTCTCTTCAAACACCTCATGTCCTAACTCAAGATAAATACTATAAAGATCTCTAATATTTTTGTTGTTTTCCATTAAGCCTAACTAGTGAAAACAAGAAAAAAAAGATGCAATTGCAGGATCTAAAGGAAATAGCTTCGATCACTCACACACCAGCAACAGTGCTAGGAAATAGCTTAGTAGTCGGAGGATGTGAATACCTTTTACCTTACCTCCCCGGCAACGGCGCCAGAAAATAGCTTGATGTCTACGCACGCTTCTATTCCCGTAGACAGGTGTTGGGCCTCCAAGAGCAGAGGTTTGTAGAACAGACAACAAGTTTCCCTTAAGTGAATCACCCAAGGTTTATCGAACTCGGGAGGTAGAGGTCAAAGATATCCCTCTCAAGCAACCCCGCAATTACGATACAAGAAGTCTCTTGTGTCCCCAACACACCTAATACACTTGTCGGATGTATAGGTGCACTAGTTCGGCGAAGAGATAGTAAGATGCAAGTGATATGGATGAATATGAGTGGTAATAACAATCTGAAATAAATATGGCAGCAAGTAAACATGCAGTAGAACAGTAAATAAACGGTGATTCGATATTTGGAAACAAGGCCTAGGGATCATACTTTCACTAGTGGACACTCTCAACAATGATCACATGAATAAATAACCTCTCTTCACTTGTGCTACTTTCTCACACTCTCTTGTTGGATAACAAACACCATTCATTGTGTAGGGCTACAAGAGCACCCTCAAGCCGGAGTAAACAAGCTCCACAACTTCATAAAGGAATCACACACGATGCGCACACTGTCACCGTCACACCGTAGAGAGTAATTCCGGAGTTCATATTAAAGTAACCTCTAGAGTGCATAGTAATAGTTAACTTCATAATCTACAAGAGATTACAATCATAACCTACGCCAAGTACTACATGATGCACACACTTGTCAACATTACATCATGGAGGAGGAATAGACTACTTTAATAACATCACTAGAGTAGCACATAGATTAATAGTGATACAAAGCTCATGATCACATAAAGATCACACCATGGGAGAGAGAGATGAACCACATAGCTACCGGTAGAGCCCTCAGCCTCGGGGGAGAACTACTCCCTCCTCATCATAGGAGACAACAATGGTGATGAAGATGGCGGTGGTGTCGATGGGGATGACTTCGGGGGCAATTCCCCGTCCCGGCGGCGTGCCAGAACAGAGACTTCTGTCCCCCGAAACGGATTTTCGCGATGGCGGCGGCGTCCCTAGAGTCTTTCTGGAGTTTCGTCAATTGGTGTCGGGTTTTTAGGTCACGAGAGATTATATAGGCGAAGAGACGGAGTCGGAGGGGCCAGGGGGCTCCCTCCCCATAGGCTGGCGCGGCCAGGGGGCCACCCGCGCCGCCATATGGTGTGGGTCCCCTGTTGCCCTTCCGCGTATCCCCTTTGGACTTCTGGAACTTTCTGTGAAATATAAGATCGTGGGCCTTTGTTTCGTCCAATTCCGAGAATGTTGCCCGAACAGCCTTTTACGGAACCAAAAACAGAAGAAAACAGGAACTGGCACTTCGGCATCTTGTTAATAGGTTAGTTCCGGAAAATGCGTAAAATCATTATAAAGTGTGAGCAAAACATGTAGGTATTGTCATAAAACTAGCATGGAACATCAGAAATTATAGATACGTTGGAGACGTATCAGGTTGCCGCAAGTCTGGATATGGCAGGTACGTTTCACGTTTTCTGAGTCCTCTCTTGTCCTTCACTATCTTGTCATCTTATTTTGTGCGATATCCCCTGAATAGGCTCTTTTTTGGATGTTGCTGCCAAAAATCAACGAGTGGATGCGAGATCTGATCTTCTTGTTAACCTTGCCTTGAACAATGGTTCCAGTTTTTGGTCTTCTCCGGATCGGACCCGACAAATTGTCAGATTTCAAGACCGCGTGGGTCAGGTTCGAGAGTATCTCGAGTTCTGTACTAGAACATTGGCTATGGTCTATAATGTTATGTTTCCTCGGAATCTTCAACCCACGACGCTTCCTGACTTGATGGAGAAATTTAAAAGTACCCACCAAGTGTATGGATTTCTGAAAGCTCAGTTGATGGCAGGCGCCAGGTTTGCCATGATTATGCTGCAAATCCGCTATCCGAAGTTGGATATGACCAACATTGTTGAAGCTTGTCACGTTAAACTTAGGAGGCGAAGAAGAAATGTCGACAAAATCAACGATGTGGTGACACCCGTAGCCGAAGATATGATTGATTATTTACTTCGGATGGATGCTAACTTCTTTTTGGAAACCAATTATGCTGATTTCATGGGTGCCTCTGCAGAAGGTGAAAGAATAAACATAGATGATATATATGAGGCTTAACTGAAGACTTATCTCTGCTGCCGAGCTTGTTTTATTGAAACTTTTGTATATCGCGAAGACTGTATATAATTGAATCTATATTGTTTAGCCCCCGAGTGTTTCAGTTGCTATTTTTGTGTCTTTATTGCTTTGCGAGGTGTTTAACCAAGGCAAATAACTTGTAAGTTGTATATTGTGAAGATTTTGTGGGTATATTGAATCCGCGGGTTGAAAGCCCCCGAGCCTGTCGAAGAAAAAGATGTATATCACCAATATCTTTACTATATTGCAGCACCGCGAGCCCGCCTCATTAAAAACCTTTCAGCCCCACTCGGTGCCCTAAAAGGAAAAGAGTGCGTCTGAAAACTCGCGGCCTTTTCAGTACATTGTATGTTTACATGCATGACTATTTTTCAGCTTATGCGTAAAAACGCCTAAGCTGCGCCACGTTCCAGGGGTTTGGCTCTGCAATCCCTGTTTTCTTGTCCTTTATTATGTATGCTCCTCCTTCGATTACTTCAGTGACGATGTACGGTCCTAGCCATGGCGACTCAAATTTTTCATGGCTATCTTGCGTGAGCCCAAGAACCAGGTCTCCAACTTGGAAGGATCTTGGTCGCAGACATCGACTATGATAGTTTTTCAAATCTTGCTAGTACTTGGTGACTCGTGATAGTACTTTGTCTCGAGCTTTGTCGAGTGCATCGACATCGTCCTCCAATGCCTTTCTTGAATTTTCTTCGTCATATTCCGCCACTCTTGGAGAATTGTGTTCTATTTCTATCGGAAGCACTGCCTCAGCTCCATGGACTAGAAAAAACGGAGTTTCTTGTGTTGCTATGTTGGGTGTTGTCCGTATGCTCCATAATACGCTAGGCAATTCTTCTGGCCATGTGTCGAGCTTTTTCCAATGGTGTTAGCAGACGTTTCTTGATGCCATTGCAGATGATGTTGTTCGCTTTGTCGACTTGACCATTGGTCTGCGGGTGCGCAACTGATGCAAAGTGTAGTTTGATGCCTACGTCTGCGCAATATGCCTTGAATTCCTTGGAGGTGAAGTTGCTGCCATTATCCGTGACGATGCTATGAGGAACTCCAAATCAAAAAACGATACCTTTGATGAACTTGACCGCCGATGCTGCGTCTGGCGAGTTTATCGGCTTTGCCTCAATCCACTTAGTAAATTTGTTGACAGCTACGAGCATATACTCATATCCTCCTGGCCATGCCTTATGCAATTTTTCCACCATATCAAGACCCCATTGAGCGAAAGGCCATGACAATGGTATTGGCATCAGTTCTGCTGCCGGAGAATGAGGTTTTGCCGCAAACCTTTGGCACGCATCACAGGTGCGCACTATGTACTTTGCATCTTCTATTGCTGTTAGCTAGTAGAATCCTGCTCTGAAAACCTTGGCTGTCATAGCTCGACTGCTTGCGTGGTGTCCACACACTCCCTTGTGCACATCCTTTAGAATTAATCTTCCTTCTTCGGGTGTAACGCATCGCTGCCATACTCCCGATATACTCCGTTTATACAGCTCTCCCTTGACCACAGTAAAGGCTTTTGATCGTCGAATAACTCGCCTGGCTTCTACCGGATCTTCGGGTAATTATTTCCTTAGGATGTATGCTACGTAAACCTGCATCCAAGGAACTTGTACTACCATTACCTCGTGTGATTCCTCGTCTCCCAAGGCGCTTGCTTCTGATCCTGCTGGAGCCCCCGAGTCTTTTTCAAGATTCTCCTTCTTTTTTGGCTGTTTCTTCGCCTTGGTTGACCTTTCGGTTATTTCCTCCCAAAATACGCCGGGTGGTATTGCTAAGCACTGCGACCGGATGTTTGCCAAAACATCGGCTTCGTCGTTGCTGAGTCTACTGATGCGATTTACCTCGCACCCATCAAAGAGTTTCTCGAGTTCATTGTATACTTCCTTGTATGCTATCATGCTATCATTGACTGCGTCGCATTGGTTCATCACCTGTTGAGCCACGAGTTGGGAGTCACTTAAGATTTTTAACTGAGTTGCACCGTAGGCTTTTGCCATCTTCATCCCATGTATGAGTGCTTCATATTCCGCCTCATTGTTAGATGCATTGGGGAACATCATCCGCAACACGTATTTCAACTTGTCTCCTTGAGGCGATACTAATATCACGCCTGCTCCAGCTCCTTATAGCCTCTTGGACCCGTCGAAGTTCATAGTCCAGGTTCTCGACAAATCTGGGGGTCCTGTATTTTGTAGCTCCATCCACTCTGCAACAAATTCTGGTAAGATCTGCGACTTTATTGCTTTTCTTTTCTCCTACGTGATGTCTCGAGGGGAAAGCTCTATTCCCCAAAGGGAGACACGACCCGTAGATTCTGGGTTGTTTAATATATTGGATAAAGGCGCCTCATTGACCACTATTATCGGATGCGCCGAAAAATAGTGTCGCAATTTTCTTGCGGTTGTGAATACTCCATATGCTAACTTTTGGTATTGCAGGTACCGCTGTTTTGAAGGCGATTAAACTTCGCTGATGAAATATACCGGCCGCTGGAGTCCATGGAGTTTTCCTTCTTCTTCTCTTACGACCACAAGTACTGTACTAACCACCTGAGGCATGGCTGCGATGTATAGAAAGAGAGGTTCCTTTTCCTTGGGAGCCACCAATATTAGTGGTGTCGAGATTGTGCGCTTGAGGTCCTCAAAAGCTCTGTCTGCTTCTTCGTTCCACTCGAACTTTTCTCCCTGCTTGATCAAGGCGTAGAACGGCAATGCCTTTTCTCCCAGCCTGGCGACGAATCTGCTCAAAGCTGCGACTCGCCCGGTTAGTTGTTGTATTTCCTTTAACTTTGTTGGCTTCCGCATCGTCATGATGGCTTGAATTTTCTCCGGGTTAGCCTCGATTCCTCTTGCTGACACCAGAAACCCGAGAAGTTATCCCGCAGGGACGCCAAAAGAGCATTTCGTCGGGTTCAGCTTGAGGCAGAATTTATCGAGATTGTCGAAAGTTTCCTTGAGATCCTCGATCAAGGTTGACCCCTTCTTTGTTGTTATGACGACATCGTCAATGTATACTTGAACGTTCTTGCCAATCTGTTCGGCAAGACACTTCTGCATCATCCGCTGATATGTTGCTCCCGTGTTTTTTAACCCAAAGGGCATTGTTCTATAGTAGAACACGACATAGGGTGTTATAAAAGCTATTTTGACCTCATCTTCTTCTTTTAATCGGATCTGGTTGTAACCAGAATATGCGTCCAGCAAGGAAAGACGTTCGCAGCCTGCCGTGGAGTCGATAATTTGGTCGATCCTTGGGAGGGGGAAGTGATCCTTTGGACAATGTTTATTGAGACACGTGAAGTCGACGCACATGCGAAGGACCTCTGTGTTTTTCTTCGGGACCAACACTGGGTTAGCTACCCACGTAACCTCTTTATATAACTCTTTGATAAATCCAGCTTCTGTGAGTCGATTGATTTCTAATAGCATAGCTTTGCGGTTTGGTTCCGAGAAACGCCGCAAAGGTTGTTTGATTGGTCTGGCCATTGGATCCAAGTTAATTAAGAGGGTGCTCGGCAAGTTCCCTGGGTACTCCTACCATGTCAGCATGACACCATGCGAAGATTTCCCAGCGCTCACGGAGGAACTCGACGAGTGCGCTTTCCTATGCGAGATCCATGTTTGTTGCGATAGCTGTCGTCTTCTTGGGATCTGTCGGGTGAATCTGCACTTCCTTTGAGTTTTTGGTTGTGTCAAAGGTTGGCTCCTTTAGCAGCCTCCCTCCATCAGGCAACACATCATAATCAGTTGTTAGCCTTGACGCCATATACTCTGCTTGCATCCCGAAAATTCTGACAGTCGATGAAAGTCCTTATCGCACTTATCCGCTAGCGCGAAATTGCCTTTTACTGTGATTGGACCCTTGAGTCTAGGGAGTCTCCACAACAAGTATGTGTAATGTGGTACCGCCATAAACCTGGCATACGCGGGTCGTCCCAGTAAAGCATGGTACTGTGATGGGCAATCCACGACTTCGAACTCCAGCCTCTCTATTCTGTAATTCTCTCGGGTTCCAAACTGAACGTCGAGATTGATCTTTCCCAATGGATAACTCGGCTTGTCCGGTGTGATACCATGGAAACGCGTGTCGGTTGGTTTTAAGTTTTCCAAGGATATGTTCATCTTCCTCAATGTATCTGCATACATGAGGTTCAAACTGCTGCCTCCATCTATGAATACTCGTGAAACATCGAATCCTGCGATCACCGCTGGTAAGATCAAAGCTGATTGCCCTGGTCGAGGGACTTGCTGCGGGTGGTCCGCTATGGTGAAGCCAATGTCCTGTCCCGACCAATTCAGGTACTCGATTGTTGGTGGAGGCATCTTTTCTGCCATGAAGACTTGTCGCGAAATTACTTTTTGAGCTCTATTGGATGGCCTGGCCTTCTGAATCATCGAGACCGCACCATTGGTGTCGATATAAGGACCCGGGTGTGGAGCTGCCGCCAATTGCAACTGGTGTCGATTTTTGTCCGTGATTGCTGGAGGAGGTGGAAGATGGATATCACTCCTTGGCCCCTGGGGGTTTCTGTTTACTGCCTGCTTGCTGGTGTGCCCTGCATATCTGTGTAGTGCTAGGGAAGTTCGGTAGTCCTTCTGCAGATGCCCCGACTGCCTCTTTCCGTTATTGTCGAGAAATAAGTGCATTTGGCATGGCCCGTTCAAGAGATCTTCGGGAGATACATACGGCCTTTGGAACCTCGGTCCATTATTTTGCCTGTTGGGACGAGAGCCGTCCTTGTAATGGCGGTGCTGCTCACCGCTTTTTTGATAATCATCCCGACTATTCCCTCCGCTATTTCCTCGGAAACCAGCCGATATTTGGCCGGGAGCGTCGTAATCTGAGAACTGGCGAGAGAATCGTCGTCTATTTTGAAAGTTTCTATTGCGCTCATCCTCGGGCGAACTATGCCGTTTGTTGTGAACAACATCTTCTCCACTCGCCCAGCGATTCGCTATTTCAATGAGTGCTGCTATTGTTTTCGGGTTGGTTCTTCCCAGATCCTCGACGAAGTCCCTCCTTCGGATTCCAGCAACAAATGCATATATTGCTCTCTAGTCAGATATGTTTTCTGCCGAGTTTTTGATGATGTTCCACCTCTGTATATACATCCTCATTGGTTCATCATACTTTTGTCTGCAGGCCCTTAGCTGCTCCAACGACGCGGGTTTCTTGCACGTGGACAAGAAATTCTTCACAAATATGTCCTCAAAATTTTCCCAGCTGTCGATGGAACCGGGCGGCAGCTTCTTTATCCATGACCGTGTTGCTCCACTCAAGTGCACCTGGATGCTTTGCACGGCCATGGCTCTGGTTCCACCCATCAGTTTTACTGTCTCCAGATAGTCGATTAGCCAATCCTCGGGATTGATGGCGTGTAAGACACACGTCCGTTGGGAACCCCAAGAGGAAGGTGTGATGTGTACAGCGACAAGTTTTCCCTCAGTAAGAAACCAAGGTTATCGAACCAGTAGGAGTCAAGGAACACGTGAAGGTTGTTGGTGGCGGAGTGTAGTGCGGCGCAACACCGGGGATTCCGGCGCCAACGTGGAACCTGCACAACACAATCAAAGTACTTTGCCCCAACGTAACAGTGAGGTTGTCAATCTCACCGGCTTGCTGTAAACAAATGATTAGATGTATAGTGTGGATGATGATGTTTGTTTGCGAAGAACAATAGAGAACAAGTATTGCAGTAGATTGTATTTCAGATGTAAAGAATGGACCGGGGTCCACAGTTCACTAGTGGTGTCTCTCCGATAAGAAATAGCATGTTGGGTGAACAAATTACAGTTGGGCAATTGACAAATAAAGAAGGCATAACAATGAACATACATATATCACGATGAGTACTATGAGATTTAATCAGGGCATTACGACAAAGTACATAGACCGCTATCCAGCATGCATCTATGCCTAAAAAGTCCACCTTCAGGTTATCATCCGAACCCCTTCCAGTATTAAGTTGCAAACAACGAGACAATTGCATTAAGTATGGTGCGTAATGTAATCAACACAAATATCCTTAGACAAAGAATTGATGTTTTATCCCTAGTGGCAACAAGCACATCCACAACCTTAGAACTTTCCGTCACTGTCCCGCATTCAATGGAGGCATGAACCCACTATCGAGCATAAATACTCCCTCTTGGAGTCACAAGTATCAACTTGGCCAGAGCCTCTACTAGCAACGGAGAGCATGCAAGAACATAAACAACACATATATGATAGATTGATAATCAACTTGACATAGTATTCCATATTCATCGGATCCCAACAAACACAACATGTAGCTTTACAAATAGATGATCTTGATCATGATAGGAAGCTCACAAGATCTAACATGATAGCACAATGAGGAGAAGACAACCATCTAGCTACTGCTATGGACCCATAGTCCAGGGGTGAACTACTCACACATCGACCCGGAGGCGATCATGGTGATGAAGAGTCCTCCGGGAGATGATTCCCCTCTCCGACAGGGTGCCGGAGGCGATATCCTGAATCCCCCGAGATGGGATTGGCGGCGGCGGCGTCTCTGAACTATTTCTGTATCGTGGCTCTCGGTACTGGGGTTTTCGCGACGAAGGCTTTAAGTAGGCGGAAGGGCGAAGTCGGAAGAGGCACGGGGGCCCCACACCACAGGGCGGCGCGGGGCCCACCCTGGCCGCGCCGCCTTATGGTGTCGGCGCCCCGTGGCCCCACATCGTTTCTCCCTCGGTCGTCTGGAAGCTTCGTGGAAAAATAAGACCCTGGGCGTTGATTTCGTCCAATTCCGAGAATATTTCCTTTGTAGGATTTCTGAAACCAAAAACAGCAGAAAACAGCAACTGGCTCTTCGGCATCTCGTCAATAGGTTAGTGCCGAAAAATGCATAAATATGACATAAAGTGTGTATAAAACATGTGAGTATCATCATAAAAGTAGCATGGAACATAAGAAATTATAGATACGTTTGAGATGTATCAGGGATCTTGCAGGCCATCGAACTTTTTATAGTTGTCGGGTAACTTGAAACCAGATGGAACCCGCGTTTTGCGAACTCTTCGGGTGAAACAACGAAGCCCGCACATGTCCTCCTCATCGACCTCTGGTGAATCCCGACGATCTCTCCTTTCTTATCGTGCCCTATCAACTCGCGCCTGCATCGTTGTATCTCTTGCACCACTCGTTCTCGGAGGGTCTTGCACTGCTATTGTAGGTCGTGAACTATTTTGCCTTGCAGTGCCTTCGGGGGGGGGTGCTTGTACCCGCGAACGCTGTTCTCATGGCTCCAAATCCTGCCATGGCCATGTTATACAATGCTTCTCTTGGATCTCCGGGAGGTGGCCTGGACGCTAGGATGAAAGCCTGGGTCGCCATATATCCAACTTCTGGTGTTTCCGGAATAATATTCCCCCTTGTATCTATTGACATAAAGGACATGTCGAGGTTTTGGACTAGGTCCTCCCTCTCGGCTTCAGGTATATGGTGCAACCGTGACCTTGCCCTATTGCGAGCTGCTCTGTAACTATCTCCTCCCGAAGTACCTGATTGTCGACTCAGCTCAGCTCTTCGCCTGCTTGACTCGGAAGCTGCGGCTCTTCTCCTATCAAGCTCAGCTCTCTGTTTTTCAAGTTCTCGTCCAGCACAAGCAAGTCTATATTGATATGCTTGTAATTCTTCAGATGTGGCGGTCATGGTCATCGGCTCCGTGCCATCAATAGCTTTTGCAACTCTGTCCCAAACTTCCTACGAAAGTTGTACCATCTGTCGTGTTGCAGGTCTGACATATTTGGTTCCCAAACCTCGCGTAAGATCAGCGGGATCGATGTACGGATTTTCCGCATCATCGAAGGCCTCTGATGTCTCCTCTTGTGGGCGACTTGCTTCTCCAATTACATAGATTTGATGGTATTTTGAAGTTTGACTTTCGTCGGGATTGGTGACACCGTCGTATAGATCGGCGAAGACCTCCCTAACAGAAGTAGATTTGTCGATGAAGTCGAAACTGTCGATGTTGTTGATACGTCTCCAACGTACCTATAATTTCTGATGTTCCATGCTTGTTTTATGACAATACTTACATGTTTTGCTTGCACTTTATAATGTTTTTATGCATTTTCCGGAACTAACCTATTAACGAGATGCCGAAGGGCCGCTTGCTGTTTTCTGTTGTTTTTGGTTCCACAAAGGCTGTTCGGGCAATATTCTCGGAATTCGACGAAACGAAGACCCAACATCTTATTTTTCCCGGAACCTTCCAGAAAGTCAGAGGGGGGCCAGAGGGGTGCCCTGGGGGCCCCACACGTGTGGCCGGCGCGGCCCAGGAGGGGGGCGCGCCACCCTAGTGTGAGGTGGCCCCGTGGCCCCTCCGACTCCGACTCTTCGCCTATTTAAGCCGTCTCAACCTAAATCTTCGATACCAATTGACGAAACTCCAGAAAGACTCCAGGGGCGCCGCCATCATCGCGAAACTCCAATTCGGGGGACAGAAGTCTCTGTTCCGGCACCCTGCCGGGACGGGGAAGTGCCCCCGTAAGCCATCTCCATCAACGCGATCGCCTCCATCATGCTCCGTGAGTAGTTCCCCCATGGACTACGAGTTCTAGCTGTAGCTAGTTGGTATTCTCTCCCCCATGTACTTCAATACAATGATCTCATGACCTGCCTAACATGATTGAGATTCATCTGATGTAATCGGTGTTGTGTTTGTCGGGATCCGATGGATTGTTACATTATGATTGTCTATCTACAAAGTTTATGAAGTTATTGTTGCTGCAATCTTGTTGTGTTTAATGCTTGTCACTAGGGCCCGAGTGGCATGATCTTAGATTTAAGCTCTATACTTATTGCTTAGATTGTATCTACAAGTTGTATGCACATGTCTATGTCCGGAACCAAAGGCCCCAAAGTGACGAAATTGGGACAACTGGAGGGGAAGGCTTAGATATGAGGATCACATGTTTTCACGGAGTGTTAATGCTTTGCTCCGGTGCTCTATTAAAAGGAGTACCTTAATTTCCAGTAGATTCCCTAGAGGCTCGGCTGCCACCGGCTGGTAGGACAAAAGATGTTGTACAAGTTTCTCATTGCGAGCACGCATGACTATATATGGAAAACATGCCTACATGATTAATGATCTTGATGTTCTTTCTTAATGCTATTTCAATCCTATCAATTTCCCAACTGTAATTTGTTCACCCAACACTTGTTATTGGAGAGTTACCACTAGTGTAGATAGCTGGGAACCCCGGTCCATCTTTCATCATCATATACTTGTTCTACATGTCATTGGAAGTAGTATCAACTATTTTCTGGTGCCATTGCTCTCATATTACTATTACTGCTGCTGTGTTACTATTGCTCTCATATCACTGCTACTTTCACATCACCCCTGTTACTAGTGCTTTTCCAGGTGCAGCTGAATTGACAACTCAGTTGTTAAGGCTTATAAGTATTCTTTACCTCCCCTTGTGTCGAATCAATAAATTTGGGTTTTACTTCCCTCGAAGACTGTTGCGATCCCCTATACTTGTGGGTTATCAGCTGTCTGAATTGCTGCTTATACTGGAGTCCGCAGACGACTCAAAGGACATGCCGCCGAAGATCTTGGCGAGTTTTTCGCTTGTCGCAGCCTTGACGAAGCGTGGCGGCGAGATCTCCTCGTCGCCCGTCTCGAATGATGACGACGATTCCGAAAGATCAAAACCAGCCGCTGACGATCCCGACGAAGCCGGAACCTCGAGACGATGTGATCCCTCTTTTCCGACGCGGAAGTGGAACCTTCCGAACGTCATCTCCATAGGATCCTCCAGATATGCATATGTATCCAAACGGGAGGGCAGGTGAGGAACAAAATCGACTAGACCAGTTTCGATCTGTTTACCTCTGTCCATCGCGTTGCTTGCCACCGAAGATGTCGACGATGTTGAGCGTGCCATCGAGATCAGCTCCTTGTCGCCTCTAATTCCCACAGACGACGCCAATTGACAAGGTATCGACTTGTCAATGCCTACAGATTGTAGACTAGGGTTTTCGTAGGAAGTAGAGGGCAAGTAGATCTCGAGGGTTCAGCCGGAAAAGTACTCGACTACTAGAAAACTAAGGTTATGTTGACAATGAAATCGATCCTCTCTTTCTCCTTCGACTCCCCCTTATATAGGAGACGGAGTCGAAGGTTTCGTGATGTACAAGTTACAAAGACCGGAAAACTCTTTGAGTTCGTCCCGTAATAGTTACAAGTCTTATTCCTAATACAACTCTATCTTTCCAAACTATCTCTTAATTGAGCTTCCGGGCTTCATAAACTTCGGGTCGTGGTCCTTTAGTAAAACCCCGGGTACTATCTTCGGCAGGCCCATTGGGGATGCCTATGTCACCTGCTGGTTCGGTGCACTGTCGAGGAGCGCCGTACGCGCAGACGCAAAAAAGTTGGACACAGCTGCGCCGGATGCGCATGCACATGCGAAACCGAACCTTTGTCTGGAAACATTCAGGTGCGGTTTTGCTATACTGCATGTATCGTGTACCATTAGTTAGTCAATCGACATACTTTAATGTAAGAAATGAATAGTGTCAATAAAAAAATAGTGTGCAACACTTGTAGCCCTGACTTGTTTACTGGATTCGTGTTCATTTTGTCAGTTAGGGTGCACGTAAATGTCTAATCTCGCTTCCTAACAAACAACGGGATACATGATGACATTTTCATGTTCAGGCACACCGTAAGTCCAGTTAAATTTTCATCAAAAAATTGTGCCGTCGGTTGGAAGCCTGGGCACGCACCTAAGCTTAGGGTCGGTTGGATCCGCCGGTGCTAACAAACTACTCACAACGATAAGAATGATGGACTAGTAGACTAATTTAGATTTTTATTTGAAGATAATCTTATATACGCAAGTAAAAAACAAATAAAGAATTTTGCACTCATGTACCCAGGGAATAAATATATTGCGTCTAAAGAAGACATCTCGACTACTCATGGAACAAGAATATTGCATCCGAGGAACACATCTCATCTATCCATGAAACAAGAATATTGCTTTCGAGGAACAAATCTCTTCTTCTAAGGGACCAAGAATTTTGTGAGCGAGGAACACATATCGTGTACTCAGGGAACAAAAATATTGCATCTGAGGAACAAATCTCGTCAACGCAGGGAACAAGAATCGTGTCTGGGGAACAAATGTCGTCTACTCGAGGGAATCCATCTCGTCTACTCAGGGAACAAGAATCGCGTCTGAGGAACAAATGTCGTCTACTCGAGGGAACACATCTCGTCTACTAAGGGAACAAGAATATTGAGTCTGAGGAACACATCTACAATGGGAACAAAAATAAGAAACGTAATAAAAAACCTAGACAAAGGGGAACAACAATCTTGAAGGAGGAGAACAATAGCCTAGATGATAGGGAACAACAACCTAGATGGAGGGGAACAAGAGCGTATACTATGAGGAACATGATCCTAGATGGAGGGAACAGAAAATTGGACAAAGGAGAACAACATGGCGAAAGGGAACAATAGCCTAGACGATAGGGAACAACAACCTACAAGGAAGGGAACAACATCCTAGACGGAGGGGAACACCAACTTGGATGGAGGAGAACAACATGATGGAGGGGAACGACATCCTAGACGGTGGGGAACAATAACCTACATGGAGGGGAACAAGAGCCTAACCGGAGGGGAACAACAGTCTAGACGGTGGGAAACACCAACCTACATGGAGGACAACAAAAGCCTAAGCGAAGTGGAACAACAACCTGGACGGAGGAACACAACATGACGGAGGGGAACAACACCATAGATGGAGGAGAACAAGATCCTACATGGTGGGGAACCAGAGTCTAGACAGAGAAGAACAAGATCCTAGAAAGAGGGGAACAACCTAGACGTATGGGGACAAAATCATGGGCGGGGGGGGGGAACAATAGCCTGCATAGTGGGGAACAACAACCTGAAAGGACGGGAACAACATCGTAGACGATGCAGAACAAGAGCTTGGACTGAGGGGAACAATTGCCTACACGGAGGGAACAACATCGTAGATGGTGCGGAACAAGAGCTTGGATGGAGGGAACAACTTCCTACACAGAGGGGAACAACAACCTCTAGACGGTTGGGAACAACAACCTAGGAAAAAAACTCGCCTACCCGGGGAACACATCTCAGCTACCTGAGGAACAAATCTCATCTTCTCGGGGAACAAATCTCGTCTACTCGGGAAAGAAAAATATTGCATCTAAAAAATACATCTATATTACATCTAGGCCGGAAACATAAAATTGGTAAAGAAGAAACATAGAAATAAAAGGCAGTGAAAGAATCATATATAAAACGAAAGAAAATGTAAACAAGAAATCCTAACTAAACTCTTATCTAAAAGTAGAAGCAACGCATGTCTACAAAAGAGAAAGGAACCCTCTGGTCATCTAAAGTGCAACGCTGAACAAGGAACAACTTAACGCTAGCTGCCTGGACGATATCAAACGGAAGACGTGGGATTGCTTTTCCTTGGTTTACAGATCTCGCATCAAATAATAGATAAAGACAAATGCACATGTATGAACAACATGACAATGGTAGCCTAGGGCGCGTTTGGTAGGCCGCATGCCTTGGCTCGCATCGGCCCAGCTTTTTTCGGCCCGCTTGGTTACCTGGTCGATGCCGCTTTCTTGCAGGAACCGGTTCTCAAAGCACCCTCGGGCCAGGCCCTAGAGGAACGCCCGATTCGGCCGTTTCTAGCGAGCCACCCCCGTTTCCACAGAAGTGGAGAACGCGGCGTCCTCGCAGAGCCACCGCGGGAGATGGCGGGAGATCGCGTGGGACGGCAAAATCTCGGCGCCATGAACTCGGTCATCGCGCTTGAATTTTGGCCACCGTATATAGGGGCGGCTCTCTCACTGGCAAATCCAAATCCCCCATTTCTCCCCATTTCGAGCTCATCCAGCATCCCCGATCTAGCGACATGGCCGGCTCTACCTCACCCGCACGGTCGGCGCGGCTTGCAGCGGCGACTACGGCTGTGGCGGCGGCTACTGGCCGTGGAGGATGGTCGTCTTCTTCGTCTGCGTCAATGACTTCGGATGTGGTAAGCTTCTGCAAACCCTAGCCTTAGATCTAGATCTTATGGGTACACAACCGGGGTCTGAACGAATCCATTGTAGGACATTCCTTCGTCGCCGGTGGAGGTTGTGGAGGTTTTCCAGGTTCCATCTGACTGTACGACGGGGACGGTGGTGCTGCCTGCATCTTCCACTAGGACGGTGGTGTTGCTTGCATCTTCACCAGGGTCCCCTACTTCCCCTACCTCGGTGTTGGGTGTGGCTCCTTTGACTGTAAGGCCGATCTTACCTACCTCGCTGTTCTTTGATGTGGTACTGGTAGTTCGTAGATCTGCTAGTGCTTAAGGGTGTCCATGTGGTAGTTCATTGATCTTCTAGTGTTTTTCATGTAGGCGATCATACCTTTAGGCTCCCCTGATCTGTCTGCGCCAACTGTGAATGCTCAGCCATCTCTGATAGCAAGCAAACCAGCCATGGTTTGGAAACCTGAGCTATCAGAGTTTGTGCTGAACCGGTTGGTTCAGCTCATCCGTAGCGGCGTCTGCTTCAACATGGGATTCAAGGAGCAGCAGATGAAGAAGGTAGCCGCAGATGTTCTTGCATTCGCCGGCGTACATGTCACCACTCTTCAGCTGTACAACCACATCAGAAACTAGAGGACGAAGTGGAGCGTCACCATGAAGATGAAATCCGATCGCATTCTAGACTGGAGCGAAGATGGTTGCTACTTCTACGGCGGTGATGAAGGGGCGGCGGACGAGTACATTCTGGTACGAATCCTCATTGACCTCCTGCATAGATCGGAAAGTATATACATGTCAATGTCGTCCGCACTAAAAGGTGTTCCTTGTAGATTGCAGCGGTACCCGAAGCACCGTCACTACGTCGGCACCTCGATCACCAACTACGCTCAGATGAAGACGATCTTCACTCCCCGGTTCGTCTGCAAGGCGCAGCTGTTCCAGCCTAACTTGCTGGTCAGGGGTATCGACTTCATTGCAGACAATGAAGCCGAGTATGCCGTCTACCGTAAGCTGCAGCCACCAGAGAGGAGGAGCTGGCTTAGGACCTGGCTCCACAACCAGTTTCCTGCTTAGTGCTTCTGCTTCCTTCTCATGATCCGCTGATTTTGGGAGGTGATCTTGTATCCCTGATACGTCTCCAACGTATCGATAATTTCTTATGTTCCATGCCACATTATTGATGATATCTACATGTTTTATGCATACTTTATGTCGTATTTATGCATTTTCCGGCACTAACCTATTAACGAGATGCCGAAGAGCCGATTGTCTGTTTTCTGCTGTTTTTGGTTTCGAAATCCTAGTAAGGAAATATTCTCGGAATTGGACGAAATCAACGCCCAGGGGCCTATTTTGCCACGAAGCTTCCAGAAGACCGAAGAGAAGATGAAGTGGGGCCACGGGGCGCCGCCACACTAGGGCGGCGCGGCCCAAGGGGGGCCCGCGTGGCCCTAGCGTGTGGGGCCCCCGTGACCCCTCCGAGGCTGCCCTTCCGCCTACATATAGTCTTCGTCGCGAAACCCCCGCACCGAGAGCCACGATACGGAAAACCTTCCGGAGACGCCGCCGCCAATCCCATCTCGGGGGATTCAGGAGATCGCCTCCGGCACTCCGCCGGAGAGGGGAATCATCTCCCGGAGGACTCTTCACCGCCATGGTCGCCTCCGGAGTGATGAGTGAGTAGTTCACCCCTGGACTATGGGTCCATAGCAGTAGCTAGATGGTCGTCTTCTCCTTATGTGCTTCATTGTCGGATCTTGTGAGCTGCCTAACATGATCAAGATCATCTATCCGTAATGCTATATGTTGTGTTTGTCGGGATCCGATGGATAGAGAATACTATGTTATGTTGATTATCAATCTATTACCTATGTGTTGTTTATGATCTTGCGTGCTCTCCGTTATTAGTAGAGGCTCGGCCAAGTTTTTACTCTTAACTCCAAGAGGGAGTATTTATGCTCGATAGTGGGTTCATGCCTCCATTAAATGCGGGACAGTGACGAGAAAGTTCTAAGGTTGTGGATGTGCTTGTTGCCACTAGGGATAAAACATTGATGCTATGTCCGAGGATGTAGTTATTGATTACATTACGCACCATACTTAATGCAATTGTCCGTTGTTTGCAACTTAATACTGGAAGGGGTTCGGATGATAACCTGAAGGTGGACTTTTTAGGCATAGATGCATGCTGGATAGCTGTCTATGTACTTTGTCGTAATGCCCAATTAAATCTCACTATACTCATCATATCATGTATGTGCATGGTCATGCCCTCTCTATTTGTCAATTGCCCAACTGTAATTTGTTCACCCAACATGCTATTTATCTTATGGGAGAGACACCTCTAGTGAACTGTGGACCCCGGTCCATTCTTTTACATTGAATACAATCTATCGCAATACTTGTTCTACTCGTTTTCTCGCAAACAATCATCATCCACACTATACATCTAATCCTTTGTTACAGCAAGCCGGTGAGATTGACAACCTCACTGTTTCGTTGGGGCAAAGTACTTTGGTTGTGTTGTGCAGGTTCCACGTTGGCACCGGAATCCCTGGTGTTGCGCCGCACTACATCCCGCCGCCATCAACCTTCGACGTGCTTCCAAGCTAATTAGGACAAGGTGCGGGCACTATTAGTATACTATGCATGAGGCTTGCAACTTGTAAGATATAATTTTCATAACTCATATGCTTTATCACTACCGTTGACAAAATTGTTTCATGTTTTCAAAATAAAAGCTCTAGCACAAATATAGCAATCGATGCTTTCCTCTTTGAAGGACCATTCTTTTTACTTTTATGTTGAGTCAGTTCACCTATCTCTCTCCACCTCAAGAAGCAAACACTTGTGTGAACTGTGCATTGATTCCTACATACTTGCATATTGGACTTGTTATATTACTCTATGTTGACAATTATCCATGAGATATATATGTTACAAGTTGAAAGCAACCGCTGAAACTTAATCTTCCTTTGTGTTGCTTCAATGCCTTTACTTTGATTTATTGCTTTATGAGTTAACTCTTATGCAAGACTTATTAATACTTGTATTGAAGTACTATTCATGAAAAGTCTTTGCTTTATGATTCACTTGTTTACTCATGTCATTACCATTGTTTTGATCGCTGCATCCACTACATATGTTTATAAATAGTATGATCAAGGTTATGATGGCATGTCACTTCAGAAATTATCTTTGTTATCGTTTTACCTGCTCGGGACGAGCAGAACTAAGCTTGGGGATGCTTGATACGTCTCCGACGTATCGATAATTTCTTATGTTCTATGCCATATTATTGATGATACCTACATGTTTTATGCACACTTTATGTCATATTCGTGCATTTTCCGGAACTAACCTATTAACAAGATGCCGAAGTGCCGCTTCTGTTTTCTCGCTGTTTTTGGTTTCGTAAATCCTAGTAACGAAATATTCTCGGAATTGGACGAAATCAAGACCCGGGGGCCTATTTTGCCACGAACCTTCCGGAAGACCGAAGAGCATACGAAGTGGGGCCACGAGGTGGCTGCGTACCACAAGGCGGCGCGGCCAAGGAGGGGCCCGCGCCGCCCTGTGGTGTGGGCCCCTCGTCAGCCCTCCGACTCCGCCCTTCCGCCTACTTAAAGCCTTCGTCGCGAAACCCCTGATGCGAAAAACCACGATACGGAAAACCTTCCGAGACGCGCCGCCGCCAATCCCATCTCGGGGGATTCTAGAGATCTCCTCCGCACCCCGCCGGAGAGGGGATTCATCTCCCGGAGGACTCTACACCGCCATGGTCGCCTCCGGAGTGATGAGTGAGTAGTTCACCCCTGGACTATGGGTCCATAGCAGTAGCTAGATGGTTGTCTTCTCCTCATTGTGCTTCATTGTTGGATCTTGTGAGCTGCCTAACATGATCAAGATCATCTATCCGTAATACTCTATGTTGTGTTTGTCGGGATCCGATGGATAGAGAATACCATGTTATGTTAATTATCAAGTTATTACATATGTGTTGTTTATGATCTTGCATGCTCTCCGTTATTAGTAGAGGCTCGGCCAAGTTGATGCTAGTAACTCCAAGAGGGAGTATTTATGCTCGATAGTGGGTTCATGCCCGCATTGACACCTGGGACAGGTGACAAAAAGTTCTAAGGTTGTGTTGTGCTCGTTGCCACTAGGGATAAAACATTGATGCTATGTCCGAGGATGTAGTTATTGATTACATTACGCACCATATTTAATGCAATTGTCTCGTTGCTTTGCAACTTAATACCGGAGGGGGTTCGGACGATAACCCGAAGGTGGACTTTTTAGGCATAGATGCGCTTGGATGGCGGTCTATGTACTTTGTCGTAATGCCCAATTAAATCTCACTATACTTATCATGACATGTATGTGCATTGTTATGCCCTCTCTATTTGTCAATTGCCCGACTCGTAATTTGTTCACCCAACATGCTTTTATCTTATGGGAGAGACACCTCTAGTGAACTGTGGACCCCGGTCCATTCTTTAATACCGAAATACAAATCTGCCGTAATACTTGTTTTTACCGTTTTCTCTCGCAAACAATCATCTTCCACACAATATGGTTAATCCTTTGTTACAAGCAAGCCGGTGAGATTGACAACCTCACTGTTTCGTTGGGGCAAAGTACTTTGGTTGTGTTGTGCAGGTTCCACGTTGGCGCCGGAATCCCGGTGTTGCGCCGCACTACATCCCGCCGCCATCAACCTTCAACGTGCTTCTTGGCTCCTCCCGGTTCGATAAACCTTGGTTTCTTTCCGAGGGAAAACTTGCTGCTGTGCGCATCATACCTTCCTCTTGGGGTTCCCAACGAACGTGTGAAATACACGCCATCAAGCTCTTTTTCCGGCGCCGTTGCCGGGGAGATCATGACACGCCGCAAGGGGAGTCTCC
The DNA here is from genome assembly GCF_022539505.1 of Lolium rigidum. NCBI lineage: Eukaryota > Viridiplantae > Streptophyta > Magnoliopsida > Poales > Poaceae > Lolium > Lolium rigidum. Next base: position 92,245,323 of record NC_061508.1, read on the forward strand.
ACTTCTCAATCTCTTTACTTTGTTTTTGTCTTGCTTTATTTTATTTACTACTTTGTTTGCTGCATTATATCAAAACACAAAAAAATTAGTTGCTAGCTTTACTTTATTTACTGTCTTGCACTCTATATCAAAAACACAAAAAAATTAGTTACTTGCATTTACTTTACTTGATTCATCATGTTTCCTTTTAATTTTACCACAAAAAAACATACCGGTAGGACAAGGGTCTATAATTGGGAGGAACAATATAGAAGAATTTTTCACCCATGTTAGTACCGTTGAAGATTTTGAAGATAGACACTTGGTAGAACTTGCTCCTGTAGGATAACGTTGCACAGAAAACAAAAATTTTCCTACCGCGAACACGCAATCCAAGCCAAGATGCAATCTAGAAGACGGTAGCAACGAGGGGATATCGAGTCTCACCCTTGAAGATATTCCAAAGCCTACAAGATGAGGCTCTTGTTGCTGCGGTAGACGTTCACTTGCCGCTTGCAAAAGCGCGTAGAAGATCTTGATCACGATCGCTTCCGGCGCCACGAACGGGCAGCACCTCCGTACTCGGTCACACGTTCGGCTGTTGATGAAGACGACGTCCACCTCCCCGTTCCAGCGGGCAGCGGAAGTAGTAGCTCCTCTTGAATCCGACAGCACGACGGCGTGGTGTCGGTGGTGGTGGAGAAATCCGGCGGAGCTTCGCTTAAGCGTGCGGGATGTGGTGGAGGAGAGAGACCGCTAGGGTTTGGGGAGAGAGGGGGTTGGGCGCCGGCCCTCTAAGGGGTGCGGCCAAGGCTGAGGCTTGAAGTGGTCAGCCCCCTCTCCTATGCCCCTCATTATATAGGTGGAAGCACCAAGAGTTCTAGTCCAAGTCTTCGAATAAGACCCCAACACTAAAACCTCCCATATGTGGGAAACCTACTCAAGGAGGGAGTCCTACCCAAGGTGGGACTCCCACCTTTCCTTGAGGTGGGTTGGCCGGCCACCCTAGGGGAGTCCACCTTGGACTCCTCCCCTTTAGGGTTGGCTGGTCATGCAAGGTGGAGTCCCTCCGGGACTCTACTTTCCATGGTGATTTCTTCCGGACTTTTCTAGAACCTTCTAGAACCTGCCATAAATGCACCGGATCATTTCCAAACTTGGAATATGACTTCCTATATATGAATCTTATTCTCCGGACCATTCCGGAACTCCTCGTGATGTCCGGGATCTCATCCGGCACTCCGAATAAATATTCGAACTCCATTCCATATTCAAGTTCTACCATTTCAACATCCAACTTTAAGTGTGTCACCCTACGGTTCGTGAACTATGCGGACATGGTTGAGTACTCACTCCGACCAATAACCAATAGCGGGATCCGGAGATCCATAATGGCTCCCACATATTCAACGATGACTTTAGTGATCGAATGAACCATTCACATACGATACCAATTCCCTTTGTCACGCGATATTTTACTTGTCCGAGGTTTGATCTTCGGTATCACTCTATACCTTGTTCAACCTCGTCTCCCGACAAGTACTCTTTACTCGTACCGTGGTATGTGGTCTCTTATGAACTTATTCATATGCTTGCAAGACATTAGACGACATTCCACCGAGAGGGCCCAGAGTATATCTATCCGTCATCGGGATGGACAAATCCCACCGTTGATCCCTATGCCTCAACTCATACTTTCCGGATACTTAATCCCACCTTTATAACCACCCATTTACGCAGTGGGCGTTTGATGTAATCAAAGTACCTTTCCGGTATAAGTGATTTACATGATCTCATGGTCATAAGGACTAGGTAACTATGTATCGAAAGCTTATAGCAAATAACTTAATGACGAGATCTTATGCTACGCTTAATTGGGTGTGTCCATTACATCATTCATACAATGATATAACCTTGTTATTAATAACATACAATGTTCATGATTATGAAACTAATCATCCATTAATCAACAAGCTAGTTAAGAGGCATACTAGGGACTCTTTGTTTGTCTACATATCACACATGTACTAATGTTTCGGTTAATACGATTATAGCATGATATATAAACATTTATCATAAACATAAAAATATAAATAATAACCACTTTATTATTGCCTCTAGGGCATATCTCCTTCAGCTCTCCCACTTGCACTAGAGTCAATAATCTAGTTTACATTTGTAAAGATATAACACCTTGGCCTTATGGTGCTTTATCATGTATTGCTCACGGGAGAGGTTTTTAGTCAACGGATCCGACACGCTCGTAAACGTATGTATTTTGTAATTCATTTGCGTCTCAACGCATCACTCATTTCCAAATGAGTCGGCATTAAATATGTTTGGTCTTTTGGTGGAACCTTAATTCCGCGGTCTGAAATATGTCACTAATATTGTCACACACAATATAGCTTCAAAGTTCCGACTCGTCGGAAATACACCAAGTTCTCAAAGAACCTCTTGACTTAACATCCTTTGTCATTGTCAAAACAATGACATACTCGCCTTCTTTTGTAGAATCCGTCACAATATTTAGAACTCTTCTAAATCTAGCATAGACAACTTCTAGCTCATTGTGCTACCTTTAAACAACACTTAATCTAATTTGAGATTGAAATTATATTTTATATGTGACAAAACCAATATCGGTGTAACACCTTACAGCCGATTTGTTTGTCATTTCTTCATACAAAAATATATGTATATATATCCTTAGTTCTTCTAAAGTACTCAAGGATATTCTTACTCGTCGTCCAATGATCATCATATGAATCATTCTGGTATATGCTCATAACACTTTATAGCACATGATATCTGATTGTGTACATATTATTCGTGATCTATAATCACTCATGTGTTTTTACTCATTGAGTGTCAGATACACTCAAGTCTTGTGAAACCTTCACATGACAAGAACATTTTCTTAATATTTCTATATTGAACTACTTCAATATCCATCATATGTACTTTGACTTAAACTTATTTATGTGTTTCAATCTATCTTCATAGATCTTGACACTAAATTTGTTTCGATCCATATCCTTTCATTGAAGTTAATTCTCAATGAAACCTTTTTAATCAAGTATATAATTACATCATTTATAACCAACTATATGTCACCTACATAAAGTATTATAAATGTGTCTTAGCGCTCCCACTTAATTTCTTGCAAATGCAAGCCTCTTCATCGTCTCTCGATGAAATCAAAAACTCTTTGACTATTTCATCCGGTGAAGATTCCAACTCCGCAATACTTACTTCATCCAATTGAAGTTCGTATACCTATCTAGTATTCCACGGACCAGCAAAACTCTTGGTTGTATCTTGTATACACCTTTAATACATACTTCGATAAGTAATGTATTTTGCCATCCTACTAGCATATCTCATAAAAGAAATATGTAGTGATTACTAGAATAATCCACATAGACTATAAGCATTGCTACTGAAGATCTAATCTTATCGTAGTCAACTCTTTGAACTTTGTCGTAAACAATTTTTCAACAAGTCGAGCTTCTTCAAAGATATTTCATCTAAGTCTATAGATCCATTTACTTTCAAAAAGTATTCATCTATTATGGATTTCATGGTGCATGGCCATTTTAACGGAGTCGTGGCCCATCATAACTTCTTTGCTTGTAGTTGGTTTATCATTGTTCAAAATCAATCCTTTGTCCACAAATCATTTATTTGATCACAAAGTAAACCATACCTACAAGGTTCAATATGTACTTCGATCTCCATGGCTAAAACACTTTGTAGTCATAGGAGCCATGATCGTCGTGGCCGCTTCCGAACCAATTCCGATGCTGCGCTACTCTGATCATTATGCTCATGTTCATAAACCTTATCAAGTTCTATTGTCCTCCCACTCAAAAACTTCGCTAGAAACAATTTCTTGGAAATAAGAAACATTGACAAACACTTTTGTCTTTGTCTCCATTGTGGGAAGAATTCCCAATCAATTCTCTGGGATAACCAACAAAGACATTCATCCGATTTTGGTTGTAAACTTATTTACTTATGCTATGTATACCAAAATTTAAGAAAAGACTATTAGGGTTTATACCCATGTCATAACTCGTAT
>NC_061508.1:92249485-92350966 GCF_022539505.1 Lolium rigidum
TTGTTTTTACTGTTTTCTCTGCAAACAATCATCTTCCACACAATACGGTTAATCCTTTGTTACAGCAAGCCGGTGAGATTGACAACCTCACCTGTTTCGTTGGGGCAAAGTACTTTGGTTGTGTTGTGCGGGTTCCACGTTGGCGCCGGAATCTCCGGTGTTGCGCCGCACTACATCCCGCCGCCATCAACCTTCAACGTGCTTCTTGGCTCCTCCTGGTTCGATAAACCTTGGTTTCTTTCTGAGGGAAAACTTGCTGCTGTGCGCATCATACCTTCCTCTTGGGGTTGCCCAACGAACGTGTGAAAATACACGCCATCAGTGGGTTCATGCCTCCATTGAATCTGGGACAGTGACAGAAAGTTCTAAGGTTGTGGATGTGATGTTGCCACTAGGGATAAAACATCAATGCTTTGTCTAAGGATATTTGTGTTGATTACATTACGCACCGTACTTAATGCAATTGTCTGTTGTTTGCAACTTAATATCGGAAGGGTGCGGATGCTACCCCGAAGGTGGACTTTTTAGGCATAGATGCATGCTGGATAGCGGTCTATGTACTTTGTCGTAATGCCCTAATTAAATCTCATAGTAGTCATCGTTATGTATGTGCATTGTTATGCCCTCTCTATTTGTCAATTGCCCAACTGTAATTTGTTCACCCAACATGTTATTTCTTATCGGAGAGACACCACTAGTGAACTGTGGACCCCGGTCCATTCTTTTACATATGAAATAAATCTACTGCAAACTCTGTTCTCTGTTGTTCTTCACAAGCAAACATCATTCTCCACACCATACGTTTAATCCTTTGTTTACAGCAAGCCGGTGAGATTGACAACCTCACTGTTAAGTTGGGGCAAAGTATTTTGATTGTGTTGTGCAGGTTCCACGTTGGCGCCGGAATCCCTAGTGTTGCGCCGCACTACACTCCTCCACCAACAACCTTCACGTGGCCTTCATCTCCTACCGGTTCGATAAGCTTGGTTTCTTCTGAGGGAAAACTTACTGCTGTGCGCATCACACCTTCCTCTTGGGGTTCCCAACGGACGTGTGCATCACGCGCCATCAAGACTGTTTTCTGGCGCCGTTGCCGGGGAGATCAAGACACGCTGCAAGGGGAGTCTCTCACATCCAATCTCTTTACTTTGTTTTTGTCTTGCTTTACTTTACTTTATTTACTGCTTTGTTTGCTTTCTCTATATCAAAAATACAAAAAAATTAGTTACTTGCTTTATTTTATTTACTGTCTTGTTTGCGTTCTTTATATCAAAAACACAAAAAATTAGTTACTTGCATTTACTTTATTTACCTTTTGTTTATTTCATCATGCTTCCCCCTAAGTTCACTCTGAAAGATATACCAGTAGGGCAAGGGTCTATCATTGGAAGAGATAATATAGAAGAATTTTTCACTCATGTTAGTACGGTTAAAGATTTTGAAGATAGACACTTGGCAGAACTTGCTCCTACTTATGAAATTGCTACTGCCTCTTTAGTACACATGTTGGAAGCTAGATTCGTTAATCTTAATCATATAAGCAACATATGTTTCTTACACTCGGTGATATGGAAGAAGGAGAAAAGAAAGATTTTGTTTTAGAAACCCTTCTTAGAGAATTTGAAGATGTAGCTAGAGAAGCTAGGAAAGTCTTTATTAAACATAAGATGCTTGGGTGTTTTACCAATTTTGCAAATACCCTTGAAAAGATGGAAAAAGATAGATTAAAGTACACTAATAAAGTCAGTGGTGAGGGGGAGATTAAAGTACCGATACCTAGTAAGCTCCTAGGGATGCATGAAGCTCTAGAAAATAACTATGCTTGGCTTGTTCCTGAAAATTTGTTTGATGAGGATAGTAAGCCTAAGAGCAACGAAAGAGGAGTTACTTACATAGACAAGATACAATGCATTGCTGAGAAAACTCCCAACTCCCCTGGTAAGAATGTTGATGCTTCATCTCTCGATAATACTTGATTCACACTTTCTGCGCCTAGCTGAAAGGCGTTAAAGAAAAGCGCTTATGAGAGACAACCCATTATTTTACTTCTGCACTTTTGTTTTATATTTGAGTCTTGGAAGTTGTTACTACTGTAGCAACCTCTCCTTATCTTTATTTTATTGCATTGTTGTGCCAAGTAAAGTCTTTGATAGTAAGGTTAATACTAGATTTGGATTACTGCGCAGAAACAGATTTCTTGCTGTCACGAATTTGAGTAGACCTCTCTGTAGGTAACTCAGAAAAATCTGCCAATTTACGTGTGTGATCCACAGATATGTACGCAACTTTCATTCAATTTGAGCTGTTTCATCTGAGCAAGTTAAGTGCCCCTGAAAAATCCGTATTTACGGACTGTTCTGTTTTGACAGATTCTGCCTTTTATTTCGCATTGCCTCTTTTGCTATGTTGAATGGATTTCTTTGTTCCATTAACTTTCAGTAGCTTTGTGCAATGTCCAGAAGTGTTAAGAATGATTATGTCACCTCTGAATATGTAAATTTTTGATTATGCACTAACCCTCTAATGAGTTTGTTTTAAGTTTGGTGTGGAGGAAGTTTTCAAGGATCAAGAGAGGAGGATGATACAATATGATCAAGAAGAGTGAAAAGTCTAAGCTTGGGGATGCCCCCGTGGTTCATCCCTGCATATTTCAAGAAGACTCAAGCATCTAAGCTTGGGGATGCCCAAGGCATCCCCTTCTTCATCGACAACTTATCAGGTCACCTCTAGTGAAACTATATTTTTATTCCGTCACATCTTATGTGCTTTACTTGGAGCGTCTGTATGTTTTTGTTTTTGTTTTTGTTCGAATAAACTCGGATCCTAGCATTCTTTGTTTGGGAGAAAGACACGCTCCGCTCGTTCGTATGAACACTGGTGTTCTTAGCTTTACTTTTAATGTTCATGGCGAAGGTTGAAACTGCTTCGTTCATTGTTATATGGTTGGAAACAGAAAATGCTTCATGTGGTAATTGGTATAATGTCTTGAATAATTATATACTTGGCAATTGTTGTGCTCAAATAGATCATGTTTAAGCTCTTGCATCATGTACTTTGCACCTATTAATGAAGAACTACCATAGAGCTTGTTGAAATTTGGTTTGCATGTTTGGTCTCTCTAAAGTCTATATATTTTCTGGTGAAGTGTTTGAACAACAAGGAGATAGTGTAGAGTCTTATAATGCTTGCAATATGTTCTTATGTAAGTTTTGTTGTACCGGTTCATACTTGTGTTTGCTTCAAAACAACCTTGCTAGCCAAAGCCTTGTACCGAGAGGAAATACTTCTCGTGCATCCAAATCCTTGAGCCAAAAACTATGCCATTTGTGTCCACCATACCTACCTACTATGTGGTATATCTCTGCCATTCCAAAGTAAATTACTTGAAGTGCTACCTTTAAAATTTCATTCCTTGTCTTTGCAATACATAGCTCATGGGAAAATAGCCTTAAAAACTATTGTGGTATTGAATATGTAGCTTATGTGTCTTATACTTCTTATAAGTTGCTTGTTGAGCGGTAACCATGTTTCTGGGGACGCCATCAACTATTACACCTTTATTAAATATCATGTGAGTTGCTATGCATGTTCGTCTTGTCTGAAGTAAGGGTGATTTATCATGATAAAATGGTTTGAGTATGCATATTGTTAGAGAAGAACATTGGTCCGCCAACTAAAGCCATGAATCATGGTGGAAGTTTCAGTTTGGACATTAATCCTCAAATTTTTTATGAGAATATTATCTGTTGTTGAAGGCTTAAGCATTAAAGAGGAGTCCATTATCTGTTGTCTATGTTGTCCCGGTATGGATGTCCTAAGTTGAGATCTATCAAAAACGAGAAATCAAATGCGATCTATCTCCTTGGACCTTTGTACAGGCGACATAGAGGTACCCCTTTGTGACACTTGGTTGAAACATATGTTATGCAATGATAATCCATGAAAATCCAAGCTAATTAGGACAAGGTGCGAGCACTATTGGTACTCTATGCATGAGGCTTGCAACTTATAGGATGTCTTATGCATAACACATATGAATTATTACTACCGTTGACAAAATTGTTTCTATGTTTTCAAAATGAAAAGCTCTAGCACAAAAACAGTAATCCATGCTTCCCTCTGCGAAGGGCCCATTCTTTTACTTTATGTTGAGTCAGTTTACCTACTTCTTTCTATCTTAGGAGCAAACACTTGTGTCAACTGTGTGCATTGATTCCTACATAGTAGCTTATTTGCATTCATCATATTACTTTGAGTTGACAATTATCCATGAGATATATCCATGAGATAAACATGTTGAAGTTGAAAGCAACTGCTGAAACTTATATCTTCCTTTGTGTTGCTTCAAAACTTTCTACTAAGAATTTATTGCTTTATGAGTTAACTCCTGTGCAAGTCTTACTGATGCTTGTCTTGAAAGTACTATTCATGAAAAGTCTTTGCTATATGATTCAGTTGTTTAAGTCATTGTCTTTACCATTGCTTCGAATCACTTCATTCATCTCATATGCTTTAAAATAGTATTGATCAACATTATGATAGCATGTCACTTCAGAAATTATCCTTGTTATCGTTTACCTACTCGAGGGCGAGTAGGAACTAAGCTTGGGGATGCTTGATACATCTCAAACGTATCTATAATTTCTTTTGTTCCATGCTAGTTTTATGATAATACTCACATGTTTTATACACACTTTACATCATTATTATGCATTTTCCGGCACTAACCTATTAACGAGATGCCGAAGCGCCAGTTCCTGTTTTCTGCTGTTTTTGGTTTCGTAAATCCTACACGGAAATATTCTCGGAATTGGACGAAACGAACGCCCGTGGTCTTATTTTTCCACGGAGCTTCCAGAAGACCGAAGGAGATACGAAGTGGGGCCACGAGGTGGCGACACCACAAGGCGGCGCGGCCAATGGGGGGCCCGCGCCGCCCTATGGTGTGGGCCCCTCGTGCGCCCTCCGACTCTGCCCTTCCGCCTACTTATACTCTCCGTCGCGAAAACCCTATTACCGAGAGCCACGATACGGAAAAAGTTCTAGAGACGCCGCCGCCGCCAATCCCATCTCGGGGGATTCAGGAGATCGCCTCCGGCACCCTGCCGGAGAGGGGAATCATCTCCCGGAGGACTCTACATCACCATGATCGCCTCCGGACTGATGTGTGAGTAGTTCATCCTTGGACCATGGGTCCATAGCAGTAGCTAGATGGTTGTCTTCTCCTCTTGTGCTATCATGTTAGATCTTGTGAGCTGCCTATCATGATCAAGATGATCTATTTGTAATGCTACATGTTGTGTTTGTTGGGATCCGATGAATATGGAATACAATGTCAAGTTGATTATTGATCTATCATATATGTGTTGTTTATGTTCTTGCATGCTCTCCGTTGCTAGTAGAGGCTTTGGCCAAGTTGATACTTGTGACTCCAAGAGGGAGTATTTATGCTCGATAGTGGGTTCATGCCTCCATTGAATCTGGGACAGTGACAAAAAGTTCTAAGGTTGTGGATGTGCTGTTGCCACTAGGGATAAAACATCAATGCTTTGTCTAAGGATATTTGTGTTGATTACATTATGCACCATACTTAATGCAATTGTCTGTTGTTTGCAACTTAATACTGGAAGGGGTGCGGATGCTAACCCGAAGGTGGACTTTTTAGGCATAGATGCATGCTGGATAGCGGTCTATGTACTTTGTCGTAATGCCCTAATGAAATCTCATAGTAGTCATCGTGATATGTATGTGCATTGTTATGCCCTCTCTATTTGTCAATTGCCCAACTGTAACTTGTTCACCCAACATGCTATTTCTAATCGGAGAGACACCACTAGTGAACTGTGGACCCCGGTCCATTCTTTTACATATGAAATACAATCTACTGCAAACTCTGTTCTCTGTTGTTCTTCACAAGCAAACATCATTCTCCACACCATACATTTAATCCTTTGTTTACAGCAAGCCGGTGAGATTGACAACCTCACTCTTAAGTTGGGGCAAAGTATTTTGATTGTGTTGTGCAGGTTCCACGTTGGCGCCGGAATCCTTGGTGTTGCGCCGCACTACACTCCTCCACCAACAACCTTCACGTGGCCTTCATCTCCTACTGGTTCGATAAGCTTGGTTTCTTTCTGAGGGAAAACTTACTGCTGTGCGCATCACACCTTCCTCTTGGGGTTCCCAACGGACGTGTGCATCACGCGCCATCACTCCCCCAGTTGACTTTGTGATCAATGGTCGATACTACAACAAGGGATACTATATTGTAGACGGTATCTATCCAAAGTGGGTAACATTTGTGAAGACTATCTTAAGTCCCGTCCCCCCGAAGGAGGCGGAGTTTGTCAAGGAACAAGAAGGTTGCCGAAAGGATATCGAGCGTGCATTTGGTGTCCTCCAGCAAAGATTTGCTGTAGTCCAGTGTAATATCCCAGGTTTAGAGGCTACAAAATGAGAGAACACCAAAGTGTGCATTGCATTCATGCATAGAAAATCCGGGGAATTTTCGCGCTTTCAAATAAAACTTACCACAGTAATTGAAGTTTCACTTGACTTGTTGGAATTGAAGTAGATCATCAAGTCAAGCGCTATAAACTTCACTCGTGATCTTTGCTAAAACCTTGTTTTGGGTAGAGATGATTTGATCTATGGATTAGATCAAATGGAATTAGCTTTACAACAACACATTCTTTAAGAATCAAACCCTAACTTATTAACACTTAAAATTTAGCAACTACCTTTGTGTGTAATTTAATTCACTTCTAAACTTATTACCAAATAAGGTAAACCACAGGGTCTAAAGTGCATAAAAGCCACACATTCTTATTTAAATCATAACTTATTAAGTATATGGAATATCATAAAACTAAATCCATTTACATTATGAATTATAGTTCAAACTATTTGAATAAAACTAACTATGAGTATTTTGAAACTCATATGATCATGCCTTGGTGAAATCAAACAACAACTATCCAAATTTGAGGAATAACCTTCAAATTTCACCTTTTGACCAATATTATAATATAAATCCAATCAAATATGATATAGTGACTCATCAACAATAATAAAACCATCCACAAGATATTTAGTAGCAAGTGCCACTTGGCTATCCAAAAATAAATCATATGAGAGGATAATGATCTTGCCACATGGGATGAAAATATCTACATGACTTGCATCCCAAGCTTTGCCACCTCATGCTCAAAGGATTGCTATGGATGAGGGCATGACAACCAAGCACCTTACTCATCAAGCCAAATCAAGAGTCACCACCTATGTGTCATAATACTAGAGCTTGCCCAAGCCTATAAATAGAGCCACACCCTTCATCCATATGATCACCTTGTAGCATGATACAAGGAAGCAAACACATAGAGCCACTCCATGTGAATTAGCTAGCATCAAGGTGAAGAAGCTAGGAGGTGCAGGCATACCACAAGATGCAGGTTTATCAGATTTCCTGAAGAACAAGCTACATAAGATTGCAAGGTAGAATTCCTAGGCAAACCATATATTTAGAAGATCATATCATCACCTCTTAAGTAGGATCTTAGGATATTCCAAGATATTGAGAAGTGAGAGAAGTTATAATATTAACCATAGCCATGTTCATACAAGAATACTAGAGTAGTACTAATCTTAGTTGTTCAAGTCAATATTTAATCTTGGAGGTGAGAACCCTATTCCAATAGCAATACCTTAGGAAACCAATTCCATAATCATTACAACTTGGTATGAATTATAAACCCTAAGAATCTAGGATGAGTGTGATGAGAGGAATATTAAAGAGGGATTAGTGAGGAATGAGTGGATCTTGTCTAATGCATCATCATACCTTGTAGATATAGATGATAAGTTAAACCCATATGATTAATAGATCTCATCTATCACATAAAATAATAAGTATATCACTAGTAGTTAACCCTAGACCAATCCTCATGCCTTGTATGAAGGAGTATCCCTAGCTAGCCAATAAAACATAATCAAAGCTTATGTTCATATCATAATTCTTGGTTGTATATCACTTGGGTGATCACAACTAAAACCCTAGATCACCTTTGTATTTCAATCCAAGTATCACTTTGGATTATAAGTAGAACCCTGCCATGCCTCATGCCTATTTTATACTTCAATTAGTGAAGCATCACCAAAACCCTAAACCCTTTCACATAGGATCTACCCTAAGTAATTCAAGCTAAAGATGGCTAAATGAGTTTAGTCATCATAAAGTTATCCAACCATCTTCTTAAACCCTTAGAAATAATTCTCCACATAAAATCATGATCCAATCCATCCTCATTACCATTTGCTTTAAACTCTAGCCATAATTACAATAGATATGAACAATCAATATTGTTAAGCACACTAGTTAAACCTAATAATATTTTCACCATTCACATGTTCTAAATTTCAAATCATTTAAATAGATTTTGTTCCTAAATTAAAAAGGAATTGAGATTGATATCAAAACCCATTTCTATTTAAATTAATACCTCACACAATATCAACCTCATAATAAATTGAATATGTATTTAAAAAGTAACACTAGGCAGTAAGTAATAGTATTAAGTTATCTTGCTATTCATAATTTAAAATCTGCAAAGCAAAACAGAATTCAAATAGAAAATTCAAAACAGAAAATAAAAACAGAAAATAGAAAAGAAAAAAGGAAGCTTACCTGGCCGTGCAGCCCAGCAGCAGCCCAGGACCAGCGCCACCTACGCGGCCCAGCTTCAGCCCAGCCCGAGTCCGCGTACCGCTTCGCGTTAAAACATGAGGCCGTCGTCGTCGTCTTCTTCTCCGAGGCCGACACCGCGGCAACGCCAGTAGACGCCGACCTCGTCAACGATAAGGATGTCCCGGACGCCGCAGAAGGTTCTAGAGCTCCACACTATCGTCCTCGCGTCCGAGTCTATCCATGCGCATCAAGATTCACGCCCGAATGTAGCTCACCGTCGCCAGTGCATCTCGGCCAGTACCGCCGATGAGCCGACGAACCAGACCTCGCCTCGCCCTATTAATATGCCAGGAGCTTCTCCAGGAAACCCTAGAACCTCGCCGCCCTTCCATTTCTTCTCAATCACCCCCTATCTCTCGCGTTCATCCACTCACTGTCGCCGGAGTCGAAGATGAAGCCGTCGACTGGAGCCACCCCGGAGCTCGTAGCTTGGTCGAGGAGGAGCGCCTCGTCGAGAGGAGCATCTGGACGCAAGCAGGCATCAAAGGGAGCTCGGAGCTGGGAGAATTTGATCATTCCCTTTTGCAGTACCTCGTCGGTAATGGCGAAATCCTCGTCGTTTCCGTCAACAATCGACGTCGCCGACCACACCATCTTACTCAAGGTGAGTTTGCGCGCCCGTAGAGCCTACTCTCGCTTCCTAGCAGCATCCCTAGCTCGAGTTAGCCGTTTGGCCGGAGCAGCGCCGCCGCAGATGTCTTCTCCGGCGATGCTCCGGTAGGTATTTCGGTGAACCACCACCATCCTGCTCAGTAGGTCGAGGGGGTCCAGAAACATGTAGTAGACCATCCCGGGGAGCCCTAAATCGGCGTCGCCGTCGCGTTCTGACTCGCCGGCGTCAAGCCGCCGGTGATGTCGATGTGGCAGTGGGACCGTTAACCACTTTGACTCGGTCAACTGCCAACGAGGCAGCTGACCTGGACCAGACCCCACCAGTCACTGACCATGGTTAGGTTTAGTCCGGTATGTTTAGTATTTCTATTTAATTCAAATTCCAGAAAATAACTGAAAGTTTGGCAAAATTTATAAAATTCATTTCAGCTAAGAAAAATATAAATAATATATCAAAATGCTCACAAAAATAAACTCTATTCAAATAAAATATAAAATAAAAAGTGTGTCGAAATAAAAAAATCCACTTATTTTTAACTTTATTAATTATGTCTTTTCATTTATTTAAAACACAATTTGAATTTAATAATTAGTGAAGTTTAAAAATTAAATTTTAACTATTCAGTAATCTCTACTATATTAAATGTCTAGAGGTGGTGTCCCATGGTACGTCCTTCTTCCCACCCGCGCCTAGAAAAGAATCGGCCCCATCGAACCGCGCCACGCTTAAAAACCGGTAGAAAACCCTGACAAGAAACAACCTCCACCCCACTATGCACACGACCTTGCCTGGAGAGAAAAACGACGCACAACTTCCCCTATTCTCCTCGCCCCTCCACCTCTGCTTCGTCCTCCACAAACCACAACGGCTGTTGCGGGTCTCCCAGAGTCCCAGTTCAGGTGTGGTACGGCCTCCGCCCCTGCATCATCCATGGCGGGCGGGATGCGTCGGAAACGGCCGGAGACGAGCTCCCCTCGTCCATGGAGGGATAGATGTGCGATGGATATGGACACAGCCGAGCTTCCCCTCTTCCGTGGTGGACGGTAGGCGGAAAATAGGGCTTAATACGAGCTCGCCGTTATCCATGGCGGGCGGTAGATCGCGGAATCGGCCGCCAGCCGGAGTGGAGATATCAGCTATGGGCCGCGGAATGAGGCCCCAGACGGAGTAGAGCTCGACTTCGTCTATGGTGACGGTTGGGTGCTAGATTCGCCTAGATCAAGCCAAGACCGGGTGTGGTAGGCGGCAGGGAGGCATCTGGTGACGGGAATCGGGGCGGGTCGACGAGGTTTCCCGGAATTTGGATGACGGCAAAGGTCACCACAGGAACCCGCCTCTTCACTCGCGGAAGGGAGCACCTCCCCGACTGCTGAGACCCTCAGCAAGGTGAGGCTCGCTCGACTGCTCCAATTTCTCCTCCCTTCTCTATCAATCTCCTTCTCATGATGAGTTGGCCCTGATCCAGCCAACTGACAAAATATTTGAATGATCTATTTTGCCAATTTAAACCCAAGCTTATGGCTTTCAGATCAAACAGTTTGGACAAGTTAAATAGTAGAGATATAATTTTAGAATGAACTTTCATGTACTTCTGGATTTTGCTTTAGGATCATAGAGTCAGAACACAAAAGTGATGATGAAGGTAAAAAAGTACATGATTTGCTAAATACCAGACGAGATTCTGACATGAATACTAACTCTTTGATCAGTATAAATGAGAGATGAGAATCATCGTTTTTCTAGCCATGATTGTTACTTCGCTGGTGCCTGATGCTGATGTTGTTTTCCTTGCACTATGATATCTGCATTATACCCATCTCCTGATTGCACCATATTTGTATATACCGATTTAGGTACGCATGGCGTCGTGCTGACATGGAAGAAAGAGTCACGTAGAACAAGTGTGTTCCGTTCCGCCACTGGCTCGCGTAGCTGTATTCCTTGGTGCCCAGGTCACTGCTTGATGTTATGCCTAGGAACTACACCATCAGAGCGAGCTCGGTCGCCTTTGTTCGCCTCTGGCCATCCTGACAATGGTGGCTGAATATGCACGCCACCGTGTTTGAGGTAGGAGTAGCATAATCAAGCAGAAAAGCACACCACTGGCTTGCAGCAGTGGAGGGGGATGAGGAATTCAAGGAGTTTGAATTGGAGCCCGGGGTCTAATTTAGAGTTTGGGTTAATGAGGACGATTGACGACTAGGAGGTAATGACATAACAAGTAAAAGTTATGGTGTTTGTTCTTGTGCTTGTTCATGACTTGCTTCTTGTAATCCGTGATATTGGTGGTCTTGTTGTTTCTAACTTCAACTTATCTATGAGAACTACTGCATTCCTATGGAGGGACCTTGATATATTTCGCACTAGCAAAGATTAGGAGGTGATCACCATTATCCATTATACAGTTGTAAGACAAAATTTCTTTTAGTTAGGATGCTCATAGATACATATCAGTGGTAGCAAAGATTTCAACTCAGATTATAGGCTATCAAAGTGTGTCCTATTATGAATTAACCATGTGCTGAATGATGACATCCCTTCACCATACATCCATTATTATTATGCCCCGTCGTACATATAAATAACAATTATGAAATTGTTGGGTGAACAGGCCATGGATTGTCCAACAGAAGTATATCATATTCCCACTATTTCAGTATGTCTACAGCTGAACCGCATTCTGCCTGCTGGAGGAGCATTTCACCATCGATGGGTTTCTTCCCTGCTGTCTCCTATTGCAAAGTGATACATGGCTTGAGTGGCACACGATCATGTTGCCATTACGGATGCTCACTTTTTTGTTTTACTTGGGTTGCAAAAAAATTCATTCCATTGTGTGGTGGTCAGCTAATGTCACACGGGCATTGAGTACTACTCTCATTAGATTGCCAACAATGTTATAGGTGCGTATTACTTCAGTTTTCATTTACTATAATTGTTGTTTGATACTTATTTCCTGATGATTTGTATATGCTTCCTCTGAAAATTGCTACTATTCTTCTTAATAGTACATTTTCTGTCCTATTAAATATAAATATCTAAAACCTTTAGGCTTAATTTTTCTGGATTCATATTCCTATTAATTGGAAGCTTTTTTCCATGTTTTCTGTGTACAGTTGTTTCCCTCTGGTTCAGAAGTGAAAAAGAATCAACTACAGTATAATATTGAAAAAAGAAGAGATCAGCCTTGAACTGGTCCATACATTTTTGAAGTTTAGCCACTGTTGTTTGTTACGTCTTATTAAATCTGTTCTCCCTCTACAATGTTAACAAAGATGTGTGTTGATGTATCTTGATGCCAATCACGTTCTTAAAATCAACCTCTAAAAACTGACATACAATAGTTCTGTGTCATAATTTTTTTTTGTTTTCTATAAATTGATGATTTATTTACTAAATTTTCCATAGACAACTAATGCCATCTATACTACAACCAGTTTACTCTAATTTGGAAAGTTTGTTTGGATGAAAAATAATCAGGTCGTGTATAAGTATTTTACATGATCCCGATATTGTTTTATCTTGACCTTAGTTAGCCAAAATTGTACATTACCAACAATATGGGTGTTGTTCTAAGTTCTAACTACTAAAGAAATACTTAGTCGTGTCAATACCGATGAAAGAAAAAATTATACAAATGCATGGCAGTATCTTATTCTCACATGACAACTGAATACTTTTATTTATTGAACCCCAATTGGGATATTTAGTAGCACTGATGGTCAGATATATAGCTCGAATATATTGTCTATATTCTCAAGCTGTAGAATTAGGTATTTATGGGTGTATAAAATAACTCAGAATGCTATGCCATGAGTGTGTCATGATGGGTCTTGCAAAGGTTTGGTAATTTGCTTAGGTTTTAAACTAGGTTTAGTGTTTTTCATTGATCCATAGATGTACGATTTTGGCAAAATAAAAGCTGTGTTATGTTAACTTAGAACATAGTACCTCGCTTAACTTTCATATTCCTCAGCAGATCACTATTCAGTAGTTGGTTTTGATGCTTCAAACTTTCAATGCTAAAATATAATTATTGTGTTCGCCAATAGAAAAAGATAATGACTTTGTGGAGGGTAAATTTTAATAGGTTACAGTAGACTTGTGGAAGATAAAGACTCAGATATATTTTATAAAACACCCCATGATATTTATTGTTTACTTTGATTGTGAAAATGACAGGGATATATGGTACAAGTCTCGGAATGTGGTGAAGCACTTCTTATGCATCATAACATGTTGTTTCAGAGAGATTTGATGTGGTACGTATTAGAAAATCTTCCTAGCCTGCTCAGTTCTATAGAAAATCTTCCTAGCCGTTCTAACTGTCATGTGAGATAATATAGGAGCGGCTCGAGCTTGCTGGCAACAAGGTCGGCAGACTAGGATGTGAGATAATATAGATTTTCAACTGTTTTCTATAATCAATTTTAACTCCTAGAGATAACATAGCATGGGCTATGCTATAATTGAGCACGCGGCATGTGCGACGACACAAAAAGTTAAGGGCCGTCGCAGCGCACAGGCATTCAACTATAACTCATTAAGATGTTGTGATCTTGTAAAGGGGATTTTCTTAAGATCCCGCGAAGGTCGCGGTAGAGTCAGTGCTCGTAGCGCAAGATGGTGCTCTATATGATCCTTGGTACCTGTTCCATTCTGCTAAGCATCAGAAGTTTATGTTGTTACTTTTGCACCATAATTATCAATTTATGAAAATTGTTTTATTTTTGCAGCACATTTATCATGAAGTAATTGATCCATGAATACGTAAAATAACAGACCACTCCAAGGATTATCTACTATGTGTAGTGTTATGACTGTATGCTGTTACTTCTTGCGTAGTGGTGTTAGTTTCAAGTTTAATACGTTACTCATGTATTTCCTGAGAAAATTGTTATCTATGTAAGGATGATCTGTATGGATACGGATGCACACATAAGTACTGATACCCAATTCTAGGTTATCTCCTATAATCTATATGTGTTGTGAGCATGTACCGATGACCTGAATTGAATACACAAGAGTCAGACCTAAGAAATTGAGTTGTTCATCTTAACTTTTGTGTGAAAGTGAGTAATTCATCTTAATTTTTTGTGCGTCTGGGTAAAAGTGTGATCCAGATCCAGTAATGTCTTTGTTACATAATATGAAACCTAATGATTATATGTTCTATTGTGATGATTCCCATGGGGTATATACAATACATGAGAAATAGATACTTGGAATACAAAGCAAGACATAGTACATTTAAACCAGTCCTATCATTGGTGCCCACATTCTCTCTCTTGCAGGGGGTGGTGCAGGGATTTACTGAACTGGAAGATGGAACAATCATATGTGGATTCGATGGTAGTGATAGCCACTTTTTGAATTTGAGCTAAATATGTTGGAAACATGATTTCATACATGTTTTGGTTAATATTGATGTATCTGAGGTAACTATTAACTAGAATAATGTGAATCCATGTTCTTGCTTGGTCTGCACTTGGCATAGTTTATTCGAAGGATCCTTGTAGTGATTCTGGTTTTAGGTTTGGTTACATTACATGCATTGATCATGAATAAACAGATTTTCAACTGTTTTCTATAATCAATTTTAACTGCTAGAGATAACAGAGCATGGGCTATGCTATAATTGAGCACGCGACATGTGCGATGACGCAAAAACTTAAGGGCCGTGGCAGCACACGGGTATTCAACTAGTAACTAAGTAAAATGTTAAGATTAATTTTCTTTATCATAATTGCGTCCACTTAAATATTTGTGATAATTCATAAACCCTAATTTGCATATTGCTATTTTCTATTTTCTTTAAATAGTAATAACTCAAGTAAATATTAAAAGCCAATATTATTTTGGTAGCCCAACAATTGTTACTTAAACATCTTTAGTTAACAAGTTAAGTACTTTAAACATAATAACAATTATTAAACCCTGATTTCTAAATTAAACCTAAATATATAAGAGTTACCTTAATTATTAATTATTGTGAAAACTAATAAAATGCCAAAGCATTATTAATTTTTTTTCAAAGTAATTAGTCACCACACATTTGTTGAAAATTATAAGTTTAAGAGTTGTATCATAATTTAGAAACCCTGGTTCTCATTTAAGTAAGACATTGGTCCCATTATTTTATGTGATCATTCCACATTAAAATCAACTCTAAAACCCTAGTTATGTGTCACATGTGATCATGTGAGATTTACTTGACATATAGAACCCTAATAAGCAACAATTGAATGCATGCTTATGATCCAGTAGCATAAAACCAAGTCCCATGAGATTATCATTTCATGTCCCTATTCTTAATGAAAACCTATATGATTCCCTAGTATCACATAGGAGCAAACCCTAACTTGTTAATTGGATTAGTACCATTGATCACCACTCCTATATACCATACCATTAAGATCAACCTCAACCATCAAACCCTAGTAGAACCATAATGATGAACCCTAGTACCAACCTTGTATAATAATTCACAACACATGTTCCTATCCCACTAAACCCTACTTAAGGATCATAAACCACTTAGCTTGGAAACCATTAGTGATTCCTTAGTGAAACAAATAGGAAGTTATAATAAATCCTAACCCATAGTATCACCTTGAACCATCCTTTGATATGATGTCTAGGAGAAACCATAGTAATAAACCTGCCAAGACTTGCTACATATAGACCCATTCCAACTAAGAACCAACTAGTCTCTAATAGTAAACTTAATTCAATCTAATAGTAAACCCTAGAAGTAATAACTCCTATTTAAAGTAGTACTTATTCTTATTAACCTGTTCTTCAAAAGTTATTCTTTTGAAGTACAAATGTTAATCAAACCATAGAAGCCCTAGTTCTTATTTAAAGTACTCCCTCCGATTCATATTAAATGACTCCAATATGGATGTATCTAGAACTAAAATGTGTCTACATACATCTATATTAGAGTCAATTAATATGAACCGGAGGGAGTACTTACTATTTCTCAATCAACATGTTCTTCAAAAGTTATTCTTTGGAAGTATAATATAAGTAATCATCAACCATGTCTTGTAGAACTTAAAATTGACAACTGTTCTTTACATATTATTCCACTACAATTCTTTGTATTTATGATTGTTATGATGCATTATATCACTTGCTTATGATACTAATATAACCCAACCCTAATAAGAACCTTGTTTGAGAACCATCCTAAAAGTGCAACACACCTTAAAGAAATCTTTACAACTCATCCATCCCAAATCATCGAGGTTAGGTTACGCTCGGGACGATTGCATCTCATACTATGCATTATAGCATTTTTGCCAGTTCTTTAAATATTGTCCTTACCGGACGATGATGGTATTTCAGAATTTGGAGTTATCACGTATCGAAGCTTTTGCGTGCATAATCTTGCAGTCAAGAAAGGCAAGTTCATCGCTTGCTCATGTCATTTGATTATTTTTATCAAATTGTATGCAAAGTACTATACTTATCACTCTTGCATTGAAAAGCAAAGTATTATTTTATAATTATGAATATGACTATGTGGTGGGCAATGGAACCATGGTATGTATTGATATGGTGGAGGTTCCATTGCATGGGTACTACTCATCTAGGACTAAGTACCAATGCCGTCCAGTGATTCTAGCGCCGTACATATCGCGTTGACCATAAGATCTATAATGGCTCTGGGGAAGTCAGCTGTATCTTTCCCTCTTGCATATCAACGGACCTGGTGGAGCCTGGCTGGGTGTTGGAGATAACACTGCTGTAGGTTGGGAAATCCTTTAAAATCCCCATCCGTGTGTGATGAGAGGCTCTACCGTCTATGAAGGATTGTCCATAGTACACCGGGGGTAAAGCCGTATGAACGGGAGATGTCTACCGGGGGTGTACGGATGGACAAAAGGGTGGGTATGTGATACGTCTCCAACGTATCGATAATTTCTTGTGTTCCATGCCACATTATTGATGTTATCTACATGTTATATGCACACTTTATGTCATATTCGTGCATTTTCTGGAACTAACCTATTAACAAGATGCCGAAGTGCCGGTTCCTGTTTTCTGCTGTTTTTGGTTTCGAAATCCTAGTAACGAAATATTCTCGGAATCGGACGAAATCAACGCCCGGGTTCCTATTTTACCCGAAGCATCCAGAACACACGAGAACCGCCGGAGAAGAGGGGCAGGGCCACCGGACCATACCCCGGCGCGGCCAAGGGGGCGCGCCCCCTAGGGTGTGGGCCCCCTTCGACCTTCCTGCGCCGCCTCTTCGCCTATAAGAAGCCCCTGGATCAGAAAACCCTATAACGATTGACGAAAACCCACGAAAACCTTCCGGAGCCGCCGCCATCGCGAAGCCAAGATCCGGGGACAGGATCTCTGTTCCGGCACCTGCCGGAGCGGGGAAGTGCCCCCGAAGGCTTCTCCATCGACACCGCTGCCATCTCCACCGCCATCTTCATCACCGCTGCTGCTCCCATGAGGAGGGAGTAGTTCTCCATCGAGGCTCGGGGCTGTACCGGTAGCTATGTGGTTCATCTCTCTCCTATGTGCTTCAATACAATAATCTCATGAGCTGCCTTACATGATTGAGATTCATATGATGATGCTTGTAATCTAGATGTCATTATGCTAGTCAAGTGAGTTTTACTTATGTGATCTCCGGAGACTCCTAGTCCCACGTGTGTAAAGGTGACGAGTGTGTGCACCGTGTGGGTCTCTTAGGCTAGATTTCACGGAATACTTATTCACTCGTTGAATGGTATAGTGAGGTGCTTATTTATATCTCTTTATGATTGCAATGTGTTTGTATCACAATTTATCTATGTGCTACTCTAGCAATGTGTTATTAAAGTAGTTCTATTCCTCCTGCACGTGTGTAAAGGTGACGAGTGTGTGCACCGTGTTAGTACTTGGTTTATGCTATGATCATGATCTCTTGTAGATTATGGAGTTAACTATTGCTATGATAATATTGATGTGATCTATTCCTCCTACATATGCATGAAGGTGACAGTGTGCATGCTATGCTAGTACTTGGTTTAGTAGCGTTGATCTATCTTACACTAAAGGTTACTTAAACATGAGCATTATTGTGGAGCTTGTTAACTCCGGCATTGAGGGTTCGTGTAATCCTACGCAATGTGTTCATCATCCAACAAAAGTGTAGAGTATGCATTTATCTATTCTGTTATGTGATCAATGTTGAGAGTGTCCACTAGTGAAAGTGTAAACCCTAGGCCTTGTTCCTAAATACTGCTGAGTTACTACTGCTTGTTTACTGTTTTACTGCGTTACTACTGCTGCAATACCACCACCATCAACTACACGCCAAGCACTTTTCTCGGCACCGTTGCTACTGCTCATACTTATTTATACCACCTGTATTTCACTATCTCTTCGCCGAACTAGTGCACCTATTTGGTGTGTTGGGGACACAAGAGACTTCTTGCTTTGTGGTTGCGGGGTTGCATGAGAGGGATATCTTTGACCTCTTCCTCCCCGAGTTCGATAAACCTTGGGTATCCACTTAAGGGAAACTTGCTCGCTGTTCTACAAACCTCTGCTCTTGGAGGCCCAACACCGTCTACGGGAAAGGAGGGGGAACGTAGACATCAAGCACTTTTCTGGCGCCGTTGTCGGGGAGGAAAGGTAAAAAGGCACTCATACTACGGTCCCGTGTAAAGTATTTTTCCGGCGCCGTCGTGTGTGTGCTCAAAGCTATTTCCTTTAGATCCTGCAATTGCATCTTGTTGTTTCTTGTTTACACTAGTTTGGCATAATGTACAAGAGTGAGCTTCTTATTCTATTTCCTGATTTAAAACATGGATTGTTTGATGCGAAAATTAAAAAACCTATGAAATCTTCTTTGCATGCTGGTAGTAATATTAGTATGAACGCTTTGAACACCATTGTTGACAATAATATAGAAAGTTCTAAGCTTGGGGAAGCTGGTTTTCATGATATTTTTAGTCCCCCAAGCATTGAGGAGAAAATTTTCTTTGATGATACTTTGCCTCCTATTTCGATGATGATAATGATAGTGGTCTTTTTGTGCCACCTACTATGGAGAGTAAATTTTGTTGTGATTATACTATGCCTCCTACACTTGATGAGAATAATAATGATAGCTACTTTGTTGAATTTGCTCCCACTACAACTAATAAAATGGATTATGCTTATGTGGAGAGTAATAATTTTATGCATGAGACTCATGATAAGAATGCTTTATGTGATAGTTATATTGTTGAGTTTGCTCATGTTGCTACTGAAAGTTATTATGAGAGAGGAAAATATGGTTGTAGAAATTTTCATGTTACTAAAATGCCTCTCTATGTGCTGAAATTTTTGAAGCTACACTTGTTTTATCTTCCTATGCTTGTTACTTTGCTCTTCATGAACTTGTTTATTTACAAGATTCCTATGCATAGGAAGCATGTTAGACTTAAATGTGTTTTGAATTTGCCTCTTGATGCTCTCTTTTGCTTCACATACTATCTTTTGCGAGTGCATCATTAAAGCTGCTGAGCCCATCTTAATGGCTAAAAAGAAAGAACTTCTTGGGAGATAACCCATGTGTTATTTTGCTACAGTACTTTGTTTTATATTTGTGTCTTGGAAGTTGTTTACTACTGTAGCAACCTCTCCTTATCTTAGTTTTGTGTTTTGTTGTGCCAAGTAAAGTCTTTGATAGTAAAGTAAGTACTAGATTTGGATTACTGCGCAGAAACAGATTTCTTTGCTGTCACGAATCTGGGTCTAATTCTCTGTAGGTAACTCAGAAAATTATGCCAATTTACGTGAGTGATCCTCAGATATGTACGCAACTTTCATTCAATTTGAGCATTTTCATTTGAGCAAGTCTGGTGGCCTAATAAAATCCATCTTTACGGACTGTTCTGTTTTGACAGATTCTGCCTTTTATTTCGCATTGCCTCTTTTGCTATGTTGGATGAATTTCTTTGATCCATTAATGTCCAGTAGCTTTATGCAATGTCCAGAAGTGTTAAGAATGATTGTGTCACCTCTGAACATGTTAATTTTTATTGTCCACTAACCCTCTAATGAGTTGTTTCGAGTTTGGTGTGGAGGAAGTTTTCAAGGGTCAAGAGAGGAGGATGATATACTATGATCAAGGAGAGTGAAAGCTCTAAGCTTGGGGATGCCCCGGTGGTTCATCCCTGCATATATCAAGAAGACTCAAGCGTCTAAGCTTGGGGATGCCCAAGGCATCCCCTTCTTCATCGACAACATTATCGGGTTCCTCCCCTGAAACTATATTTTTATTCGGCCACATCTTATGTGCTTTTTCTTGGAGCGTCTCGTTTGTTTGCTTTTGTTTTTGTTTTTGTTTGAATAAATGCTTGTGTGGTAGAGAGACACGCTCCGTTGGTTCATATGAACACATGTGTTCTTAGCTCATAATATTCATGGCGAAGTTTCCTCTTCGTTAAATTGTTATATGGTTGGAATTGGAAAATGATACATGTAGTAATTGCTATAAATGTCTTGGGTAATGTGATACTTGGCAATTGTTGTGCTCATGTTTAAGCTCTTGCATCATATACTTTGCACCTATTAGTGAAGAATACATAGAGCATGCTAAAATTTGGTTTGCATATTTGGTTTCTCTAAGGTCTAGATAATCTCTAGTTTTGAGTTTGAACAACAAGGAAGACGGTGTAGAGTCTTATAATGTTTACAATATGTCTTTTATGTGAGTTTTGCTGCACCGGTTCATCCTTGTGTTTGTTTCAAATAACCTTGCTAGCCTAAACCTTGTATCGAGAGGGAATACTTCTCATGCATCCAAAATACTTGAGCCAACCACTATGCCATTTGTGTCCACCATACCTACCTACTACATGGTATTTTCCCGCCATTCCAAAGTAAATTGCTTGAGTGCTACCTTTAAAATTCCATCATTCACCTTTGCAATATATAGCTCATGGGACAAATAGCTTAAAAACTATTGTGGTATTGAATATGTAATTATGCACTTTATCTCTTATTAAGTTGCTTGTTGTGCGATAACCATGTTTA
Source organism: Lolium rigidum (assembly GCF_022539505.1). NCBI lineage: Eukaryota > Viridiplantae > Streptophyta > Magnoliopsida > Poales > Poaceae > Lolium > Lolium rigidum. The sequence goes on from NC_061508.1 coordinate 92,270,875, forward strand.
TCGGGGAACGCCATCAACTCATTGTTGAATTTCATGTGAGTTGCTATGCATGTTCGTCTTGTCCGAAGTAAGGGCGATCTACACCGAGTTGAATGGTTTGAGCATGCATATTGTGAGAGAAGAACATTGGGCCGCTAACTAAAGCCATGATTCATGGTGGAAGTTTCAGTTTTGGACAAATATCCTCAAATCTCTAATGAGAAAAGAATTAATTGTTGTCAAATGCTTAAAGCATTAAAAGAGGAGTCCATTATCTCGTTGTCTATGTTGTCCCGGTATGGATGTCTAAGTTGAGAATAATCAAAAGCGAGAAATCCAAATGCGAGCTTTCTCCTTAGACCTTTGTACAAGGCGGCATAGAGGTACCCCTTTGTGAAACTTGGTTAAAGCATATGTATTGCGGTGATAATCCAGGTAGTCCAAGCTAATTAGGACAAGGTGCGGGCACTATTGGTACACTATGCATGAGGCTTGCAACTTATAAGATATAATTTACATGATGCATATGCTTTATTACTACCGTTGACAAAATTGTTTCATGTTTTCAAAATCAAAGCTCTAGCACAAATATAGCAATCGATGCTTTTCCTCTATGAGGACCATTCTTTTACTTTCAATGTTGAGTCAGTTCACCTATTTCTCTCCACCTCAAGAAGCAAACACTTGTGTGAACTGTGCATTGATTCCTACATACTTGCTTATTGCACTTATTATATTACTCTATGTTGACAATATCCATGAGATATACATGTTACAAGTTGAAAGCAACCGCTGAAACTTAATCTTCTTTTGTGTTGCTTCAATACCTTTACTTTGAATTATTGCTTTATGAGTTAACTCTTATGCAAGACTTATTGATGCTTGTCTTGAAGTGCTATTCATGAAAAGTCTTTGCTTTATGATTCAGTTGTTTACCCATGTCATATACATTGTTTTGATCGCTGCATTCACTACATATGCTGTACAAATAGTATGATCAAGTTTGTGATGGCATGTCACTCCGAAATTATCTTTGTTATCGTTTTACCTGCTCGGGACGAGCGGAACTAAGCTTGGGGATGCTGATACGTCTCCAACGTATCGATAATTTCTTGTGTTCCATGCCACATTATTGATGTTATCTACATGTTATATGCACACTTTATGTCATATTCGTGCATTTTCTCGGAACTAACCTATTAACAAGATGCCGAAGTGCCGGTTCTCGTTTTCTGCTGTTTTTGGTTTCAGAAATCCTAGTAACGAAATATTCTCGGAATCGGACGAAATCAACGCCCAGGTTCCTATTTTACCCGGAAGCATCCAGAACACACGAGAACCGCCAGAGAAGAGGGGCAGGGCCACCAGACCATACCCCGGCGCGGCCAAGGGGGGGGTGTGGGCCCCCCTTCGACCTTCCTGCGCCGCCTCTTCGCCTATAAGAAGCCCCTGGATCAGAAAACCCTATAACGATTGACGAAAACCCACGAAAACCTTCCAGAGCCGCCGCCATCGCGAAGCCAAGATCTGGGGGACAGGATCTCTGTTCCGGCACCCTGCCGGAGCGGGGAAGTGCCCCCGGAAGGCTTCTCCATCGACACCGCTGCCATCTCCACCGCCATCTTCATCACCGCTGCTGCTCCCATGAGGAGGGAGTAGTTCTCCATCGAGGCTCGGGGCTGTACCGGTAGCTATGTGGTTCATCTCTCTCCTATGTGCTTCAATACAATAATCTCATGAGCTGCCTTACATGATTGAGATTCATATGATGATGCTTGTAATCTAGATGTCATTATGCTAGTCAAGTGAGTTTTACTTATGTGATCTCCGGAGACTCCTAGTCCCACGTGTGTAAAGGTGACAAGGTGTGCACCGTGTGGGTCTCTTAGGCTAGATTTCACGAGAATACTTATTCACTCGTTGAATGGTATAGTGAGGTGCTTATTTATATCTCTTTATGATTGCAATGTGTTTGTATCACAATTTATCTATGTGCTACTCTAGCAATGTGTTATTAAAGTAGTTCTATTCCTCCCGCACGTGTGTAAAGGTGACAAGTGTGTGCACCGTGTTAGTACTTGGTTTATGCTATGATCATGATCTCTTGTAGATTATGGAGTTAACTATTGCTATGATAATATTGATGTGATCTATTCCTCCTACATATGCATGAAGGTGACAGGTGTGCATGCTATGCTAGTACTTGGTTTAGTAGCGTTGATCTATCTTACACTAAAGGTTACTTAAACATGAGCATTATTGTGGAGCTTGTTAACTCCGGCATTGAGGGTTCGTGTAATCCTACGCAATGTGTTCATCATCCAACAAAAGTGTAGAGTATGCATTTATCTATTCCGTTATGTGATCAATGTTGAGAGTGTCCACTAGTGAAAGTGTAAACCCTAGGCCTTGTTCCTAAATACTCGCTGAGTTACTACTCGCTTGTTTACTTGTTTTATTGCGTTACTACTCGCTGCAATACCACCACCATCAACTACACGCCAAGCACTTTTCTCGGCACCGTTGCTACTGCTCATACTTATTTATACCACCTGTATTTCACTATCTCTTCGCCGAACTAGTGCACCTATTTGGTGTGTTGGGGACACAAGAGACTTCTTGCTTTGTGGTTGCAGGGTTGCATGAGAGGGATATCTTTGACCTCTTCCTCCCCGAGTTCGATAAACCTTGGGTATCCACTTAAGGGAAACTTGCTGCTGTTCTACAAACCTCTGCTCTTGGAGGCCCAACACTGTCTACAGGAAAGGAGGGGGAACGTAGACATCAGTATGCAAGGTCGCGGATAAGACAGTGTGGACTTGGATCTTGCACCTGGCCTCACACCAAGGAAGTGTGGACGGAGACTATATGCCGGTTGGTATTAAGGATAAGTTCTCTTATGGGAAAAGTAACGCACATCTGCAGAGGGTATCAAAATTGTGGCAGTCACTCCCTGTTCCGGGAAAGGAACTACGAACGCGGCAGGAAAGGAACTCCATGAAGTTCTGGTCAACCTGTGAAGACTTACGGGCATAGTTTTCAAAATAAAATAAACCTTTTGAAGAAATGTTTATGAAAACTTGCATTTGCCTACGACTTTCTAGTCTGTGGCTGTAGCTAGTGCATGATACACCTATTTCCTAATATGAACTTGTTGAGTACGCTCGTACTCATTCCCTCCCATTTGAACCCCCTTCTTAGATCAAGGCACCGAAGGAGAAACTACCGTGGAACTCGAAGACAAAGGAGTCAACTGTAACAAGATGAAGAATCCAATCAAAGAAGTTAATGGAGTCAACTTCTGCATCAGTTAGAGTGAAAACCTAGACTAGTAATAGAAGGGAACTTTTCCCTCATCCTAGCACCTAAGTAGCTAGAATTCTATAGCAAGCCTAGTATCTCTAGAGATAGTGATAGCAATAAGATAGACTACGAGTCGTTCTTCTGGAGCTTTATTTGAAGTTTTACCTCACTGTAAAGTAGGAGGCTGTGTTGATCTTATGTAAACAGTTTGTGTGTACTTCTATAGACATGCCTTGGACTCGCATATGTTTCTGTTGTACCACTCTGAGGGATGTAATATGAGTGAAACGGTGTTTCACTTGTGTTATGTCAACGACGTGCGTACTACAACATGCAGTGGTATGCTGTGTCACCACATCCGGTTCCCCGCTATGACTTGGTCCAAAGATCAGATATGGGAGGTGATAAACTGTTGTGTGTGCTTACACAACATGATTATTGAGAATGAGCAAAGGTATTCAGTTCCTCTGAGCGAGCAAGATGCACCATATGACAGAGAGGGTCCTCTTGCACAGCCTAATCACCAGGTGCCGGTATCGTGGACTTCGTTCATCGCTATGCGTTAGGAGATTCGAGACTCCGCAATGCATCAACAGCTGCAGGATGATCTGGTGGAGTACATATGGAGGCTTCGAGCCAACACCAACTAGTTTCCATTTAATTTGTTTCAAAACTTGTCAAATTATTTGCTTGCCTTATTGAACTGTATGTTTATTTGTAAAAATAAGCTAAATATTCACCAAAATTTGTCAAATTCGCCGAAGTGTGAGTTTTGTGAAACTAAAGCCAGAAACGCCGATCTCCGGGCATCTCGCTGGGGGGCGGATGGAAGTTCGGCACTCCCCAGTCCCCACGCCAAAGTTTCGTCCAATCCGACGCTATTTAATGCCGGATTTGACTGTAGGGAGCGCCAACAGCCGGAGGTGCTCTTACAAACTGTACGTCCAGTTCGGATGCACCAGCGACGCTGAATGCATGCAACAACAATTTCTGGAAGTAAATTGGACTACTTGAACTCCAGATAAAATTAGGATGTTCACTTGGCGCTTTACGCATAATTCCCTTGCATTGCGAATATATTTGAGACTGTGAGTTCATCTTATAGATTGCAAATATCTGAGTGGGTGAAGATGCAGGGCACTTGTTTGTGAAATGCAAAGCAATAAAAGAGGTGTGGCGGCGAAATGGCATGGAAGCAACCAGGATCAAGCTTGAAAATGCTGAATGGACCGCGCGGACTGTTGACCTGCCGTGGGAATTAGGACGTGTTCACTGACAGCTTGGTGGTTGGTGGAACAATAGAAACTAGATGATACCCCGCGCGTTGCTGCGGCATGATCAGTAGAAAAATATAGATAAGATGAAAGAAGTGCACAATGCCAATGCGATAGTAAGATTAATAGAACCATGTTCGCCAACTCTTACATTGAGGTATGGTTTTTTTTCCACATATAAAAAGTACATACAAATAAGAAGTTTACATACTCAATGAGTTCAGACGTGCTAAATTTAACAAAAAAAAAACTTTATATAGTAACTTGGTAGGCTGTAACCATAGGTGTTAGTCCATCAGCTCATAAATTGAAAGGATATGATTAACTGAAAATCCAAACTTCAACTTGTAGAGCAAAGTTCAAAAGCCTGACGACTCCATTGTAAATTTAGTACTGCCCTATGAAAATGGGATTGATCAATGGCAGTCTACACATGCAATTTGTCAATAAGGAAGTCGAAGTGCAAATAAATAAATAATCTTTACATTTCAAATAGAGCCAGAGAAGTACCGTGCCTACTGTCAGAGCACAACAGGAAAGAGAAGAATGTGAGGAAATAGACCATTTGTTGATGGATAGCAATCCATTAAATTAACGATGAGAGCATTCCTGAAAGATGAAGAGCATGCTCAAGATCAAGTAATATCAATGAAGTTAGACATTGCACGCTGAAATCAAAGCAGCCTCATCTGCTAATGGAGTAAGAATAAAAAAACATGTATTTTTATGTGGCATGCTCTTATGAAGGTGGCATGCAGGTAGACGATCCTTGTAGTACAAAAAGTGGTGACAAAAACGATGGTGGAAATTGAAGGAAACATTAATTCGAAATTACTCGTTGATGTATTAATACTTTTAGTTCATATGCCAGCAAGTAGGACAAAAAGGGAAATTAATAGGTGAAAAAAGAAAACTCATTAGCTTCCCAAATTATTGACGTCCTCCATATGCATGGTCTTCAAGAAGTACAGAAATTCCGCAGCCACTGAACTTTTAAAAATCCACAGGTCCAGTTACATTAATAAGAAGTTGACCTCGATGGACGACTAATATGTTAAATCTGAAAAATAACTTACAGAAAATTGAATGAATGAGTAAAGAAGAATTCAAATATCAGACAGTTTGGAATTATAGGTCAGCAACTTAGGAATTAACAAATTGGTCAAAACTAATGTGAGGCATGTTTTACATGGAGGCAGTACATGCCGTCCAGCAAAGCTCTATTCAAGTTCCTCAAATGTATAACTGAAAATATGTAGAAGTGTAGTCGTACATGGCTCTGAAATGGTTGAATCTGCTGTAAATAGACGTACCTTCCACTGAAGTAGCACGGTCTGTGAGACTGTGACAATCCCTGGAGGAAAAAAAAAACACGCAAGGATCGCAGGTACAAAGCAGAACGGAAACATTAGAAGAAAAAATCAAAGAAACAAACACCAGCCTTATGATTCTCTTCAGTCTTATTCTTGAACGACTGTGCTCTAGATTTCGACATTCGGGTGGTGCATGCCTGCACCTTGTCTTGCGTGTCTACAAAGCCAAATAATCAGTTGATTCTAACAGAAGTAAAATAATGAGACAAAGATACAACTTAAATCCCCTAGCTAGCACTCAAGAAAAGGCTATGCTGTGACTTTCCTTGACAATACAGATCAAGCTGTACAGGAGCCGAGCGGCCTGACAGTTGACGCCGAAGACATGGAGGCAACTTGGCCGGCCATGGCCATGGCAACCGCCGCCGTGGGGGGCCAGGTGGGATACTGGGATGTGTGCATCTGCTGCGCTGACAGTGTTTAACACATCTTCCGCATGGGAGAATTGTAATGGGATGGAGGGATTATGATGGTATATATAATGGGTAGATATTGTACCAGGCTTGGATGAGGTGGATTGGCATGGAATAGCAACGGAATGGACAGAGATGGAATGAAGAGGGGATTGGAAGGGGTAATGAGGGACATTAATTAGGTTTAGAGCAGTTGAGGAGATTGTGGGAATGCCCGAAGGCAACTCGGTGGCTGACTTTGGCTAGATTTAGGTGGGAGAGTTGAAGACACATGGCAGCCTGCGATTGCTCAAAGATGGTTGATGATGTGGATACCTTGCATGTCAAGAGAATTACTTTTAGTGGGTTGCTCCAATTTAGATATTATAGATAAGCTAGGCGATTTACACAGAAATAACCCTTTTCTGAAACTATAGCACAGACTGATCCTCCGGTAAACTATTTCACTTATCTAACCCTTTTGTGTGGCGTTCCTCTAATGGGCGCCACACCTGACCGTGTGGCGCCCGTGCGGCCGCGCCACACTCCCATCCGACGTGGCGCCCTCGACGCTGATGTGTGCTCGAAACTGACGTGGCAGGATGCGTGGCGCCGCCCACATCGGCGCCACACTTTGAAAGTATGGCGCCCGTGGCAAGGGTGCCACACATCCACTTATGATTGCACAAAACATACTGTAAGACAATTCTCTAGGGACTTAGCCGTTTTGGCGACCCTGTTTGTGTGGCGCCGACGCCAAGGGCGCCACACTTCACTATGTGGCGCCGACGGCACGGGCGCCACACAAAGAGGCTCGCCAGGACTAGGCGTCCGGAGCCCCTGGATGTTTTTGACATGTAAGTTGATATAAGTTGGCATGTGTGGCATCGAAGCCATGGGCGCCACACAGTGCAGTGTGGCGCCTATGCCATGGGCGCCACACATTGATTTGTGCTAAACCATGAAAAATTCTACCATATTCCAACAGTTTTGAATACAACATTGCACATAACATGTAGGACACATCATAGTGGTTCAAATAACACATAAAGTTCGACTACATCAAGGTTCCAATTACAATAAGGTTCAACGACATGAAGGTTCGAGAAGATCAAGGTTCACACAACATCATGGTTCGACAACATAAAGGTTCGACAACAAGAACATAGCCAAAGGGACATCACTGCGTGGCAAAGGCTCCCTCCCCCCTCGCCTTCTTCTTCTTAGATTCTTCAGCCAATTCTTCCTTCTCCCTTATGTCACGAGCCAACTGAACCACCGAGTGGAAGAAATGGTGGCGCTCCTCCGTCTTTGCAGCTTCCGCTTGAGCTCTTTCCTCCTTGATGCGCTCAGCCTCCCTAGCCACCTCCTCTAGGCGCATCCTATTGGCCCTCTCCCTCGCTATTTGAGCAAGTTGCCAGTTCTTCTGGAATTTTCCCCTCCATAGACGGTCCCGTTCGGTCTTGATCTTCTCATTCCTCTTCTTCTCGCATCGTATGTATTCCTGATACTCCCTTTGCATACGGGCACGCTCGGCCATCTTATTGTCTTCCTCCTCCTTCTTCTTCCTCTCAAGTTCTTCCTTGTCCCTCTTCCGCACCGTCCTCATAGCCTCCTCCCAAACGGACTCGTCCTTCTCATTGCCCTCCCACGCCCCTTCCCCTTGGTGGGTTGAGTTGCCAGACCTGAAAACAAAATTGAAAAAACAAAGTTAGTCACGGAATAGGAAAATAGAAAGTACAATACAATTAATATATTGGAGACACATACGGATAAGGCCCCGCTAGGTATCCTAGCATACTAGTACCCCGACGTCCACCATGGCGACCTCTACTAAGCCCTACATGAATCCTTGGTTGCCTTGGAGCTTGTCTCCATTGTGATTGATGGCTTGGAGCTTGTTGCGAACGAGCTTGTTGCCTTGGAGCTTGTTGGCTTGGACCTTGTTGCGAAGGAGTTTGTTGGCTTGGACCTTGTTGCGAACGAGCTTGTTGCCTTGGAGCTTGTTGTCGTGGGGTTTGTTGGCTTGGAGCTTGTTGGCTTGGAGTTTGTTGGCTTGGGGTTTGTTGGCTTGGGGTTTGTTGACTTGGAGGTTGGTTTGAAGCTTGTTGGCTACTTGACGCTTGGCTTGTGCTAGCATCATTGCCCTTTGATTTTTTGCCGGATGTACATTTCCTTTTATTGTGCCCCTTACTATTGCATGATCCATAATTAGTTGGCTCGCGAGCCTCTTGGAATAACTTGTTTCCCGAATGACCCCATCTATCCATATATCCGTGATACCTCTTTGTCTTTCTTCTTCCACGTTCACAACCTTCCATTCCGGATCTGGCCAAACTTGTACTCCATGATACTCCAGCCATTGTGATTGGTCCAAGTAGGGAGAAAACCTTGGAGCCCATTTCCTGTTTGTGGCTTCGATGGAGAACTCGGCCTCCCGAACGGTGAGCGGGTTATTGTAGTCGACACGTCTAGTGCGTGCCGCTGTTAGCAAGTGGGAGCAAGCCAAATGAAGCAAAGAGGGCCTCCTACATGTGCATTCACATGTCTTTAGGGACACACGGAAAGCTCGGCCTCCGTTTTGGACACCACCTTGTGTGGTGCCTCCCGGCTCATTCACTTGGTAAACCCCACATTATGTCTTCCCTCTAGCTCAACACCATCATTTGGCTCATTCCAATTCAACTCAACCCTCACTTGTGCTACCACCTCCGCAAAGCTAGGGCTAAGGTTAAACACCAAGTCAACCTCTTCCGGGTCCGGCTCTATGTTTCCCTTCAAGAAAGCATCCTTGTCCACATGATGAATATGAACAATTCTTTCCATCCCCCTAGCATAATGGGAACAACACATACACAGATGTGTTCATTAGTTACCATAATCATCGTAATCTACCCATACAAACTAGCACACTACCATTTCTCCTACTTCAACAACCCTAACATCCAACCAAATCCACATCCACCCTCAAATCAACCAAATCCACATCTAGGGTTTCACATGTAGATTCAACTAAATACACAAAATCAATGGATGAAAAGAAGGGGAACAGAGGAGATTACCTCAAGGAATGGGTTGGGAACGATCTCCACGGATAGATCTGACGAAATTCAACGGATTTGAGGGGGGGGGAGAGAGCCGTCCGCCTTGGAGTTTAGGGAGGAAGAAACAGAGAATGGAATGGCTGGGTCGAGCTGGAGCGGGCTCGCGCGGCCACACATAAGTGGATGTGTGGCGCCCTTGCCACGGACGCCACACTTTCAAAGTGTGGCGCCGATGTGGGCGGCGCCACACATCCTGCCACGTCAGTTTCGAGCACACCTCAGCGTCGAGTGCGCCACGTCGGATGGGAGTGTGGCGCCGGCCGCACGGGCGCCACACAGTCAGGTGTGGCGCCCATGGGAGGGGCGCCACACAAAAGGGTTGGATGAGTGAAATAGTTTGCCCGAGATGTCAGTCTGTGCTATACAGAAAAGGGTTATTTTTGTGTAAATCGCCAATAAGCTAAGGGAGGAGAGAACTACTGGTCACTGCTGCTGAAATTGTTCGTCGATCTATTGGTCAAACTGACGAGTGCTTGGAGCATTTCAGAGCATCTCCATCGGCGCCCCCGATAGCTTTTTGGGGACCGGCAGCAAAAATGGGCTCGCACCGGTGCGTCCCAAACGGCGCCGGCTAATTTTCGAGCCCAATAGAATCACCGGCAACCCCGTGCTGGCCCCTTCGACAAGGGCGCAAATCGGGCGCGCTGGCACCTCGCGGCACATCTGAAAACGAGCGTGGGCTCCACCTGGCAGCCAGACACACCGATTTTCCCCTCCTACACACGCCCGATCCGACTCCCACCCCTCTAGATCGCCACCGTCGCTGTCGCCGCCGCGCCCCTGCTTGCAGTAGACACCGCCGACTGTCTAGGAACCGCCGTCCATCGACACAGCCGCCACCCCCTCGATCGGCGGCCGCTGTTTTGCCCGGAACAGAGCTCGCCGCCACCGCGATAGTATCGCCCCGCCAGCAAGGTGTTCGTCCGATTGCCGCGATGAACAACGACGGCGAGATGATGGTGCAGCTGTTCACGGAGGAGCAGAACGCTCAGGCTTGCACAGGTTCATGGCCAAGCAAGATTGCACAGGTTTGTGGGGCTTCACCTCAGTTCAGAAGTGCACTGCTGCAATGCACTGTCTTGCATACGGAGCTTCTCCAGATACAACCAATGACTAACTACAGATGACAGAGTCGATATGTATAGAGACTCTCTACAGGTTTTGCTGAGCCATCATAGCGGTGTTTGGTAAAGACTATTTGAGAGCACCAAGAGAAGATGATACAACTCGGATCCAGCAGAAGAATGCAACAAGAGGGTTTCATGGGATGCTCGGAAGCATTGACTGTATGCATTAGGGCTGGAAGAATTGCCCTTTTGCTTGGCAGGGTATCTACAAGGGGCATACTAGTGAGTGCAGTGTCATTCTTGAGGTTGTGGCAGACCATGTGTTCTGGATTTGGCATGCATTTTTTGGCATGGCAGGAGCAAACAATGATTTCAACGTGCTGCAACGCTCTCCGGTGTTTGCCAGGCTAGCTGAGGGACAAGCTCCTGCCGTGAACTTTGAGGTAAACGGTCACGCATACAACAAGGGGTACTATCTAGCTGATGGTATCTACCCGACGTATGCTACATTTGTGAAGATAATTCCCTCTCAATCGAATGAGATGGAAGCCTATTTTGCAACATGCCAGGAAGCAGCACACAAGGATGTTGAGCGTGCTTTTAGAGTGCTTCAGCAGTGTTTCGCCATTGTCAGGTACCCTGCTCTCACTTTGTCCGAGGCACAGATGTGGGAGGTGATGAACGCCTGTGTGATCATCCATAACATGATCATTGAGAGCGAGCGCGACGCACCTGTGCAGGATGATCATCCATTTGATTATCAAGGGCCACTAGCTAAGGTAGAGCATGTACCCCAAGAATTGGCTGCTTTTCTTCATATGCACAATGAAATTCGAGATGCAGGTGTCCATGCACAGCTGAAGGCGGATCTAGTTGCGCATTTCTGGGTGAGGAGAGGAGCAGCCAACAATCCATGATTTTATTTCTATTTGTTTGCCTCTATGAATAATTTAAGTAATATTTGTTTGTTGGGTTGTATGAATAATTGAAGTACTATTTATTTGATTGATTGTATGAATAATTTAAATCTATTTGTGTGATTGTACGAGTAAAATGTGATTGATATGTTGTTTCAAAATATTGTAAAAAAAAATTGGAGGCCGCCGTTTGGGAGGCGTCGGTGTGGGAGCAGCCTCCCCAAATGGAGGATGCACTGCCGGCGCCCCAAACGGAGGTGCCGGCGCTCCTGCTGACGCCTATTTGGGAGCTACCGGTGGAGATGCTCTTAGTAAGGAGAAAAACAATGACAATGGTCAGGAGAAGTGGAGTTCACCTGTAGAAGGCGGGCTGAAGTTCAATACATGTGGAGCCTACACGCCAGGCGAAAATTATGCTGGTTGCCGCGTAGTTATGCGTCGGTGTGCCAAACTGTGGTATCTTGTGCCTACATGCTAAATACTGCATTTTCCAAATACTTCAGTTTTTTAAGTACTTTGTGCGCAAACATAGCCTAAACATTTTTTCGTAACAGAAGAAAATATAACTAATGTTCTGTAGTAATTGATTGCTAGAGCATATCCTCCAGTAGCATGATCTTTCCCTCCTCTGGATGGTAGAGAAAGGAGAAGGGATGACAACTTAATGTGTAGTTTGAGCAACCAAATTTGAATGATCTTTTCCTCCGCTTGATGGTGTTGAAATATTGATTAAAAAGTGTCTTTTTCCGTATTCTCTACATTAGTAAGAGTAGACGTAGACATCATATTTAAATATTTACGGTTAGGAAAGTATTTTAAAATTCCATGACAACACACGAGCATTTAACTAATACTATCAAGAGCATTTCATGGATCAATATCGAGCACGGGAACTTTCGTGCGTGCAATGACCTAACAAATTGAGTTTCCTGGCCATTCTTTTTGCAGACCTACTCAGGCGAACACCATGTCGATCGAAGCCATGTATCTTCTCAGCCGGGGTTGGATGTAGGCACGTACGGCAGCCGACTTTTTCAGCAGAGGCACTTAAAGAAACAAAGAATATCTAATGCGGAAAATCTAAAAACAGACCTGCCGACCGCATGGCCCAGCCTCTCTGGAAACGCGGAAACCCATTTGGAGAGCAAGCCGGCCTCGGTCGCCGAATCGCGAAACCGAGTTCGACCTTACCGCCAAATCCTGCTCTGCCCCGGACTCGAAGAATTGCTCCACCGATTTATACGTGCTGTGGAGATGCAGGCTCGACCCGCTTGCACTGTCTCTTCCCACAATCTCTATCCGACTTGTAGAAGAAACGCGGGAGATCGAGCTGCGGCACCGATCTAGGGCATCGCACCTGCCGGTTGCCGCTGCCGCCGCGCCCGTGAAGGCCGACGTCGCTGTGGCCGCACCCAAGAAGAGCAACACCTTGAAGATCGATGATGGCCGCCAAGAGGACCAGCATCGCCCCGTGCCGCTTGACGGTGAAGGTCCCGAAGTGGTCTCTCGCGCCCGCCGTGGAGGCCGCGCGCCGGAATCAGCATTTCGTGCGCGGGGAGTACGTCGAGGTGCGCCGCAGGCTACCGCGGATCTTCGGCGACAGGGAGGTGGTGATCTACGTGCGCGCCAAGGTCGTCTCCGCGTGCCCCGGAACCTACTCCTACCTCGTCGAGTACCCTGCCGCCGGCCCCTTCCCGATCCGTACGGCACGAGTGGCAGCGTTTGACGTCCGCGCCGCCCGCCGTTTTCCACGGCCACCACCAGACTCCGGCGTGGACGTTGCGCGGCCGGGATCTTCCAAGAGGCCGCTGCAGTCGGAGCAGTCGGAGCGCGATTGCTGCAAGAAGGCGAAGATAGGGATTGGGAAAGGCATCCCGAAGGACGTACTGGAGCGGCTCATCGCCGAGCACGAGAAGGAGGAAACGAAGAAGAAGAAAACGAGGGAACACGGCGCCGCATCGCAGGCGCCGAAGTTTCTGCCCGCGACCGTGAAGGCCGCTGTCGCCACGAGGAAGGTGGCTGCACCCGAGAAGAGTAATACTGTGACGATGATTGCCGGCGACGATCCGTAAGTGGGAAGGATGTTGAGGTGCGCAGCAGATACTCGCTGGATCCCGCGAAGAATCAGATGGCCGTACCACCAGACTCCACCGTCGACGCCCCATGCCCGGACAGTTCTAACAAGGCGATGAAGCCGATGATAAGGACAGGGAAAAGGATCCCAATGGAGCACTACAAGGAGGAGAAGGCAAAGAAGGTGTGGGAACACGAAGCCCATTGCTGGCGCCGAGCTTGCAGCCCGCCGATGATCGAGGATGCCCTATTGTAGTTCATATATTCTCTTGTGGTAGTACTAGTTTTCTTTGCTCTCTTCCTAGTTGTTTTTCGTATTCCTCATTGGTAGGAAGAACTCAATAATTGATGAGATGTACACTGGGCAGAGAAACTTATGAATACAATGATGCTATGTGGCAACCTTAATTAGTAAACGTACTGTAGTATATATTTGTTCTCTTTTTCTTCAGATGAGATGTCCAAGAAAGCAGCGCCAATATTTGTTTATTTTTCAGTTTAAACAGATGATGTAACTAATATTGATCCATGTCTATTAATTCTGAGTTGGTGAAACCGATGAAGATGTGAATCCCGCCAAACGGGACGATGGTGAAGCTGATGAGGTTGCGGCTTGCAGGAAGCCGGCATCCACATCATATCATCAGGGACGTAAGGGATATTGTCGTTGCTGCGCATGACCCGGCCGAGAGCGACGGTGTCGCTAGCTGATGCCTCCACATGATCCCGCCTAGATCGTGAATCGCGGCGGCTTAGGCCCCACCGTGGGCGTCGAATGTAATTGCATTGTCACCAGGGTAACCATCGGGGTGATTACGATGAGGAGAGAGAGATAGAGAGAGGGCGTAAGGCGGCGATGATGACGGTGCAGGACTGTACATAAGTTTACTCAGGTTCAGGTCCCCCTATGTCTTGCTATAAGTTGCTATATGGCAACAAATGTACAAGCCTTAGCCGGCAAGTGTACGAAGTTCTACATCTATTCGGGTTAGGTAATTTTGTTAACGGTCTACAAAAACTCAGGATTTAAATTTACATGTTAAACACTTGATAGATTAAATATTCTGAAAATATCAGAAACCACAAATGAAACTTTGCCCTTTTGCGTGCATTTTAGGATAAAATGATATTTCTCATGTCATCAAGATGTTACAAATTTGTTTTGAAATTTTTGTTAGGTAAAAGACCGACATTTTTGGGTAATCAATGTCGGTAAACAAAGTTTACTTGTACATGGTCGATGTGGATGGGTGAGGTTGAAGGTTGTTGTTGAATACCCTTTTGAGATTATGTATTTATTTCTCAGTTACCTAATATATAAATACTTATTTCTAAGTAGATGATATGGAGTTCTTCATCTTCTTTTAAAGGTTTATTAAGTCATTTGAATTACATAAATTATATGTCAATGTGACATCTAATTGAAATTCACATATGCGCAATTTGACAGAAAATATTTGTCAATTTAAAATTATAAAAAGAAGTGCAACTTTAGGTTTAAAATGTGCACCTCGGCATGACTCCTTAGAACTATTGACCAAATAAAAACAAATCGTATACAATGAGTGACTCGGGTGGTGTCTTCCGAGTTCTGACTTCCCTGTCCCTTCCTATCCTATGTTTCCCCGCTGTGAGAGATGACACCCACCATCCCATCCAGGCATCCCTCTCCGGTGGAAGATTAGATCCCAAATTTATGTAAACTGCAACTTACAAAATTAATTAAACAACTTGGAACAACAACTTTAAGCCATAAATTACATAGACTATAACTACTACTTCTACTTCTCTACTTCATGCGGGGATGGTATGACTCCAGAGCACTGGGAGTTGATGGAATTGTTGCAATCGTCACTGTCCGAGGAGGAGTCATCGTCATTCTTGGCGTTGTCGACGACCTCGGGCTCGGGCTTGTAGACATAGTTCTGCATTGGACGATTCTTATTATGCTCTGCATCGCCGACCTCCTCCTCCTCCTTTTTGGTATTATCCTCCTCCTTGTTGGCATCCTCCTCCTCCTCCTTGTTGGCATTCTCCTCCTCCCTTGCCTCCTTGCGGCACTCTTACATCGTAAAGGGTGAGTGCACGGCCGCGTCCGATGAAACCAGCGGCCTCGCTGACTCCGATAACGGGCTCCGCGAAGACTGGCTGCTAGTCTGAGAGTCGTTGCAAGCCATTTTCGAGGGACAAAAAAAGAGAGTAATGGCCGATGCTCTTCGATCAGGGGGAAGGGCACATTTTAAGGCGGCAGGTAGTTCCAGTTCCCAATTTTCAAACCCTCAACCCTTTAGTTTACTTCCTCAAAAAAAAAAAAAAAACTGTTCAGATTATTATCCCAGCTGTACGTGTGGGTCCTACATGTAAGCATGGGTCCCACCCATATGGGGGGCCACACATGTCGAAGTCACATTCCATAGACGGTCAAGGGCGTGGACCGTTGAAAAATGAAAACACACCGTTTGGTTGTTCGTGATGGCTAGAGCTATCTGTAACTTTTTGTCACCACATGCTAGTGAACTTGTAGTCCATCAATTTTTGCCCACAGAACTTTTGTACTCCATGCCCAACCCCAATATTCGCTGGTATCAGCGAAAATGATGATAAGCTTAGACAGGAACCTACAATCATATGATTGGGTTGCATATTTCTGTCTTTAATACTAAAAGAATCTCAACATAAGGTCAATCCTCATTTTATGTTTCCAATGAATGTCAACACATTCTCTCTCAGTTCATTTCTCCTGCAAAATTAACGTTTCAATCCTGTGTATAATTCCAGCAATCCAAAAAAAACCCCTTAACTAGGACTATCTGTTGCTCTATTGTCACGACAAGCTGATAAACTTGTAGCCCATCAATTTTTGCCTACAGAAACTTCTGGTATTCATGCTCTGCCTTATTTTCCGTTGGTCTCAACGAAAATGCTGGTAGCGTATACCGGAAATTATGCACTTAAAGACATGCACATCACACACACAATCCAACACAATGAGGTGTAACCAAGGTGGCAGTTTAAACTTTTAATAACTTTCCACGACATCAGTCTGTTGAGATGTCAATGTCCCAAAAACTTTCTCAATTCCGTCTAAGCAGGAGGCAACTACGGTATAAGCTAGGGGAGGTAGCTATTACTAAGGTATAGTACAAACAGGAATATGATATCGTGCTAGAGAGCGGCCGCCACTATGCATTGGCTAGCATGTCACATGCAGTATTGGCCTTCATCATACAGGGCTAGCACGCGGTTGGGCGCAAGATCCTCATGAATCGGAGGCGCACAAGATAGAGGTAGCACTGGAAAAAAGAAGGGGCGATTAAAAAATCATACTAGAATCATGAGATGGTTGCGCAAATACAAAGAGTAAACAGAGAATCAATGCCATAAACAATCTCACTTGACGCATA
Source organism: Lolium rigidum (assembly GCF_022539505.1). NCBI lineage: Eukaryota > Viridiplantae > Streptophyta > Magnoliopsida > Poales > Poaceae > Lolium > Lolium rigidum. The sequence goes on from NC_061508.1 coordinate 92,287,761, forward strand.
AATACAAATAAGCTAATCATATCAGAATGTCCTTTGATGCGCAAGGGTCATAGTATATAAGTATACTGGTAGATGAAATCAGCAGTCATCACCAGCCACCAAGGAACTCCACACAGTGATCTTAGTAGCTGCTGCAAGATCCCTAAATCACTAGCTAGTTGCAAGAACTTAATCTAGGATGTGGTACCACAATCAACAGGGCTACAAGTTCCACGCCTGTCTGGCTCGTGCTTTCTTACTGTAGGCAGCATGCATTAACTGAATTGTACTGTTTATATTCATGTATATGACAATATAATCCATTACCGTGCAATGTTCTACACTGTGTTATAGGTGTGTGCCTGGTGCCATCCAATTCACAGAACTTTAAAAGAAGTGAAGTAAAATCCAATCGATGGTATAAAACCGGTTATGATCATATAAAGTATGAGTGGCAGGTGTGAACTTTCCATACATGCACGCCCTACTACCCTGCACACACCAGCTCACCACCTGTTCTACCACTTCAATAGCTCCATTAAGTAGACAATATTACAAGTACATTAACTAAGTAGTACATTCTCAGTCGACATGGCAATTTGGAACAATTGTTCACTGATACAAATTCACAATTCAAGCAATAGTGGTAATTTCTCAACCAGAAGAGAGATGCTCCTCATTTATCAAGGAAGTAAAGTAAGTGTGTTAAATTTTTGCATAACATACCTTCGTTTGGTTCAAGAGGCTTTGACTGACGACGGCGCTTTGACTGACGGCGGCACCTTCTTACGTAATCCTGGAGACGCATAGGTATCTTGAACGAAAACTGAGATTTGTCTAAACCGACAGCACAGCCTGGATTGTCTCGAAGATAACTGTAAAGTATAACATTTGCAAATTAGATAAACTGTAGACAGATTGAAGTGTAACCACATGGAAAATTTCACATGGTTTATGCCTGCATACTATGTTATTTCAAATGTTCAGTAGTAAGGAAAGACCAGATTCATTAAACTGGGCACAGAAAAAAGTTAAACCCAAGCCTGTGTGCTTCGTATAATGGAGCAATTGAGCTAGTGAAAGTACAATGATAACACTTTGTGAGGATTATGAGATTAATTATTGCTTAGTGGATAGAATTCAGATGCAGCTATCGACGTGCTAGATGAATGTAAAACTGAGCATTAAATATGCTTCAGAAAGTGGAGATCTTGAAGGGAAGTTGACCAAAAGATTGTTGGCATACTTTTGGACGTCGGTCTTTGATCTTAATTTTTTGCCTGAAGGAGGAAAATAGTACCTGAAAGCATGTATATATAATGTTAACAAGCAGTCATACATCACGTACACAGAATAGCAGGTATATTATAGATCGAAAGGTGCATAGCAGACCACAGGAATGGTTAATCAACCATCGACCAAATATGTACAGCATAACACCACTAAAACATAAATGAGCATGTCAACAATATTAAGCTGGATGACAGTTTAACAGCATTGAAGATGTTCTACTGCAAGCAGAAATGGTGTATATTAAAGTACAAATTATTTACACCCCTATAAGCAGCAGGACTTAAATCACTGGTATTCAGCATAGTAGTTATACTAGAAAACAGAGAAAGTATGCATCTGGCTAGCTGAGATCTAAAGAGCCAAGACCCAGCGGCATAAGAAAACAACTGGAACATCATTTTCTCAGAATAATAACTACAATACTAGGCAAAAAAAGTATTACTCACACGTCAGCGAATGTGCTGCAACCTTCACTTCTTATAGATATTGTCCTTTCCCACCCAAGAGGGGTCTGATAGATGCATGGTCTATCAATCGCCCAGAACCCATCATCTTGTGATATATCCGCTGGATCATCGCATGAGACTCCAGGCTTCCACCCATGGACATGTTCGCAAAGAAAAGGAACATGTCTACTTTTGTCCCGAATTTCATCATATTTTATTTTGGTGGGAATGAGTCTCCATTTCAAGCACTTACCACATTGTACAGCATATGTATCAATAGAGTATTTTATTTTTTTAGGCGGAATAGGTAGGGCGTTTTCTTCATGGCCACTGTCATAAGGAACAATTTGAAGTGATGTACTTTTAGAGGAGTGTGTAGTGGCATCCCCTTGGTCTGCAACCTTGTCAGATAAGATCTCCTTGCTCTTGTTTGATGGTGGAAAAGATAATGAATTCTCATCAGGGTTGAGTACAGGATTATCCAGTCTGGACTCCGTAGCACTTAGTTCCCTGTTGGAGTTGATGGCAAAAGTTTCACACTGGGAACGGGAAAATGCTTGATAGCAAAACAAAAGATGTGTAAACGTAAATAAATGTACAAGCGAGTGAACACCAAAATCATGCAAAGAGGGTGAGCTGAAAGCCTAACTATACTAGTAAATCTTCCATTTCCCTGGATAGACATCAAGAATCAAGATAGCGTAACCATTAGAACCGTACAAACCTCCACAAATCAGGTTCACTATGGTATGACATAAATCTAGAACATTGAACAGCTTACATAACTAGAGCTAACATAAAGTTCTGAGATCCCTAGGATACATTCCAATATTCTATTAGCAACAGAGAGGTGAAACGTAACACTTCGTCAGTATACTTCGACAATCCGATTCACCGACATAACTCGCAACTGTACATTTAACAGCTTGAGCACCAAAACCCTTGGCTAGAGGCTAGATACTAACCTAGGATTCATCAGCATTAGAAACATAGCAATGTACTAGTACCTCCATTTCGAAATATATTATGTTTTGGAAGGCTAAATTAGCTTTCCAAAACGCAAAACATATATACTGCATTTCGGAACGGAGGTAATAGCAAATTAGCAACAGTAAATCGAATGTACCAATTGCATCGTAGACAGCCCTACTCTTCAAACGGACCCAACATGCTAATCAAACCAAACCAGCAAGAGGGGGAGAGCCGAGGTGGCGGGCGAAGAGGTATACCTGAAGCGCCTCCAGTGGCGGCTTTTCCGTGGCCAGAGAGGCTCATCGGGGTCCGCAGCCCCCGCGCGCCGGCGGCGGTGGACGCTTGAGGAGGCGATCCTCCTGGTCCTGGAGGCGGCGGGCTTCGCAGGCGGCTTCGACCCTAGGGAGGGCCGAGCTGCTTGGCAACAATGGGAGTGGGGAGTCGGGCTCTCCCGTGTCCGCGTCGTCCTCCGACTCAGCGGCGGCGACGTCCTCCCATTTCGCCTCGTCCTCCAACTCGGCGGCAGCGGCGGCGTCCGCGGCGGCCCACTCCGCCTCGTCCTCCGAATCAGCGGCGGCGGCGACGTGGTCCACCGACTCAGCCCCCGGGTCATCGTCCTCCCACTCCGGCTCGGGGCTGGCGCCTACGGACGTGAAGGCGGTAAGCGGAGGAGGGTGGGAGTCGGAGGGGTGGGCAGAGCGGTGGTGGCGGGGGCTCACGGGCTCGGTGGTGGGGTCTGGGGCAAATGTCATCTTGCGGGTTGGCCGCTGCCTTGTACTGTAGTTGAGTCCTGAATCGCGGAGTCCACTAGGGGAGAAGACTCAAGGTTTTTTTGTTTTGCGAAGAAGAAGACTCAAGGTTTGGGAGCGAGAGAATGGTCTTTACCTTCTACGCAGGACTTGTCTAAACATGTGAGCAACAGTGGACAGAGATTTGGTGCAACATGGTCGGATCCTTTTCTAAAAAGTAATTAAAATTTGTACTCCCTCCGTTCCGATTTAATTAACTTGCCTGTAATTTTGCGCAAAACCCCCTACCATTTTCTGCCCGCTACCCGCCCGTCCCCGCCGATTGACCCGACTCACACCCGTCCCCAACTCCCCATCCACTACCCGCACAATCGTCCGCATTCGTGAACCCAGCACACAAGCAAACAACGCACGGCGACAGAGAGAGAGGGGAGAGATCGAGATGAAGGTGGAGGTGGTGGAGGAAACGCTGGTGCCGCCGAGCGAGCCGACGCCGCGGCACGCGCTGTGGCTCTCCAACCTCGACCTCGCCGTGCCCAAGACGCACACGCCCCTCGTCTACACTACCCCGCGCCCCCGCCCTCCGTCGGCGGCGACGGAGATGGAGATGATGGGGAGGAGCCGTTCTTCGCGCCGGAGAGGCTGCGGGCGGCGCTGGCCAAGGCGCTGGTGCCGTTCTACCCGTTGGCGGAGCGGATGGCGGTGGGCCCCGGCGAGGTGGATCTGGACAAACTAGGAGTGCGCTATCAATATTTTCAATTAGTTAGGACTAAAATGTAATATTGCTTTTCTGAAACCTTTTCCCCTCCCCAAGTTAATTAAATTGGGACGGAGGGAGTATTTCTAAGTTTCAGACGTGGCCAGTATTTTATCTTACACACGTGTAAACTTTCAACTGAAAAAAATGTGTATTTTGGACTACACAAAAATAACAAAGTGTGAAGCAAAACATTTTGCAATTGAGGTTTTGTACGTTAGTGGGATATATCATCAGCTATTTTTAGAATTTTGTTACATGATATATTTTACAACAACAACAACAACAACAAAGTCTTTATTTTCAAACAAGTTGGGGTAGACTAGAGGTGAAATCCATAAAATCTCGTAACCAACTCATGGTTTTGGTACATGGATAGCAAGCTTTCACGCGGCTCTTTTCATGGCTAGTTCTTTGGTGATACTCCAGTCCTTCAGATCTCCCTTTACGGACTCCTCACATGTCAAGTTTTGTCTACCCGTCCTCTGTTGATATTATCCGCAGGCTTTAGCTGTCCACTATGCACTGGAGCTTCTGGAGGCATGCGCTGAATATGTCAAAACCATCTTAGACGATGTTGGACAAACTTCTCTGCAGTCGGTGCTACCCCAACTCTATCTCATATATCATCATTCCAAACTCGGTCCTTTCTCGTGTGGCCACACATCCATCTCAACATGCGCATCTCCGCCACACCTAACTGTTGAACATGCCGCCTTTTAGTCGGCCAACACTCAGCGCCATACAACATTGCGGGTCGAACCGCCATCCTATAGAACTTGCCTTTTAGCTTTTGTGGCACTCTCTTATCACAAAGAATACCAGAAGTTTGGCGCCACTTCATCCATTCGGCTTTGATCTGGTGGTTCATATCTTCATCGATATCCCCATCCTTGTGCAGAATTGACCCCAAGTATCGAAATGTGTCCTTCTAAGGCAACACCTGCCCATCCAGGCTAACCTCCTAGCTCCTCGTCGTACCTAGTAATACTAAAACCACATATCATGTACTCCGTTTTAGTTCTACTAAGTCTAAAACCTTTTGATTCCAAGGTTTGTCTCCATAGTTCTAACTTCTTATTGCCCCGTTCGACTATCATCGATTAGGGCTACATCATCCGCAAAGAGCGTACACCATGGGATATCTCCTTGTATATCTCTTGTGACTTCATCCATCACCAAATTAAATAGATAAGGGCTCAAAGCTAACCCCTAGTGTAGGCCTATTTTAATCGGGAAATCATCAGTATCGCTTGTGTGCAGGATCCAAAATATATTTGTTCTACTAAGCCGCCATTGTTACATAATATTTTAAACATATTAATATTTTTTTAATATGATGAGATCACTTGTGTGTAGGATCCAAAATAACTTTTCGGCAATAGTGATCCTAATATAATTAGAAGAAAAATAATAGGCATATATTTATATTATGGGTCTCTAGGGCTTGAGCACTACCTTAGGCCATCTCCGGCGGCAAGGTGCAAACAGACACGTAAGAGTGTCCGTTTAGGTCCGTATGCGGCGGCCGCATGGATAGAAATAGTCCCCTATATGTTTGGGGTGTTCTACATACCGAAAAGTGATCTCTATTTTAAAGAAGAAGTAAAAAAAGTGCTAAAAAATCATTGGAGAATTGGGCCAATATTTGTTCAACTGCTTCAAGAGTCACACCGTTGGTCTCGGATGGGTCTTGCAAGAGATGAAATTGAATCATAGTGCAGTCAATAGACTGATCTTGGACTTGTAAAGAGGTCCATTTGCCCTTAACTTGAAAAGCCACCCATTTCTCATTCCAATCTTTTGTGAGCTAACATAGAATATTTTTCCTGCCAAACTTTTGTGAGCTAACATAGAATGTGAGGATGCGTACTCAGGACTTTATTTCAAAATTTTAAAATATTTTAAAACAAATTTAAAATACATATTTCATAATAGGTGCATCTAGACCTATGAGCCAAAACACCATATCCCAATAGGACTAGGAATCATCTTATATTGCAAGTCTTTGGCTTAGGCCTCCTGCCCTCCTGCCCACGAGCATCCAATCAATACAACAACAATTACAATTATCAATGCTTTCTACAAATTAATCCTCATTTATTTTTTCCTTTGAAATGTCTATGCATGCCCTCTCTTTCTCCTGCAAACTTTAACAACATTCCAGTCCTGCGAATACTTCCAGCAATCCAAAAAAAAATCCCTAACTTGAGCTATCTGCAGCTTTCTGGTAAGCTTGTAGCCCATCTAATTTTTTTTACCTACAAAAACTTTTCTTAGCCATACCCTACCCCAATATTTTATGCTCTTAAGGAAAATGATGGTAGCTTTTACATGAAAACTATTATCGTATAGTTGGGTTGCATATTGCTCTGTCTTTTATCCTACAAGAATCTCAACATAAGGTCAATTCTCATTTTATGTTTCCGCTGAATGTCAACAAAGCGCCATATCTGTCCATTTCTCTTGCAAACTTAACCTTTCAATCCTGTGTATAATTCTAGCAATCCAAAAAAATCAGTTAACTAGGACTATATATGTAACTCGATTGTCACAACAAGCTGATATTATTGTATCCCATCAATTTTTACCTACAGAAACTTCTGGTATCCATGCTCTACCCGATTTTTCGTTGGCTTCAACGAAATTGATGGTAGCTTATACTGGAAATTGTGCACTTAAGGACATGCACATCTCACACACAACACAATGAGGTATAACCAAGGTGGCAGTTTTGAACTTTTATTAACTTTCCGCGACATCAGTCTGTTGAGATGTCAATTTCCCAAAAACTTTCTCAATTCCATCTAAGCAGGAGGCAGCTATGGTGTAAACTAGGGGAGCAAGCTAAGGTATATCACATACAGGAACATGCTATCGCACTGGGGAGCGGCCTGACACTCTGCACTGGCTGGCATGTCACATACAGTATTGGCCTTCGTCATACAGGGCCAGCACACAGTTGGGCGCGAGATCCTCATGAATTGGAGGCGCAGAAGATAGAGGTAGCACTGGAAACAAAAGGACACGTTTTCAGATAAAAAAACAAAGCATGCAAGCAATATAAGATGGTTGCGGAAATACAAAGAGTAAACAGATGATCAATGCCATAAAACAATCTCAGTTGAAAGAGAAGACATACAAATACCAATAAGCTAATCACATCAGAACGTCCTCTGCTGCGCAAGGGTTATAGTAGTATATAACATTATAACTATAATGGTAGATGAAATCAGCAGCCATCACCAACCACCAAGGCACAGTGATCCTAGTAGCTGCTACAAACAAACAACAACAATAAAGCCTTTACTCCCAAACAAGTTGGGGTAGGCTATCCTAGTAGCTGCTACAATATACCTAAATCACTAGCCAGTTGCAAGAACTTAATCTAGGATGTGGTCCATAATCAGCAGGGTACAAGTTCCACAGTTGTCCGGCTCGTGTTTTCACTGTATGCAGCCCGCATTAACAGAATTGCAATACTGTTTATATTCATGTCTAGGAGAAAATATCCATCGGTCTACACTGTTATCAGGTGTGCCATCCAATTTAAAGAAATTTAAAAAACAATGAAGTAAGATCCAATTGATGATATCTAGAGTGGCTATGATAGTATAAAATATGAGTGGCACATGTGAACTTTGCATATATGCACGCACTACTACCCTGCACAAGCCAGCTCACCACCTGTTCTACCATTTTAATAGCTCCGTTAAGCAGACAATATTACAAGTACTCCCTCTGTCCCAAAATAAGTTGCTCAACGTCTTCTAGATACTGATGTATCTATACACTAAAAATATGTCTAGGTACAACTGTATCTAGACAAACTTGAGCAGCTATTTTTGGGACGGTGGGAGTACATTAAATGGTAATGCATTCTCAGTCAACATGGCAATTTGGAAACAATTGTTCATTGATACACATTTCAAGCAATAGTGGTCATTCTTCAACCAGAAGAGAGGTGCACCTCCAACTATTAATCCATTTATCATGCCATGCCAGTAAAGTGTGTTAATAGTGTGCATAAAATACCTTCGTTTGGTTCAAGAGGCTTTGACTGACTGCGGCACCTTTTCAGGTAGCCCTGGAGACATTCAGGTACCTTGAACCATTTCTTAGATTTTTGTAAATCGATAGTACAATCTGGGTTGTCTTGAAGATAACTATCAAAGTATAACATTTGAAAATCAGATAAACATCTACACAGATTGAAGTGAACCACATGGAAAATTTCACACGGTTTATGCATGCATACTGTGTTATTTCAAATGTTCAGTTGTAAGAACAGACCAGATTCATGAAACTAGGCACCAAAAAAGTTAAACCTAAATGCTGCATGTGTGCTTCGTATAATTGAGCAATTGAAGTAGTGAAAGTATAATGATAACACTTTGTAACAATTATCAGATTAATTGTAGCTTAGTGGATACCATTCAAATGCAACTATCGGCATGCTAGACGAATGTAAAACTGTGTATGGGCATTAATATGCTTAAGAAACTGAAGATTTTGAAGGGAAGTTGACCAAAAGATGTTGGCATACCTTTTCAAGTTCTTGAATGATCTTAATGCTGGGCCTTTAGGAGGAGAATAGTACCTGAAAGCATGTATATAGAATGTTACCAAGCAGTCATACAATATGTACACAGAATAGCAGGTACATTATATACAGTTGTGTTACTTGTGTAGCAGACCACAGGAATGACTGATCAACCATCGACCAAATATGTACAGAATAACATCACTAAACATAAATGAGCATGTCAACAATATTAAGCTGGGTGATGATTTGCCTACATTGAAGATTCTTCTACAGCAAGTGAATATCATGAGTGAGAAATGGTGTATACTAAATTATAAACTATTTCCACCCCTATAAGTAGTAGGAGCTTAAATCGGTGGTATTCAGCCCAATGGTTATACTAGAAAACTAAGAGCAAGTATGCATTTGAGATCTAAAGAGCTAAGACCCAGTGGCATAAGAAAACAACTGGAACATCATTATCACAGAAACAAGTAACTACGTAAAGCTGTGTAACAAATTAGCTATGATACTAGGCAAAAAAAAGTATTACTCACACGTCAGCGAATCTGCTGCCCCCTTCTCTTCTTATAGATATTTTCCTTTCCCACCCAAGAGGGGTCTGAGCGATGCATGGTCTATCAATCACCCAGAACCCATCATCTTGAGATATATCTGCCGGATCATCACATGAGACTCCAGGCTTCCACTCATGGGCATGTTTGCAAAGAAAACGAACCTGACTACATTTCTCCCGAATTTCATCATATTTTTTTTTGGTAGGAATAAGTCTCCATTTCCAGCAGTTGCCACATTGCACAGCATATGTATCAATGGAGGGTTTTATTTTTTTAGACGGAACAGGCAGAGGCTTTTCTTCATGGGCATTCTCATAAGGAACAATTTGAGATGATGCAGTGTCATCCCCTTGGTCCACGACCTTGTCATATAACATCTCCTTGCTCTTGTTTGATGGTGGAAGAGATAATGAATTCTCATCAGGGTTGAGCACAGGATTAGCGGGGCTGGACTTCGTAGCACTTAGTTCCCTGTTGGAGGTGATGGCAAAAGTTTCACACTCCTTGCTCTTGTTTGATGGTGGAAGAGATAATGAATTCTCGTCAGGGTTGAGCAAAGGATTAGCAGGGCTGGACTTCGTAGCACTTAATTCCCTGTTGGAGTTGATGGCAAAAGTTTCACACTGGGAACATGAAAATGCTTGATAGAAAAAACAAAAGATGCGGAAACGTAAATAAATGTAAAAGTGAGTTAACAGCATAAACATGCAAAGAGAGTGACCTGAAAAATCCTAATTATAGTAAATCTTCCATTCCCTGAATAGACATCAAGATATCATTGGCATTCACTATGGTAGTATGGTATGACATTAACATTGAACAACTTACGTAACTAGAGATGGCGTAAAGTTCTGATATCCATTGGTTAGATTCCAATATTCAATTAACAGCGGGAAAGGACGAACGTAAGACCTCTACCTAGGGCATCAACAATCCAGTTCACCAACATAACTCGCAAACATATATTTAAACAGCTTGGCTAACACAATTCTCCAGAATCCTATGCTAGATACCGACCGAGATGTCATCAGCACTAGGAGCATAGCATAATGTAGCAGTAGTAAATCGAATGTACCAACTGTAACAGCAGATGGATCTACTCTACAAACAGCCCTAATGTCTCTGTGCTAATAAAACCAAATCACACTTACATTATAAACAAGAATCATGGTCCTCAAAAGCATTAGGCTACCTAACATAGTTCTCCAAAATCATAACTAAGTTCGGACGGGATAAAAGATTTACACATTTTTTTCCCCTTTCCGGTAGAAGCACCAGATATATTTTATATGTAAAATCTCCATCAAGAACTGCTACATCACTGTTTTTCCCTAAAGACCATTCTTGGCAAAAAGAAAGAAACACGATTGATCTTTGAATCTTGCTAATCACACATTTGTGAAGAATCCGTCTAACCATACATTCATATAAGCAGGGCCGTTGTCTAAACAAGAGGGGGAGAGACGGGGTGGCGGGCGAAGAGGTATACCTGAAGCGCCTCCAATGGGGGCTTTTCGGTGGCCAAATAGGCTCGTCGGGGTCTCCAGCACCCGTCGGTGGCGGTGGAGATTTGCGGTGTCGAGCCTCCTGGAGGCGGCGGTCTTCGCAGGCGGCGTCGAGCCTGCGGAAGAGCTCGGTCTTGCGGGGGTCGCGGCGCGCCGAGGTGCTTGGCCACCATCGGGGCGGGGAGTCGGGCTCTCCCGTGTCCGCCTCGCCCCCAGCGTCGTCCTCCGACCCGGCGGCGGGGACGTCGGCCTCCGACTCGGCGGGGGCGGCGTCCTCCCACTTTGCCTCGTCCTCCAACTCGGCGGCGGCGGCGGCCGACGCGGCGGCCCACTCCTCCTCGTCGGTGGCGTCGGCGTCGTCCCACTCCGCCTCGGGGTTGGCGAAGGCGGTAAGCGAAGTAGGGGTGGTGGAGGAGTGGTGGTGGTGGCCCTCCCTTTCTTCTCTCCGCGTGTTGGAGACGGGGGTGGTGGGGTTCGGGTCTGAACCAAAGGCCATATTACGCGTAGGCCGCTGCCAAGTAGATGGAAGGATGGACTCACAATGGGAGATGAGAGAAAGTGGGTTTTAGAAGCACAAGGCAATCAAGCTAGGCTCCCATTTCTTTTATAATGAGCAAAACGCGTATAAGATGTGGGTGATAATGAGTTTCATATATTTGGAAGGAAACAATTACAGATAAGTTCTCTACAAAAAAATTCATCTCGAAAGTAAAATATGATAAGATAACGGTGTCATGACGTCATTACTTCGTAATCTAGAAAAAAAATAGTCTAATTAGAAAGATGGTGGCTGGCAAATGGAGAAAGAAACACAATTGAACTTGCGAGAATTTTCATAGTAATGATAAGACCGGTTTAAACACGCCTGAAAAATAACTTTGAGATCACATAAAGCAATCTAGGTTGACGATATAACCGAAAACCATGGCGCGAAGTAGGAAAAACATATTCTACTAACATGACGTGTGGGCTGACCAAGAAGTAAGTGGGCTGGGCCTATAGGCCAGGTGACCAGTTTTGAACATCTTGCTAATGTTGGTTCTAACTTGGAAAAAAAGATGGTGCTTCGGCTATAACGGTCTCAAATCGAGTCGTGAGCAGAGATAATTGAAGTTGATAAATGACATTAAGAGAAAAATACAAAATACCAAAATCAAATGGTAGTATATATTAACATTTAATTTGACAAAATGATCGTGTGCCAACTTATGGTCAAATCCAAGAATAAAGGTGTATAATTTAGATGTGGGTCAATCAATAAGGAAATATATTTCTAGATATCTATCATTTAATGTTTATATCTAATCGGTATTGGTATTGAAAAGTTTCCACTTTCATGTGGTTTTATATAAGATTTGCTTCGATCTCAATCATTAAATAGATAGAGCAATATAAACAATAAGAAATCCACGAGCTATATGACAAATGATTACACACCAAAAATATAAGGTAACAAAGAAGGTTTCCCTGAATGAACACATAATCAATAATGGATGAGTCCGTACCTAAAACGAGCAAACATTAATTAGATACCATGGGTATATATGATCCATATCATACCAACCTCATGTCATAGTTGGATGCATTTATGTGTGAAAAATGGCAATATCCTATGAATGGTACATATCTCCATAAAAACATGAAGATATATATGTGTATATATATGGTTTATTATAATGAGATATTCTAAATATGTTAGAAATCAAATATTTAGATGTATAGAGGGGGGAAATAAGATCGCATGACTCATGCATGTGATAGATGTCACAAATCAAATTTTTAGAGGTGCCTAATTCAAAAATTAGATCAACTCACTAGGATATGCCTTTTGTATAATTTTTGTTGCAACTTCTACAAGGTTCAAAGGGCCTTAGGGTGTGTACAATGGGGTGATGTCAATCTTCCCTTAGAATTACCACATAAGATATTTGCATAGTTGGAGGAGAGAGAATAAAGAAATTAAGAGAAGGTTGCATTTCCTTAGCTAAAGGATGATACATTACATTAGAAAATAAGAGAACACGATTTGCTCCATTGTACCACATTTTTTCCTTAGTAACATATATAATTTCCTACTAAAATTTAATTGGTTCTCATTAGTTGCAAGGGATACCAATAAGAGATAATTCATTGTAGACCTTATAGTTATTGTCTTCTCTAGATGACGCAGAGGGCTAAGAGAAGGCGTGCCTTCTCTACCATTATGCATGCCCTTATGGACATAGGTCCTTCGACTAAGGCCATGACAATGTTGCAAAAAGTATAATTGAAACGGACATGTCTCATCTTATGTATGTTGTTAGACCTCACCTACACAACTCTGAAAAAAGTCTAAGTTCCTTGAGTGGTAAGGGATGTCTTCGAGACTATGGTGAGCCCTAACCCTTAAAAATGTATGTGCCTTACTTGAAAAAAGAGATGTTCCAAAGCAAGTTTAATATGAGGATTAGTAATAGGACCATAAACATATATGGGAACATAGTTAACCACATGGTTATCATCGATCTTTTACCGAGAACTAGTGAGTAAGAGGAACCTCCTATTTTTGTTACTGATATGGTTGACGTCGTCATCCCGCACTGGTAGATAAAAATGTGATCACTATTCTTTGCCTAAAGTTGCATGTTGAAACAATCAAGAACATTTTGTTAAGTAGAGTTTTGGTTTGGCACTATCATCATCACGGTAAAATTGACATATCGGCAGCATGCTAGCTCAATAAAAGTTGTGAATAGAGGAAAATCTTGACAAGCCTCCTAGTTACACTTTTGCGTAGTTGGTGAAGAAACTAGCAAAGCTTCGATATTTGCATGGAAGTTGGCTCGCTAGTCCCTCCAAAATAGCAGATCTGTGAATAGCTTAAGGGCATAACATGAAAAATATGTTGTCAAACACATGTAGAAATATGAGTCCCTTTATAAATTTTTGTAATAGAATAAGGGCATTAATTAACATGGTGCAAATGTTTACAACAAATCGGCCAAAATCGAAAGAAAGGCAAACACAATTCACCAAGCCTAAAAGAAAGAAGAGCAAGAGAAGATACGCCCCTAAAACAAGTGGATTGTATACTAGGCTATGTTTGTCAAGAAGAATAGAACTATTGGAGACACTCCTTCATTTGCTATGAGATGTGTTTGAGGGATCCTACATGAAGAATTCAAGGAACATATTGAAACCAATTTATGTCATGCATCTTCTTCAGGAGGTGACTCTAAGGCTTGAGGTCAAGTCTTCGGGCTTCACAAGCGGCATCAAGCTTGTGGAAGAGCTCAGCCTTGCAAGGGTCACTGTGTGCTGATTTGCTTGGCCACCATCGCAGTGGGGTGTTGACGAGGGGGCTCCTCGGAGATTCCCACCATGAGGGGCTTAGGGTTGACGGTATCCTGCAAGTTAGCACGAGACAACGGATACCAAACGAACAAAAGGACTCGAAGATTTGTCAGGAACCCCAAATAAATTGGGGTGCGCCCTATAGAATAAAACTTGCATAGATGAACTTGAACTTTATTAATAAGTTGTAATCGAAGAGTACGCTAAACTGCTATGGCTAAAAATCCTTAATGAATAAAAGAGTATATTATTCTAAAGATAGGTGTGTTGCCGCCTCTCATCTTAAGTAGGAGGAGGGCTTGTCTGAGCATTGATAACTCCCGTCGATGTGTCGATGTCTTCTGTTGATGCGTCGATGGCTTCTGCCGATGCACTGATGGCTCCTATCGAAGCATCGACGGTTTCTGCCGAAGCAGGGGCGGAGCTGGAGCTCGAGTGACGCACTACTTAGTATAGCATAGCAGATTTTTTTAGCAACAATCTACTATATATAAGTATGGTTGGTAGCTTGTAACAAAAGATAATTTGGTATACTGTATAAATAAATAAAAGTGCGCACAATAATGATGAAATAAAAGACAAAATTACTTAAATATTCATTACATTTCGAAATGCCAAAGTAGATGATCAAACGACACTACGCAATGCTCAAGAACCTACAAGAAACGAAGCAGACTTAATTTTAAAATGGGAGATAGTAGAATTACACAAATTACAGTACTCAAGTAACTAAAATGTTCACATTACCTTTTTTACTTCTTTAGTACAATGGACTCTTCAAAGACATAAAATACTTCACCACTTGATCATTGGTGATCTTCTTCATTTCTTCTTTCTCCACATAACAAATAATATCATGACTCAAGCTATCATCATTGAGACGATTGCGCAAAAAAGTTTTCACCAATTTCATGGCCGAAAAACACCTCTCAACCGTAGCAGTGGCAATAGGCAACACAATCATGTGAGTGGACAAAGGAAGATGTATCTTAGGTGAGACGTACCCTCACGTTCAGGGTTTCCTGCTCCGGGGGCGATTCCTTCGCCACCGTGAGATCGGCCCGGACTCCGGCTCCCCCCTTCCGCCTTTTGTTCCCCCTCGCCCTCGGTTTCGCTCGCCCGATCTTTTCTCTGTGACTCTTCGCTGGTCTACCTGTGGCGACTGCGTTCTGGACGCATCTCTAGGGTTTTGGCGAGGTTGGTGATCATGGACACAAAGGAAGACGAGGAAGCAAGAACAAATCCCGTGACACTGCCGATGGTGGAGGAGGCCGTGTCTCGCTGCATCGGGTGCCTCTGCGTCATCTAGTAGAGGGAAGGATGCGGATCTGGATGACATGTTCAGCCATCTAGAACTGAACGAAGAAGAACTCGATGATGTCATGATCGGGGTGGATGAAGCAAAAGTATATCAGCAAGCAGCCAGGTGGCTTGCGATTGGCGAGGTTCACACATCCCGCACCTTCAGTACGGATGCCCTGGTGGAGAAGATGAAAGTTGTATGGAATCTGTCCCGTGATCCGATCTGTAGAGAGGTTGGTGAAAACTTATTCATCTTCCAGATGTTTTGCTTGGGTGACTGGAAGAAAGTGGTTCACCAGGGCCCTGGACCTTTCGAGGAGGGGGAGTGCTTATCAAAGATTACGATGGCTTAAGTGACCTGGAGAAATTTGTCTTTGATGATGGCGTCTATGTCTGGGCACAAATTCATGGCATACCAGAATTATACCGTAAGAAAGAAGTAGTGGATGATCTTGCTCGGCGTGTTGGCAAAGTTAAGGAGGTACAGATGACCTCAAAATTGTTCTATGATGGAAACTATGTGAGAATCGATATCTCTAGGCCCCTTATGAGGTTTGTGTCATTAACAATGCCTGAAGGGAAGAGAAGGTTAGCGGTGAAGTATGAGAAAATTCCTTTTTTCTGCAAGCGGTGTGGTCTTCTGGGGCATGATCACGAGGAATGTGGTGACGGTGTTTGGACTGAACAACAATTGTAGTATGGTTCGTGGATGCTAGCTGTCCGAAGAGCAAGCCAGCCTACACCGGCACCTCGCCGTTTTGCTCCTCGGGCTCCTTTACGTGGAGGTTTTGTTGGTAGAGCTGAGGCACACAATGCTGGCCAAAAAAAGCGGTCTTCAGGAGATGCTGATTTAGATACTATGGAAGATCTGCAAGACTCTGCCACAAGCCCAATCAAAACTGGTGCTCATAATACCCATGTGGTAGAGGGAAGTGAGAGCGATCCTGGAGCTAGAAAGCAATTGGATATGAATCTGACCGAGGAGAGTGGTGACAATAGTATGGAGGCTGACCCTAGAGAAGGCGAGGCCCCTACACCCCCTCTCACCCCACCGTATGTGAAAACAAAAGATTTGAAGAAGGCAAAGAAAGTGCACAATCAGGATACTGAATTTGAAAATCTGGCATCATCGGCGGCATCCCTCGAGGATGACCGTCGGGCCTAATGTGTCTTCTAGGCTGGAACTGTCGTGGGTTAGGGCATCCTGCGACAGTTCGAGAGCTGGACTGCCTTGTGCAGTCCTATAAACCCTGCTTGGTGTTCCCGTG
Organism: Lolium rigidum; assembly: GCF_022539505.1. NCBI lineage: Eukaryota > Viridiplantae > Streptophyta > Magnoliopsida > Poales > Poaceae > Lolium > Lolium rigidum. The sequence goes on from NC_061508.1 coordinate 92,304,468, forward strand.
TGAAACTAGACAAAGTGACGATTGAGTTCAAAATCTCCGCTTTCGTATTGGTATGAATGGCTGTTTTCAAGTATCTGGTGATGGCAGAGGAGGCGGTATAGCGCTATATTGGTAGGAAGGGATTACTGTTGATCTGCTTTCTTTTAGTAAGCGACATATTGATGTGCACATCAGTGGTGGCCCTTATGATCGTATGTGGCGGTGCATCTTTGTTTGTGGCGAATCAAAAGCAAGTGATCGGCATCAGTTCTGGACTACCATTAGATCAGTAAAAAATAGTTCATATGAACCCTGGTTAATGTTAGGGGATTTTAATGAGGCAATGTGGCAAGAAGAGCACTTCTCACGTACAAGACATTTTGAAAGTATGATGAGGGATTTCAGAGAGACTTTGTCCTTCTGTGATCTCTATGATATTGGTTTTGTGGGTACTCCTTGGACTTGGGACAATAAACAGAAAGGAGACCGAATGTACAGGTCCGGTTGGACAGAGCTGTGGCTACCCCAGCTTGGTCTGCATATTTTTCAGATTATAGACTAAGACACATCTCCTCGTCCAGGTCGGATCATACTCCTCTCCTTTTATCAGTGGAGCGGGCTCAAAATTGTCGATTGATAGGTTGATACGTCGCTACGAAGTGGCTTGGGGACGGGAGCCTTCCCTATCGGCGGTAGTAGAGAAAGCATGGTCACGTAGAGTGCCCTGTCAGGATCTAGGTGACATAAATAATTCCCTCAAGGAGGTGATGTCCGGATTGTATAGGTGGAAGGCTGTCCACTTTAAATCACTGTAATATCCCAGGAAATGGGGTTACAAAAATATAGAAAACAGATGTGTGCATTGCATTCATGCATAGAAAATCCGGGGAATTTTCGCGCTTTAAAGTAAAACAGTCACGATGACTCGAAGTTTCACTTGACCTTGGTGGAATTGAAGTAGCTCATCAAGTCCAGTGCAATAAACCTCAATGTGACTTTGTTAAAACCTTGTTTTGGGTAGAGATGATTTGGTCTAAGGGGTTAGATCAAATGGAATTAAAACCAACACAACAACACTTTAATCAATAATCAATTGCTTGATCTTATGAAAGATCATAGCAGGGTAATCTTTACCATAACATATGAACAACTATTTAGATGGAAATCGAGTAACAATAAATGGAGAAACCATTCTTCACTTATCTTTTCCATGTCTTTAACAAATAAATATTCCTACCATGAACCTCTGTTGGAGATATGCCCAAGAGGCAATAATAAATGGTTATTATATATCTTTGTGTTTATGATAATGCTTACATACCATGCTATAATTGTATTAACCGAAACATTGATACATGTGTGTTATGTGAACAAACAAGGAGTCCCTAGTAAGCCTCTTGTATAACTAGCTTGTTGATTAATAGATGATCATGGTTTCGTGATCATGAACATTGGATGTTATTAATAACAAGGTTATATCATTATATGAATGATGTAATGGACACACCCAATTAAGCGTAGCATAAGATATCGTCATTAAGTTATTTGCTATAAGCTTTCGATACATAGTTACCTAGTCCTTATGACCATGAGATCATGTAAATCACTTATACCGGAAAGGTACTTTGATTACATCAAACGCCACTGCGTAAATGGGTGGTTATAAAGGTGGGATTAAGTATCCGGAAAGTATGAGTTGAGGCATATGGATCAACAGTGGGATTTGTCCATCCTGATGACGGATAGATATACTCTGGGCCCTCTCGGTGGAATGTCGTCTAATGTCTTGCAAGCATATGAATAAGTTCATAAGAGACCACATACCACGGTACGAGTGAAGAGTATTTGTCGAGAGACGAGGTTGAACAAGGTATAGAGTGATACCGATGATCAAACCTCGGACAAGTAAAATATCGCGTGACAAAGGGAATTGGTTATATATGTGAATGGTTCATTCGATCACTAAAGTCATCGTTGAATATGTGGGAGCCATTATGGATCTCCGGATCCCGCTATTGGTTATTGGTCGGAGTGAGTACTCAACCATGTCCGCATAGTTCGCGAACCGTAGGGTGACACACTTAAAGTTGGATGTTGAAATGGTAGAACTTGAATATGGAATGGAGTTCGAATATTTGTTCGGAGTCCCGGATAAGATCACGGACATCACGAGGAGTTCCGGAATGGTCCGGAGAATAAGATTCATATATAGGAAGTCATATTCCAAGTTTGGAAATGATCCGGTGCATTTATGGCAGGTTCTAGAAGGTTCTAGAAAAGTCCGGAAAAATGGCACTATGGAAGGTGGAGTCCCGGAGGGACTCCACTAGCATGGCCGGCCAAACCCTAAAGGGGAGGAGTCCAAGGTGGACTCCACCTTGGTGGCCGGCCATCCCCACCTCAAGGAAAGGTGGGAGTCCGACCTTGAGTAGGACTCCCCCCTTGAGTAGGTTTCCCACTTTTGGGAGGTTTTGTTGTTGGGGTCTTATTCGAAGACTTGGACTACAACTCTTGGGGATTCCACCTATATAATGAGGGACAAGGGGAGGGTGGCCGGCCACTCTTGCCTCCAACCTTGGCTGCCCCCCTTTGTGGCCGGCGCCCAAGGCACCCCCTCTCCCCAAACCCTAGCACCCCTCCTCCACTACTTCTCCCGCATATGCTTAGCGAAGCTCCGCCGGAGATTTCCATCGACACCGACACCACGCCGTCGTGCTGCCGGATTCAAGAGGAGCTACTACTTCCGCTGCCCGCTGGAACGGGGAGGTGGACGTCGTCTTCATCAACAACCGAACGTGTGACCGAGTACGGAGGTGCTGCCCGTTCGTGGCGCCGGTGATCAAGATCTTCTACGCGCTTTTGCAAGCGGCAAGTGAACGTCTACCGCAGCAACAAGAGCCTCATCTTGTAGGCTTGGGAATCTCTTCAAGGGTGAGACTCGATAATCCCCTCGTTGCTACTGTCTTCTAGATTGCATCTTGGCTTGGATTTCGTGTTCGCGGTAGGAAATTTTTTGTTTTCTATGCAACGTTATCCTACAGTGGTATCAGAGCCGTGTCTATGCATAGATGGTTGCACGAGTAGAACACAATGGTTTTGTGGGCGTTGATGCTCTTGTTGTCTTTAGTTTGAGTACTTTGCATCTTTGTGGCATAGTGGGATGAAGCGGCTCGGGCTAACTTTACATGACCGCGTTCATGAGACTTGCTCCTCGTTCGACATGCAACTTGTATTGCATAAGAGGCTTTGCGGGTGTCTGTCTCTCCTACTATAGTGAAGATTCAATTTACTCTTCTATTGACAACACTAGTATCACCGTTGTGGTTCATGTTCGTAGGTAGATTAGATCTTACTCGAAAACCCTAAACCACGTAAAATATGCAAACCAAATTAGAGACGTCTAACTTGTTTTTGCAGGGTTTGGTGATGTGATATGGCCATGATGTGATGATGAATATGTATGAGATGATCATTATTGTATTGTGGCAACCGGCGGGAGCCTTATGGTTGTCTTTAAATTTCATGTTGAGTAGTATTTCAAAGTAGTTGTAATAGTTGCTACATGAGGTGAACAACCATGAAGACGGCGTTATGAACCTTGACGCTACGCCGACGATGATGGAGATCATGCCCGTTGATGATGGAGATCATGTCCGTGCTTTGGAGATGAAGATCGAAGGCGCAAAGACTAAAGGGCCATATCATATCACATATGAATTGCATGTGATGTTAATCCTTTATGCATCTTATTTTGCTTAGAACGCGACGGTAGCATTATAAGATGATCCCTCACATTAATATCAAGATAATAAAGTGTTCTCCCCTCGTATGCACTGTTGCATTGTTTGACGTTTTGAAGCATCTCGTGATGATCGGGTGTGATAAACTCAACATACAACGGGTGTAAGCCATGTTGCACACGCGGAATACTTGGGTTTGCTTGACGAGCCTAGCATGTACGAGACATGGCCTCGGGACAATGGAAACCGAAAGGTTGAACACGAGTCATATGGATGATATGATCAACATGTTGATGTTCACCATTGAAACTACATCATCTCACGTGATGATCGGTTTTGGTGTAGTGGATTTGGATCGTGTACCACTTTACAACTATGAGGGATGTTGTATTAAGTGGGAGTTCATTAGTAATTAGATTAAAACATGAACTAATTATCATAAACATAGTCCGAGTAGTATTTTGTATTAATTTTGTAGTATTGGCATCCGTTTACTACTATGCGCTAGTCTTATAATTGAGATAGAAATACTTGTTAAAATCCGACAAGAAACTTTACGGATTAGTACCGTATTGTTAAAGAATCAAGAATTGATTAAGTCCTATTGCAAACTTTTAGTAAACCTCACTTTGTTGATTCAAAGAGCTATGGTTTCAATTAGTACTTAAAGTTATCTTGTCTCCGTGAAACTTGAAGTTCAAATCTGTTTGAAAAGTAAGGAGCTGAAAATTTAGTTTTCGAAATAATCAAGGTATGAGATATATGTGATATCTAAGACCTTATTGCAAGATGATAGAATATAAATTCGGTGAGACTACATAAACTCATAAGTTCTATGGGAATGTATGAAGGTTGAAGACGCCAGACGTCACAATCCTCCAACTATTGGGGCACTAATAATATTCGCATATCCATGAAGTTATCATCCTTAGTATGCACCGTTGCTAAGACTCGTCGTTTCGAAGCATCACGTGATGATCGGGTGTTATAGATTCTACGTGTGCTTACAACGGATGCAAGCCAGATTTGCACATGCGAATACTAAGGTTAAACTTTATGAGCCTAGCATGTACAGACATGGTCTCAAAAAGGTTGTCATGAATTGATGGATAAAATTATGAGTGAAATTGTTCATCATAGTTACTAATAAGTGAAATCTGGAACACTTGTCATATGATGATTAACTTCAAAATAAGAACCTCAAGGTTATTGGTATTAGACCAACAAACCTAGAAGTTATTGATGTTGAAGTGTTTTCTGAATAATGAGGAAAGCTAAAAGAGAAACTACAAAAGATATTTTGGCAAAAAGAAAAGAAAAGACTAGAAAGTCTAGCTCAGGTGTATATAAATGATATACATGTTATGGTTGTATTCCTAGTTAAGTCACACTAAGAAATTCTTGGGTATTAGTACTATATTGGTTGGTATGAAGTGTCATACAAAACAACGCAATACAAGAATACAATGGCCTAAGTGACTGACAAGGAATATGATAGGAATGCACGACTGGAACAAAATAAAGTGTTATTATGTTCATCGTTAGCATTCTATCTAGCCCTTAGAATTTATAATAAAGAACTTAATAATTGTTATTTTGCTCTGGTCAAATGAAAACAATGAGTTGTTCAAATTATGACATTATTCCATATACGATGGATAAGTTATTATAAATCTTAATGGTGAAACAAACATACATAACACTGACGCTAAAATGCCATAAGGCAAATGATTTGAATTCCACTTATTTGTGGAACCGCCATTTAGGTCATGTTAGAAAGGAACGCATGAAGGAACTCCATGCAAATGGATTTTTGGAGTCATTTGATTTTTGAATCATTTGGCGCTTGCAAATCTTTTCTAAAGAGAATGATTAAAATACCGTTCATAGGCCAAAAGTTGAGCGGGCAACTAACTTAGTGAAAAAAAAATACATGATGATGTATGTGGTTCACTGGGCATAGTTGTGTGCGGGAGATTCTTCTACTTCATGAAAACTTTCAACAATGAATTGAGTATATATATGTGGATATATTCAATAAGGAAGAAGTTTGAAACATTTGAATGGATTCAAATAAATTTCAGTATGAAGTGGAAATCATCGTAATAGAAATCAAATATCTATGATTGGATCATGGTGGAAATATTTGAATTACGAGTTTTAGCGAACATCTAAGAGAGTTATGAAATTGTTCTACAACTTACGTTTCTTGGAGTATCATAGTGATGATGAAGTATCCAAGAGATATGTCCAAACTTTGTTGGATCAATGATGAGATAAAATATTGATGCCATTATATTTTTGTGGTTTATGCTTTAGTGACTACCGCTTTTACACTGAATAGAGCATCATCATGATCCGTTGAAATGACACCATACAAGTTATGGCATGGGTATAAACCCTAATAGTCAACCAAAATCGGATGAATGTCTTTGTTGGTTATCCCGGAGATTTAATTGGGAATTCTTCCCACAAGATAAAGACAAAAGTGTTTGTCAATGTTTCTTATTTCCGAGAAATTGTTTCGAGTGAAGTATTTGAGTGGGAGGACAATATAATTTGATAAGGTTTATGAACACTGAGCATAATGATCGAGTAGTGCGGCATCGGAATTGGTTTCGGAAGCGGCCACGACGATCATGGCTCTCATGACTACAAAGTGTTTTAGCCATGGAGATCGAAGTACATATTGAACCTTGTAGGTATGGTTTACTTTGTGATCAAATAAATGATTTGTGGACAAAGGATTGATTTTGAACAATGATAAACCAACTACAAAACAAAGAAGTTATGATGGGCCACGACTCCGTTAAAATGGCCATGCGCCATGAAATCCAAGATAGATGAATACTTTATGAAAGTAAATGGATCTATGAAATTGATAGACTTGGATGAAATATCCTTGAAGAAAGCTTGACTTATCGAAAAATTATTTACGACAAAGTTCAAAGAGTTGAATACGATAAGATTAGATCTTCCGTCGCAATGCTTATAGTCTATGTGGATTATTCTAGTAATCACTACATATTTCTTTTATGAGATATGCTAGTAGGATGGCAAAATACACTACTTAACGAAGTATGTATACAAGATACAACCAAGAGTTTTGCTGGTCCGTGGAATACTAGATAGGTATACAAGCTTCAATTGGATGAAGTAAGTATCACGGAGTTGGAATCTTCACCAGATGAAATAGTCAAAGAGTTTTTGATTTCATCAGAGACGATGAAGAGGCTTGCATTTGCAAGAGATTAAGTGGGAGCGCTGAGACATATTTATAATACTTATGTAGATGACATATAGTTGGTTATAAATGATGTAATTATATACTTGATTAAAAGGTTTCATTGAGAATTAAATTCAATGAAAGGATATGGACTGAAACAAATTTAGTGTCAAGATCTATGAAGATAGATTGAAACACATAAATAAGTTTAAGTCAAAGTACATATGATGGATATTGAAGTAGTTCAATATAGATAAATTAAGAAAATGTTCTTGTCATGTGAAGGTTTAACAAGACTTGAGTGTATATGACACTCAATGAGTAAAAACACATGAGTGATTATAGATCACGAATAATATGTACACAATCAGATATCATGTGCTATAAAGTGTTATGAGCATATACCAGAATGATTCATATGATGATCATTGGATAACAGTAAGAATATCCTTGAGTACTTTAGAAGAACTAAGGATATATATATATATATTTGTATGAAGAAATGACAAACAAATCGCTGTAAGGTGTTACACCGATATTGGTTTTGTCACATATAAAATATAATTTCAATCTCAAATTAGACTAAGTGTTGTTTAAAAGGTAGCACAATGAGCTAGAAGTTGTCTATGCTAGATTTAGAAGAGTTCTAAATATTGTGACGGATTCTACAAAAGAAGGCGAGTATGTCATTATTTTGACAATGACAAAGGATGTTAAGTCAAAAGGTTCTTTGAGAACTTGGTGTAGTTCCGATAGTGTCGGGACTTTGAAGCTATATTGTGTATGACAATATTAGTGACATATTTCAGACCAGCGGAATTAAGGTTCCACCGAGAAGACCAAACATATTTAATGCCGACTCATTTGGAAATGAGTGATGCGTTGAGACGCAAATGAATTACAAAATACATACGGTTACGAGCATGTCAGATCCGTTGACTAAAACCTCTCCCGTGAGAAAAACATGATAAAGCACCGAAAGGCCAAGGTGTTATATCTTTACAAATGTAAACTAGATTATTGACTCTAGTGCAAGTGGGAGATCTGTTGGAGATATGCCCAAGAGGCAATAATAAATGGTTATTATATATCTTTGTGTTTATGATAATGCTTACATACCATGCTATAATTGTATTAACCGAAACATTGATACATGTGTGTTATGTGAACAAACAAGGAGTCCCTAGTAAGCCTCTTGTATAACTAGCTTGTTGATTAATAGATGATCATGGTTTCGTGATTATGAACATTGGATGTTATTAATAACAAGGTTATATCATTATATGAATGATGTAATGGACACACCCAATTAAGCGTAGCATAAGATCTCGTCATTAAGTTATTTGCTATAAGCTTTCGATACATAGTTACCTAGTCCTTATGACCATGAGATCATGTAAATCACTTATACCGGAAAGGTACTTTGATTACATCAAACGCCACTTGCGTAAATGGGTGGTTATAAAGGTGGGATTAAGTATCCGGAAAGTATGAGTTGAGGCATATGGATCAACGGTGGGATTTGTCCATCCCGATGACGGATAGATATACTCTGGGCCCTCTCGGTGGAATGTCGTCTAATGTCTTGCAAGCATATGAATAAGTTCATAAGAGACCACATACCACGGTACGAGTAAAGAGTACTTGTCAGGAGACGAGGTTGAACAAGGTATAGAGTGATACCGATGATCAAACCTCGGACAAGTAAAATATCGCGTGACAAAGGGAATTGGTTATATATGTGAATGGTTCATTCGATCACTAAAGTCATCGTTGAATATGTGGGAGCCATTATGGATCTCCGGATCCCGCTATTGGTTATTGGTCGGAGTGAGTACTCAACCATGTCCGCATAGTTCGCGAACCGTAGGGTGACACACTTAAAGTTGGATGTTGAAATGGTAGAACTTGAATATGGAATGGAGTTCGAATATTTGTTCGGAGTCCCGGATAAGATCACGGACATCACGAGGAGTTCGGAATGGTCCGGAGAATAAGATTCATATATAGGAAGTCATATTCCAAGTTTGGAAATGATCCGGTGCATTTATGGCAGGTTCTAGAAGGTTCTAGAAAAGTCCGGAAAAATGGCACTATGGAAGGTGGAGTCCCGGAGGGACTCCACTAGCATGGCCGGCCAAACCCTAAAGGGGAGGAGTCCAAGGTGGACTCCACCTTGGTGGCCGGCCATCCCCACCTCAAGGAAAGGTGGGAGTCCCACCTTGAGTAGGACTCCCCCCTTGAGTAGGTTTCCCACTTTTGGGAGGTTTTGTTGTTGGGGTCTTATTCGAAGACTTGGACTACAACTCTTGGGGATTCCACCTATATAATGAGGGACAAGGGGAGGGTGGCCGGCCACTCTTGCCTCCAACCTTGGCTGCCCCCCTTTGTGGCCGGCGCCCAAGGCACCCCCTCTCCCAAACCCTAGCACCCCTCCTCCACTACTTCTCCCGCATATGCTTAGCGAAGCTCCGCCGGAGATTTCCATCGACACCGACACCACGCCGTCGTGCTGCCGGATTCAAGAGGAGCTACTACTTCCGCTGCCCGCTGGAACGGGGAGGTGGACGTCGTCTTCATCAACAACCGAACGTGTGACCGAGTACGGAGGTGCTGCCCGTTCGTGGCGCCGGTGATCAAGATCTTCTACGCGCTTTTGCAAGCGGCAAGTGAACGTCTACCGCAGCAACAAGAGCCTCATCTTGTAGGCTTTGGAATCTCTTCAAGGGTGAGACTCGATAATCCCCTCGTTGCTACTGTCTTCTAGATTGCATCTTGGCTTGGATTTCGTGTTCGCGGTAGGAAAATTTTTGTTTTCTATGCAACGTTATCCTACAACCTCATGGTATTTCTTGAACTAAACTCTTGAACTTAACACCAACAAAAGCTTATCATTAAACCCTAGAGATGGGATAGGTATATAACTATCAAAGAGATAGGAAACAAACCCTAAATTATTAACACCTAAAAGTTAAGCAACTACCTTGAGGTACAATTGAATTCACTTTAAAACTAAATACCAAGCTTTTGAAACTCTAAAGAAAGCCTTAACAACTGCTCCTGTAGTTGAACCTCCTGATTGGAATTTACCTTTTGAAATTATGTGTGATGCTAGTGATTTTGCTGTTGGTGCTGTTCTTGGACAGCGAGTAGATAAAAAATTGAATGTTATTCATTATGCCAGTAAAACTCTTGATGTTGCTCAAAGAAATTATGCTACAACTGAAAAAGAATTATTAGCTGTAGTTTTTGCTTGTGATAAGTTTAGACCTTATATTGTTGATTCAAAAGTTACAATTCATACTGATCATGCTGCAATTAGGTACCTTATGGAAAAGAAAGATGCTAAGCCAAGGCTTATTAGATGGGTGCTTCTTTTACAAGAATTTGATTTACATATTGTAGATAGGAAAGGTGCCGATAATCCTGTTGCTGATAATTTTTCTAGATTGGAAAATATTGCTTATGATCTTGTTCCTATTAATGATAGTTTTCCAAATGAACAATTGGCTGTAATAAAGGTGAGCTCGGGAGATAGTCCTTGGTATGCTGATTATGCTAACTTTATTGTCTCCAAGTACTTGCCTCCAACCTTTTCAGCTCAGCAAAGGAGGAAATTCTTTTATGACTTGAGGCATTATTTTTGGGATGACCCACACTTATATAAAGAAGGAGTGGATGGTGTTATGCGAAGATGTGTCCCCGAATATGAACAACAAGAGATATTGAGTAAGTGTCATGGTAGTGTTTATGGAGGACATCACGCCGGAGATAGAACCGCACAAAAAGTTCTACAGTCAGGTTTTTATTGGCCAACTCTCTTTAAAGATGCAACAAAGTTTATTTTATCTTGTGATGAATGTCAAAGGGTTGGTAATATCTCTAGACGCAATGAAATGCCTATGAATTATACTCTTGTTATTCAACCATTTGATTGCTGGGGATTTGATTTCATGGGTCCTTTCCCTTCTTCAGAAGGTAATACTCATATACTTGTTGTTGTTGATTATGTTACTAAATGGGTGGAAGCCATACCCACGAAAAGCGCTGATGGTGATACCTCTTTAAGAATGCTTTTAGATGTTATTTTTCCTAGATTTGGAGTACCTAAATATCTTATGACCGATGGAGGTTCTCATTTTATTCATGGTGGTTTTAGAAAAACTCTTGCTAAATATGGTATTAATCATAGAATTGCTTCCGCTTATCATCCTCAAACTAGTGGGCAAGTAGAATTATAAAATAGAGAAATTAAATCTATCTTGGAAAAGACCGTTAATAAATCTAGAAAAAATTGGGCTAGTAAGTTGAAGGAAGCACTATGGGCTTATAGAACTGCTTACAAAAATCCTATGGGTATGTCTCCTTATAAAATGGTTTATGGAAAAGCTTTTCATTTACCTTTAGAACTAGAGCACAAGGCTAATTGGGCCGTAAGAGAACTTAATAAAGATCCTAAACTTGCCGGTAAGAAAAGGTTGCTACAATTGAGTTCTTTAGATGAATGGAGAAGTGAAGCTTATGAAAATGCTAAACTTTTTAAGGAGAAAGTTAAGAAATGGCATGATAGAAGAATTATTAAAAGAGAATTTAATGTTGGAGATAAAGTCCTATTGTATCGGTCTCGTCTCGGATTTTTTGCAGGGAAATTACTCTCAAAATGGGAAGGAACATATGTCATTGTGGAGGTGTATCGTTCAGGGGCAATAAAAATTGGTTCTCTGAAAGGTGATGCCACACAAGTGGTGAATGGACAAAGACTCAAGCATTATATTTCTGGAGATTCTTATAATGAAGACATTGATGTTATTCAAGTGGTGACTCTGGAAGCTTTCATCAAGATCAAATTGATAGTTCTGCAGAGTTCGACTTCGAATAGGTAACAGTTCTGGTAATAAAAAGTCCGCGTTTAACTTTCCGAACAATGTTTCTGCTATTTGTAGGAAATATGAAAAATTACGAGATCGAATCGGAGCGGAGGAGACGCACGAGGGCGTGTCCCCATAGGCCGGCGCGGGCCCCACCCTGGCCGCGCCGCCCTATGAGGACAACCCCTCTGTGGTGACCCTGCATAACACTGCATGTTGTAGTATGCCAGTCGTTGATATAACATTCACGAAGTACCATTCCGCAAATATTACATCCCTCAGAGTAGTACAACAGAACATAGCAGGGTCCATAACTCATTCACTTATTATTACAAGCATCAAACATATATTGTCTTGGAGCTCCTCTTGGGTCCTCAGAGGAATACTCCTGGGTTCGAGGTGAACCCAACTTAGCTTACAATATAAGAGTCTCATTAAACTATACATTTATTGCCTCGAGCAGCTACATACTAGAGTTCGGGCTGCTCGGTTACTGCTACTATCGGATATCTCTAGGCTTGTTCTCCTCCGGAAGCCTCCCCGGATCCGTAGACTATGAGATAGTCTACGCCTTCAACACCTCCTGAGAGGTCTGGTTCATCGTAGCCGATTATCTCGGCTCCTTCATTGTTGTCGTAGTCCTCCTCCAGACGATTCAGACAATCTAAGCATGGGATTTAAGAGTGGTATGAGTACGAGCGTACTCAACAAGTTCATTATAGATAAGAGGTGTTTAATGCACTAGCTACGATATTAGACCAGAAAGTCTAATACCAATGCAAGTTTTGGTAAACATTTCTTCAAGAGATTGCTTTTATTCCAAAGAGCTATGTCCATCAGCCTTCACCGGTTTACTAGAACTTCATGGAGCTCCTTTCCGGCCGTGTTCGCGGTTCCTTATCCGGAACAGGGAGTGACAGGTCACGATTCTTTACACTCTGCAGAGGTGTGTTGCTTTACCCATAAGAGATCTTAACCTTGGTGCCAACCGGGCAGCTTTCCCGTCCACACTTCCTTCGGTGTGAGGCCCGGTATAAGTTCTAGCCAATCATGTTCCTCCGCTACCTCGAACACCCACCCTTTGTTGCATGCCCCGACCCTGGGTCCACGCCGGTCCCATTATTCCTGTAGATTTCAAGGTGGACCCCGACCACGACGACAGTGTTGGGCTCTACCATACACTCCTACGCCGGTAGCTGCAACCCATCATAGACCGCAATACCGTGGGGACTTAGGACTCCCCGGCCTCACCGCTTGCTCCTTCGGGTGACAAGTGTACTACGGACAATGCCGTGGGGACTTAGGACTCCCCGCCCTCACCGCTTGCCCCCTTGGATTACAAGTGTACTACGGTAAAGCGCATCCGTTGATGAACGAGAGGTGGAAACACTTTTGACTACTCCGTCCCACTCCGGATCTTATGGTTAACACGGGTATTACGGCACAAGAATCACTGGCGACATTTGTTGTTTAATCCTAGATGGATATAAACCCGTGCAATGGAACCTCCACCATATCAACACAATCCATGGTTCCATTGCCCACCACATAGTCATATTCATAGTTATGAAAGTAGTGGTTTTGATTTTTATGCAATAGTGATAACCATAGTACTTTGCAATTAATTTGATAGAAATACTCAAATGACATGAGCAAGTGATGAACTTGCCTGAACACTGCAAAGTTTTGCAGTTGGAAGGTGTGGACTGACCCTTGTCCTCTGTCTCTGAAAAATAGCATCATTGTCCGATAAGGGCAATGGTTAAAAAAGCAATTATGCATGATTCCATTTTTAGGGTTTGTTCCCCCCTTCCGATGTCGTTATTATTTCATGTAAGAGGTTAATACTAAGAATAACTTAGGGATACTTGATTTAAAGTAAAATACAACCTTGAAATTTTGTCAAGGTGTTTTTAAAGTCCAAAAGAATTTATGGACTTATTTTCATTATTGAAAATACTATATGTGATTTACATGATTATTTTAATCATCAAATTTGAACTTGTTCTTGTTTATCTTCAAAAATTCTATCTCATATTTTATTCTGATAGAGTTTTTTATACTGAGTGGTTTTCATATTTTTAATTATTTTTTTGGAGCTAGGAAACATTTATTGTGTAATTTCAAAGTTTCTGTATTTTTAAAGAATTTGTGAAATGGCAAAAATGCCCCTGGGCCCACCTGTCGGTGTAACCCAGTGGGGTTAGGTCGACCGACCCACCTGGTCTGGCTCGACCAGCCTCACTCCTCTCTCTCTCTCTCGCGTGTGTGCCGAACCCTAACCCTAATCCCCTCTCTAGCGATTCGTGTCGCCCCCGCCGTCGCCGCTCGATTCCGGCGAACTCCGCCGGACTTGGCCCCCGCCATGGTGCGCAATCGACACGCCCCACGACGGCGGTCATCCTCATCTGCGTCGATCTGGAGCGGTTGCTGCTCCAGCTCGTCTTCGATCTCCTCCGAGGCGGCTAGGGTTACGGGATCGTGGCGATCCCGCTGCTTCTCGGGCTCCAGGCGCGATGGCGCCGCCGTGGGCCTCGCCACGGTGGTGTGGGGCGTTGCGGCGCTTGTCGGAGCATGGCCTGGCCTGGCCAGGTGCTACCGAGCACTCGGCGCGCGCCGCCGTGGCCGCCATGGCCGCATCTGCTCGTCTGCTTGCCCCGGGTATGTGCGCCACCTCCTGCTCTCTCTCTCCTTTGCCTGTTCTACTCCTTCCCTTCCTCTTCTTCGTCTAGCTTGGTCACTGGCTTGCCGTGCCTCGTAGAGGTGCGGCCATGCCGTGATGCTCGCTGCTGTTACTGCTCGTGTTCTTTGTCTTCTTTGTCGTGTTGCTCGTCTTCTTTGTCTTCTGTGTCTTTGCTCATGCTTGTTCAAGCCATTGCCTCTCTGGCCTTGGCCATTGTTGCCCTGGCCATTCCGAGTGCTTACTATTCTTGCTAGGTTCTTCCCTGCGCCTCTGTCTTGTTTCTATGCTTGCACGACACTCATGTGTGATCATGTATGCTTTAATGGCTTAGCTGTAGATTGCTATTATTGCAAATTTGCAAGTGCCGGTGTTGTTGTGGCTAGTTCTTGTGCTCAAACTCATGAACCTGCTCATCCGAGCATTACTTGTTGGCTTGATGGTATAATTCGGTGATGAGCATGAAGTGTTTTACTTGTTTGTCATGGTCCGGTGGTACCTCATGTATTTGATGTGCTTCGGATACAATTGTAAATGATTTATGTAATTGTCCGTGATATAACTGTTGCTTAAGCTGTGGCTATTTCATTTATATGATTCATGGATTGATGCCGGGCTTGCCCCTGTCAAGCTTTTGTATACTAAGGCAAGCCACGATGATCATATAATCATCGGTGCTTGATGATTTTCTGCTGTCCTATGGCTTGTGTTTCATTGATGCTTTTACTTGACTTGTGTGGCACTCAAGCATGTGCTTGGTGCATGCTCTTGCTTACCCCAGCACTTGCTTGTGGCTTGCGAGTGATCTTCTAGATCATTAGCAAGTGTATGTATTACTTGGTTGCTTGTGTATTTCAATTATCTGTCTAGTTTGGCTTAATCACTTGGATAATTGATGTGAGCTGCTCTGTGAGTTATGATCATTTCATTGAGTTTGGTAGGGTTAGATGGATGCCAACACTTGGTTGTGTACCCTAGCCCTCCTTTTGAACCCTACTTGGGTGATGATATCCGTGCATGGTTTCTTTGTTGGAATTGGTTAAGTGGTTGAGGTGATCCTGGCGGTATTCATGTGCTTGCCACGGGATAGCTCCCCTATTTGGTGGCTTTACGTGATGGATAGATGCTCACTTGGCTAGTCACTTAGTGAATTTCCGGTAGCCTTGATGTTGATAATTAGGATAGGCACATGTTGCTGTCGATCGATGGTTTAGCTAGGTCAATAGGTGCTTTGTGATTCTGAATGGCTGCAAGGAGTAAATCCATGCTTGGATTTCTCCGGTTTTGACACTTGTGTTGTCACAACCGGTGTTCCACTGGTTTATTTTCCTTTTAGCCTTGGTTGTACTTGCTGGCACCAATTGGTTTAGTAACCAAATGATGATACACCCAGGGTTTCCTACCCTTACGTTGCTCTGTGATGCAAGCATGCTTAAGTATGAGCAAGATATGATCTTGCTCGGGCTCTTGTGTGGTATACCTCACTCCGACTCCTAGAATTAAGTGTTGGTGTAGAGGATTGCTTACGTGATGCTTGGTTTGCTTGCCCTGCTCCTCCTTGCAAGCTTGTGGTGCTTTACCCCATCTGGTACTTGCTCACAGCTGACAGTTCTTGGTGAAACTGTCCCTGGATGGTTTCTGGTGGCTTGTTGTTCTTCCTGTTCTAAGTGTTCTTGGTGTTCTTGGTGTTCTTGGTGACTTACCAGTTCAATTCTGCCGATGGTTGAATCAAATGGCTAGGGTTTGGCTTGGAAAAGCTTTTATATGCTGCTGGCTTGCTCTTGCTGGTCGACGGCACCACCCCTCCCTTTGGGTGACTCACCGTGTGTGTGTGCTTGCATGCACACGGCCACTGTGAGCAGGCTGTGTGTGTGTGTAGACAGAGTGCTGTGCACTTGGACCTGGAACTTGACTGTGGCATGGATCAGCTCGGCAGAACTTGATCATATCTGCTCCATTCCATTTTATTTCTAACCTGCCAAGTGGCAATGCCACTTGGCATAATGTGCTCTTTGTTGTGTGTGTGTGCGGGGATCAAGAATTGATCAAGATGATCCAGAAGATCATCAAGTCCAAGATCAAGTGAAGATGTTCTTGTAGTATTTAGGATATTTAGATAACTTGTAATTTTCCTTTTATTTCTTCTACTTCTTTAATTCTTGTAATGTATTGTAATTCAATAATTCAATTCTGAATATTGTAAAGACAATGTATTATGTGTGTGATTATCAATAAAGCTCAAATTTTCCTTAATGAGCTTAATGTATTTGTTGTATTACTTATTTTCTTGCTTAATGATAATTGTTTGATTAATTATCTCAATTTTGAATTATTTGATAATCATTTGATGTTTGAATTTGAAATTCAAATTCAAATTTGGTTTGAATTCATTCAAACACTTAACTTGTAATTCAATCATGCAACTTAAGATTTTAATACATTAACACTTCTCTCTTCTCAAAACCCTAACTTAGATAAGTAAGAACAAGTTTATCGCACTCTCGAAACCCTAACCTGTAAGGTGTCGAGAGAGAAACCTGTCCCCCTTCAATGCGAGTTTTGTTTAAAAAAGCGCGAAATTTCCCCGTAAATTACAATGCAATGCACATCCCTTTCTAAAATCTACCCCTCGATCGTCTCTAAACACGGGACATTACAGCCTTTCCCCCTTAAAGAAAACTTCGTCCCGAAGTTGTGGTTGTAATACTGAAGAGTTCGGGGTATGTTTTCCTCGGGTCCTCTTCTTTTTCCCGGGTGGCTTCCCTCTCGGGATGATGCTTCCATTGTATCTTGCGGTATTTGATAGCTTTATTCCTGAGTTGTTTCCGAGCTTTCCTCGAGAATCTTGGCTGGTTTCTCGATGTAGGTCAAATCTGGTTGTAACTCGAGCTCGGCATGTGATATTGGCTCATACGGGGTCTTTAAGCATTTCTCGAGTTGCGACACATGGAATACATTATGAACTTGTGCTAGCCTTCCCGGTAGATCCAATTCAAAGGCTAAACCTCGGTTCGACTCGGTATCTTGAAAGATCCGATGTATCTAGGACTGAGTTTTCCTTTTACTCCAAACCTCTGGAGTCCTTTCATCGGGCTCACCTTAAGATATACCATGTCTCCAACTCTTGGCTCCCATGTTCTTCTCTTTTGGTCTGCATAACTCTTTTGTCGACTTTGGGCTATCTTAAGTCTATCTCTTATAATGTCAATGATGTGTTGCTTTTCCTTAACATAATCAGGATTGAACTCCTTGCTTGCTCCAGCTTCATACCAACATATCGGTGATCTACACTTTCTTCCATAAAGAGCTTCAAACGGTGCCATCTTAATACTGCTTTGATAGTTGTTATTGTATGAAAACTCTGCTAGTGGTAAGTGCTCTTCCCATGATCCTCCGAAGTCTAGAGCACAAGCCCTAAGCATATCTTCTAAAATCTGGTTAGTTCTCTCCGTTTGTCCACATGTACGAGGATGATAGGCGGTACTATAATCCAACTTGGATCCTAAAGCTTCATGTAATTGCTTCCAAAATGCTGACGTGAATACGGATCCTCGATCCGACACGATCTTCTTGGGCACTCCATGCTTACTCATGATCTCTTTGATGTAAAGATCAATGAGTTTCTCTCCTTTATCTTGCTGGTTTACTGCTAAAAAGTGTGCACTTTTCGTCAACCGGTCCACGATTACCCATATCATGTCCTTCTTTTTATTTGTCATGGGTAGTCCGGTGATAAAATCCATTCCTATCTCCTCCCATTTCCATTCTGGAATAGGTAAAGGTTGTAATTTCCTGCTGGGACTACGATGTTCAGCCTTCACTCTTTGGCTGGTATGGCATTCCGCCACATATTGTGCTATTTCTCTCTTCATATTGTTCCACCAGAAAAGCTCCTTTAGATCCATGTACATCTTCGTACTTCCCGGATGAATGGAGTATGGTGTTTGATGGGCTTCCCGGAGTATTACTTCCTTGATTTCAGCAATATCCGGAACACAAATTCTCTTACGGAACCATAATGATCCAGATTCTCCACGGTGAAATTCTGATGGTCTTCCTTCATCTATCCTTCTCATCTCCTCCACGATGAATGGATCATCCAGCTGACCCATCATTATCTCATTCTTCAGGTTAACATTCAACTCATCGGCTATTTGCAAAGCCGATAATCCCTCATGAGCTTCCTTCTCCCAGAGTTGTATTTGGGCTTGACTTATTTCCTTTCTCAACTCCGGTGATATTTCTTGTTCCACTCCGCCGGTGCTCTTCCTACTCAGGGCATCTGCTACAACATTGGCCTTTCCTGGAGTGTAATTGATGGTCAAATCATAATCCTTGATTAATTCTAGCCATCTTTTACGCCTCATGTTGAGTTCCTTCGAGTGAAGAAATATTTGAGACTCTTGTGATCTGTATAGAGCTCACACTTGGCTCCATAGAGAAAATGTCTCTAAGTTTTGAGTGCAAATACAACTGCTGCTAATTCCAAGTCATGTGTTGGATAATTCACTTCATGAGGTCTGAGTTGCCTCGATCCATATGATATTACCTTCCGATCTTGCATAAGTACACAACCCAATCCATGTTTGGATGCGTCGCAGTACACGGTGTAATCCTTGCCATCTTCAGGAACTGCTAACACCGGTGATGTGGTGAGTTTCTCTTTCAGAGTCTGAAAACTTTTCTCACACTCATCAGACCACACGAATGGTGTATTCTTCCTTAACAGCTTCGTCATTGGTCCTGCTATTTTGGAGAATCCTTCAATGAACCTCCGGTAATATCCTGCCATTCCGAGGAATCCTCGGATCTCCTTGACAGATCTTAGGTGCTTCCCATTCTAGAGCTGCTGCTACCTTGCTCGGGTTAACAGCGATTCCATCTTTACTAATGACATGACCAAGAAATTCCACTTGATCTAACCAGAATTCACACTTGCTGAATTTGGCATAGAGTTGATGTTCTCTTAGTGTTTGCAACACTATCTTCAGATGTTCAGCATGTTCAGCTTTATCTTTGGAATAGATCAAGATATCATCGATAAATACGATGACGAACTTGTCTAGACATGGCATGAAAATCTTATTCATGAGATTCATGAAAATTTTTTGGGGCATTGGTTAATCCAAATGGCACTACAAGATATTCATGATGTCCGTATCTTGAAACAAAGGCGGTTTTCGGAACGTCTTCCTTCTTGATCTTTATCGCGGTGATAACCGGATCTTAGATCAATCTTGGAAAAGACTCCCGCTCCTCTAACTTGATCAAATAGATCTTGTATTCTTGGAAGTGGATACTTGTTCTTGATTGTGACGTTGTTGAGATTCCTGTAGTCTCCGCACATCCTTCTTCCTCCATCCCTTTTATCTACGAAGATCACGGGTGATCCCCATGGTGAAACACTTTCTTGTATGAATCCTTTCTGTTCCAAGTCATCCAATTGCTCCTTAAGTTCTTTCAACTCCTTGGGCCCCATCTTGTATGGTGCCTTAGCAATCGGTGCTGTTCCTGGAATTAGGTCGATAGTGAATTCTATCTCCCTATCTGGTGGCATACCAGGTAATTCCGCAGGAAACACATCCTGGAATTCATTTACTACAGGTATATTTTCTAACTTCACCTCCTTCATACTGTTCAGCTGTAGCTCAACTTCGATCTGTGTATGTTTGTCGCCTTGGTAAATCATTCTACTTCCATCGGGGCTTTTCAAAGATACTGTCTTGTTCACACAGTCGATCAATGCTCCATTAGCTTCCAACCAGTTCATACCAAGAATGACATCAATGTCCTTCATCGGTAAAATGAACAGGTCCGCGTCAAACGCGCACTTATTGATCATGATGACTTGTTTTTGTTTGGTATGGGTTACTACTATCGTTCCCCCCGCAGAAAGTATGGTTATGGGTGTATCTAACTTAGTGCAACTAATCCCATGTTTGATGATGAATTGCTGAGAAATGAATGATGTAGTTGCACCGGTATCAAAAAGTACTTTGCCAGGATGAGTGAGTATCTGGAGCGTACCTATCACCGCTGATCGGAGTTGACCACCTCCTCCAGACTGGTGCAGTTCAGCTTGCCGAAGGGCTTCTTATTCTTCCAGTTCCCTCCGGTGTTTCCTCCTCGACTTCCTCCTCCTCCAGATTGACCTCCTCCGGTGTTTCTCTTGGGGCAGTCCTTCAGCATGTGCCCCTCCTGGCGACAACCAAAGCATATAATCCTTGGTTTCTTGCAATCCTTGGCAAAATGCCCTGTGAGTCCACAGCTTCTGCAAACTATTTGGATTAGCGATGCTGAAACGCTTGGTTCCTCCTACTATCGTAGTAGTTTCTGTTGTTGTTTTTGTTGTTGTTGTTGTTGTATCTTGGCTTGAAACTCAAGCTGGTATTGGGCTTGTTGCTAACAAATCTCTTAGGCTCAAACTTGGCCTTTTTCCTCTTCTCTTCTTGCAGTTGTTTGAAGTCATCTTCAAGAGTGATGGCTGCATCCACCAACTCTTGGAACTCAGTTGCTCTCATCATTCGGAGCTGTACCTTGAACTGGGGACTTAACCCCTTCAGAAACCTCTTCTTTTTCTTGTCCTCGGTGTTGACTTCTTCAACAGCGTACCGGGACAGCTTTGAGAACTCCCTGACATAGGTCAGGATTGCCTTGTCCTTCTGCTCGAGATTTTCAAATTCTCGATGCTTTAACTCCACAATACTTTCAGGGACATTGGATTCCCTGAACTTCCTTGCGAACTCCTCCCAGGTGAATACCTTTCCCGCCGGATAAACGGCTACAATGTTATCCCACCATGATGCGGCGGGTCCACACAACGGATGTGTAGCATAACGGACCTTCTCCTGGTCATTACATCCAACGGTATTGAGCTTTCGCTCAGTATCCATAAGCCAATCTTCCGCGTCCATTGGCTCGGGCGCGTATGCGAAAGATATAGGCTTGGTGTTCTGGAAGTCTGCTAAGGTGACTCCTTGATTCTCGGGTCTCTCTACCCGGTTCTGTTGCAGCAGCTCCTGGAAGAATTTATTCTGCTGCTCCAACGTAATACGTTGTCTTTCTTCCACCATCTGCATGTACTGAATGAAATTCTGCTGCGTCATGGGTGGTGGTGGTGGTGGTAACTGATTCCTGGCTGCTTCGTCAGCCTCTTCCTTTTGTTTGGCTTCGCGCTCCATGCGGCTGCGCTTCGGTTTCCTCTCCTAACGCTCCCGACATATCCCCCTAGTTACGCAACACAAGATGATACTCATAATTACTCCATGCGCAAGTTTTACGAGCTCAACATTGTGCACTGAGAACTAGTCACGCAATGGAAATCAAGAAACAAATCCAAATCATACAAAACATATACCATATATTTACATACTTAAGTGGTCTTATTACAATACTCAAGTCGATGTGAGTATGCAAACTCACTTATTAAAGTATATGTACAAATTTCTACAAAATATTACACTCTACAATACACGTGGTACTTGTGTATTGTAGCTTTGCTCTCTTGGTAGTCTCTAGTCGATCTTCACTCCCGATACATTCCAGGCTTCCATCCGGTCGAATGTGTCGTTCTCCTGACAAAACCTGGAACATAAGGTCTCCCCGTTGGCTGGTAGTCGGAATCTGATCATGATCCTAGGGAGAAATCAGTGTTCACGAACTGATCATTCAGTGCATCGTAGTCCACCCAACGGGTGTACTCCCCTGTACCTACACCATAGGTATTTCCTACATTCGTATCCGACCCAACCTGTGTCGGATACCCTCCAACTTCCTCCTCATTCCACGGATAACTCCGGTGCTTGGGTCGTGGCATCTTCATTCATCTCCCCATCATAATACTGCTTGTGGTACTATGAGTTCCCGTATCGGACCCCCAACGCCAACCCCCGGAGTTTTCTATCGGAGTCACGGAACGCTGATTGTTCCCGGATTCCGCTCCACCCTCATATCCCCCATAGGAACTTCCCAGATAGTTCCCAGGTGTAACAGGTGTAGCTTCACGCTCAAAAGGATCAATACTAATGTAATCACCAGCTGAGTAGACTGGTGTGTGCACCTCATTCTCCATAGGTTCCTTCCCCTTAGTCTCCTCCTTGGGTTCAGTAAACTCCTCTAGCATTGTGTCAATTGCTCCCGTCAAATGACGGTTCAACTGAAAGAGTAATGATATGAAGTTGCGGCTATTGTCCATATATTTGGCTGCTTCGGCTGGTTTGCTTTTGGCATATTTGAAATGGTTCAGCATGGGATCATCGTCCTCCTCCATATGAGGAATGTGTGTGAATTCGGAACCCATAAGCTCTTTCGTCTTATGCTCCCGAATATCGGTTATGGCTCTCATAACGGCGATATGGTAGGTCTGTGTTCATAGTTCGGGCTTCCCTCGCTGGCATTACTACGCTCATTCCCAAAGATTCGGGAAGTCGTAGCCCTACCCTACATTTGGCCAATACGAGTACCATCATAGTACATGTATTTCTTTACTTGAATCTGGGGATCACACCCAAACTCTAGTAACATGGCTCGTAAAATATCCGCAAGTCCTCCTTCGTATTCACTCAGTATGGAATCCATCACCTTCACGTTTCGTCCGGGACGTGAACTTGCCATGTTGGTTGTGGAAATAGAAAGATTATGATATTAGTAATAATGCATCATAATAGAGATAATAAAGAATTATCGCACTAAAAGATATGATTGTTGTATTCTCAAGTGAATATACACCATATTTTTAGAGAATTCTTTACTAGTCCTATTTGACTCCTAACGTTTGGTCCCATTTACTAGGTTCCAACCTAAGGTCAAAGCTTTTGCTCACGATACCAAGCTGTGGTGACCACTGCATACCACTTGCATGTTGTAGTATGCCGGTCGTTGATATAACATTCACGAAGTACCATTCCGCAAATATTACATCCCTCGAGTAGTACAACGGAACATAGCGGGGTCCATAACTCATTCACTTATTATTACAAGCATCAAACATATATTGTCTTGGAGCTCCTCTTGGGTCCTCAGAGGAATACTCCTGGGTTCGAGGTGAACCCAACTTAGCTTACAATATAAGTGTCTCATTAAACTATACATTTATTGCCTCGAGCAGCTACATACTAGAGTTCGGGCTGCTCGATTCATTGCTACTATCGGATATCTCTAGGCTTGTTCTCCTACGGAAGCCTCCCCGGATCCGTAGACTATGAGATAGTCTACGCCTTCAACACCTCCTGAGAGGTCTGGTTCATCGTAGCCGATTATCTCAGCTCCTTCATTGTTGTCGTAGTCCTCCTCCAGACGATTCAGACAATCTAAGCATGGGATTTAAGAGTGGTATGAGTACGAGCGTACTCAACAAGTTCATTATAGATAAGAGGTGTTTAATGCACTAGCTACGATATTAGACCGGAAAGTCTAATACCAATGCAAGTTTTGGTAAACATTTCTTCAAGAGATTGCTTTTATTCCAAAGAGCTATGTCCATCGGCCTTCACCGGTTTACTAGAACTTCATGGAGCTCCTTTCCGGCCGTGTTCGCGGTTCCTTATCCGGAACGAGGGAGTGACGAGTCACGGTTCTTTACACTCTGCAGAGGTGTGTTGCTTTACCCATAAGAGATCTTAACCTTGGTGCCAACCGGGCAGCTTTCCCGTCCACACTTCCTTCGGTGTGAGGCCCGGTATAAGTTCTAGCCAATCATGTTCCTCCGCTACCTTGAACACCCACCCTTTGTTGCATGCCCCGACCCTGGGTCCACGCCGGTCCCATTATTCCTGTAGATTTCAAGGTGGACCCCGACCACGACGACAGATGCTTGGGCTCTACCATACACTCCTACGCCGGTAGCTGCAACCCATCATAGACCGCAATACCGTGGGGACTTAGGACTCCCCAGCCTCACCGCTTGCTCCTTCGGGCGACAAGTGTACTACGGACAATGCCGTGGGGACTTAGGACTCCCCAGCCTCACTGCTTGCCCCCTTGGATTACAAGTGTACTACGGTAAAGCGCATCCGTTGATGAACGAGGGTGGAAACACTTTTGACTACTCCGTCCCACTCCGGATCTTATGGTTAACACGGGTATTACGGCACAAGAATCACTGCCGACATTTGTTGTTTAATCCTAGATGGATATAAACCCGCGCAATGGAACCTCCACCATATCAACACAATCCATGGTTCCATTGCCCACCACATAGTCATATTCATAGTTATGAAAGTAGTGGTTTTGATTTTTATGCAATAGTGATAACCATAGTACTTTGCAATTAATTTGATAGAAATACTCAAATGACATGAGCAAGTGATGAACTTGCTCGAACATCTGCAAAGTTTTGCGGTTGGAAGGTGTGGACTGACCCTTGTCCTCTGTCTCTGAAAAATAGCATCATTGTCCGATAAGGGCAATGGTTAAAGAAGCAATTATGCATGATTCCATTTTTAGGGTTTGTTCCCCCCTTCCGATGTCGTTATTATTTCATGTAAGAGGTTAATACTAAGAATAACTTAGGGATACTTGATTTAAAGTAAAATACAACCTTGAAATTTTGTCAAGGTGTTTTTAAAGTCCAAAAGAATTTATGGACTTATTTTCATTATTGAAAATACTATATGTGATTTACATGATTATTTTAATCATCAAATTTGAACTTGTTCTTGTTTATCTTCAAAAATTCTATCTCATATTTTATTCTGATAGAGTTTTTTATACTGAGTGGTTTTCATATTTTTAATTATTTTTTTGGAGCTAGGAAACATTTATTGTGTAATTTCAAAGTTTCTGTATTTTTAAAGAATTTGTGAAATGGCAAAAATGCCCCTGGGCCCACCTGTCGGTGTAACCCAGTGGGGTTAGGTCGACCGACCCACCAGTCCGGCTCGACCAGCCTCACTCCTCTCTCTCTCTCTCGCGTGTGTGCCGAACCCTAACCCTAATCCCCTCTCGGCGATTCGTGTCGCCCCCGCCGTCGCCGCTCGATTCCGGCGAACTCCGCCCGGACTTGGCCCCCGCCATGGTGCGCAATCGACGCGCCCCACGACGGCGGTCATCCTCATCCGCGTTGATCTGGAGCGGTTGCTGCTCCAACTCGTCTTCGATCTCCTCCGAGGCGGCTAAGGTTACGGGATCGTGGCGATCCCGGCCGCTTCTCGGGCTCCGGGCGCGATGGCGCCGCCGTGGGCCTCGCCACGGTGGTGTGGGGCGTTGCGGCGCTTGTCGGAGCATGGCCTGGCCTGGCCAGGTGCTACCGAGCACTCGGCGCGCGCCGCCGTGGCCGCCATGGCCGCATCTGCTCGTCTGCTTGCCCCGGTATGTGCGCCACCTCCTGCTCTCTCTCTCCTTTGCATGTTCTACTCCTTCCCTTCCTCTTCTTCTTCTAGCTTGGTCACTGGCTTGTCGTGCCTCGTAGAGGTGCGGTCATGCCGTGATGCTTGCTGCTATTCTCGCTCGTGTTGTTGTACTGCTGTGTCTGCTCGTGCTTCTTTGTCTTGCTGTGTCTTGCTCATGTTGTTCAAGCCACTGCCTCTACTGGCCTTGGCCATTGTTGCCCTGGCCATTCCGGTGCTTACTATTCTTGCTAGGTTCTTCCCTGTGCCTCTGTCTTGTTTCTATGCTTGCCTGACACTCATGTGTGATCATGTATGCTTTAATGGCTTAACTGTAGATTGCTATTATTGCAAATTTGCAAGTGCCAGTGTTGTTGTGGCTAGTTCTTGTGCTCAAACTCATGAACCTGCTCATCTGAGCATTACTGTTGGCTTGATGGTATAATTCAGTGATGAGCATGAAGTGTTTTACTTGTTTGTCATGGTCCAGTGGTACCTCATGTATTTGATGTGCTTCAGGATACAATTGTAAATGATTTATGTAATTGTCTGTGATATAACTGTTGCTTAACTGTGTCTATTTCATTTATATGATTCATGGATTGATGCCAGGCTTGCCCCTGTCAAGCTTTTGTATACTAAGGCAAGCCCTGATGATCATATAATCATCAGTGCTTGATGATTTTCTGCTGTCCTATGGCTTGTGTTTCACTGATGCTTTTACTTGACCTGTGTGACACTCAAGCATGTGCTGGTGCATGCTCTTGCTTACCCCCAGCACCTGCTTGTGGCTTGCGGTGATCTTCTAGATCATTAGCAAGTGTATGTATTACTGGTTGCTTGTGTATTTCAATTATCTCGTCTAGTTTGGCTTAATCACTTGGATAATTGATGTGAACTCGCTCTGCGAGTTATGATCATTTCATTGAGTTTGGTAGGGTTAGATGGATGCCAACACTTGGTTGTGTACCCTAGCCCTCCTTTTGAACCCTACTTGGGTGATGATATCTCGTGCATGGTTTCTTTGTTGGAATTGGTTAAGTGGTTGAGGTGATCCTGGCAGTATTCATGTCGTTGCCCGGGATAGCTCCCCTATTTGGTGGCTTTCCGTGATGGATAGATGCTCACTGGCTAGTCACTTAGTGAATTTCCAGTAGCCTTGATGTTGATAATTAGGATAGGCACATGTTGCCTGTCGATCGATGGTTTAGCTAGGTCAATAGGTGCTTTGTGATTCGAATGGCTGCAAGGAGTAAATCCATGCTTGGATTTCTCTGGTTTTGACATCGTGTTGTCACAACCAGGTGTTCCCTGGTTTATTTTCCTTTTAGCCTTGGTTGTACTTGCTGGCACCAATTGGTTTAGTAACCAAATGATGATACACCCAGGGTTTCCTACCCTTACGTGCTCTCTGTGATGCAAGCATGCTTAAGTATGAGCAAGATATGATCTTACTCGGGCTCTTGTGTGGTATACCTCACTCCGGCTCCTAGAATTAAGTGTTGGTGTAGAGGATTGCTTCGTGATGCTTGGTTTGCTTGCCCTGCTCCTCCTTGCAAGCTTGTGGTGCTTTACTCCATCCGGTACTTGCTCACGCTGACAGTTCTTGGTGAAACTGTCCCTGGATGGTTTCTGGTGGCTTGTTGTTCTTCCTGTTCTAAGTGTTCTTGGTGTTCTTGGTGTTCTTGGTGACTTACCAGTTCAATTCTGCCGATGGTTGAATCAAATGGCTAGGGTTTGGCTTGGAAAAGCTTTTATATGCTGCTGGCTTGCTCTTGCTGGTCGACAGCACCACCCCTCCCTTTGGGTGACTCACTGTGTGTGTGTGCTGCATGCACACAGCCCTGTGAGCAGGCTGTGTGTGTGTGTAGACAGGTGCTGTGCACTTGGACCTGGAACTTGACTGTGGCATGGATCAGCTCGGCAGAACTTGATCATATCTGCTCCATTCCATTTTATTTCTAACCTGCCAAGTGGCAATGCCACTTGGCATAATGTGCTCTTTGTTGTGTGTGTGTGCAGGGATCAAGAATTGATCAAGATGATCCAGAAGATCATCAAGTCCAAGATCAAGTGAAGATGTTCTTGTAGTATTTAGGATATTTAGATAACTTGTAATTTTCCTTTTATTTCTTCTATTTCTTTAATTCTTGTAATGTGTTGTAATTCAATAATTCAATTCTGAATATTGTAAAGACAATGTATTATGTGTGTGATTATCAATAAAGCTCAAATTTTCCTTAATGAGCTTAATGTATTTGTTGTATTACTTATTTTCTTGCTTAATGATAATTGTTTGATTAATTATCTCAATTTTGAATTATTTGATAATCATTTGATGTTTGAATATGAAATTCAAATTCAAATTTGGTTTGAATTCATTCAAACACTTAACTTGTAATTCAATCATGCAACTTAAGATTTTAATACATTAACACTTCTCTCTTCTCAAAACCCTAACTTAGATAAGTAAGAACAAGTTTATCGCACTCTCGAAACCCTAACCCTGTAAGGTGTCGAGAGAGAAACCTGTCCCCCTTCAATGCAGTTTTGTTTAAAAAAACGCGAAATTTCCCCGTAAATTACAATGCAATGCACATCCCTTTCTAAAATCTACCACTCGATCGTCTCTAAACCTGGGACATTACACCCTCTGAGTCCCTTTTCCACTCCGGTTCGACCTGGTAGTTTCCTTCTGTCGTGAAATTTTTTACTATATAATCCCCCGGACCCCCCGAGGTCCGTATATTGTTTTCTCGACGCGTTTTGTTTCGAGCTGTTTTCTGCCAGATATTGTTTTCAGATCTAGAGCCACCATGTCTTCGTCGGGAACTCCGAAGGACAGTTTCTTTGAGAACGTCGTCAACCCGTATATGAACGAGTTGAAGATGCATCCCAAGGAATTGCTGCTCGTAGATGGAGAGTTGCAGATTGAAGATGTCCGGGGCCCTAAAGGAGAAGGAAGTTTGGAGGACAGGATGGAGAAGCTAGAACAAGAGGTCTTCACCTACAAGAAGATGGCTGAACGTGAAGTGGACATCTTCCACAAGATTGTGTCCGAACTTATTGATGGACATAAGAAGGAGACTGCAAAGCTGTGGGACGATATCCTCTCGCTTCACAACACTACCAACAAACTCCAAGCGCAACTTTATGATGTTCAGAATCAAAACTGTGAGTATGAAAACAGGTTTAAACACATAAGCTATGCTGCCAGTTTCAGGATTCCTGAGACCAAGATGTCGTTTGTTGATGGAGAGCCTTTTCCTTGGAAGTCTGATGACGGGAAGAATTCTCCACCACCACCGAAGGAGTAATTCATCATTGGTATTGGCACCCCCTTGGTTTGTTCCAAGCTTGGGGGAGTGCCGCGGTATCACATCATCACTATCTTTTACCTTTTTACTAGCAAGTAGTGTCATATCATGAGTAGGGAAGTTATCATATAAGATGGTTTGCAGTGTGGAAGTATCTCTCTTTTAGTTGGTTATCTATGTATCCCTTGGTGTGAGTTATCGTTATGAAATATTAATGAGAAGTTTTATCATTTACGTTTTGCACACCTTATTTTAGTTTGCAATTTCTGCTATGTGATTGATCTTGTTATTAGTATTGACATCACTTTGGGAGCATCAAGTAAATCTATTTGGTTTTGGCAAACTTAGCATTGGTCAATAGCAACAATACTTTGAAGTTTAAGTAGAAAAGAGGGAAATACATGTAGATATATTATTTCATTATCTTCCTTTCTTGTTAGCTAATGAGTTTAGTATTCTGAAGTTAAATTTATTTATACTTACAAGAAAGATGCATGGTTGTTTCTATCACATGTATATTTGTTTGTTTCCCTCAATTCTTATGCTTGCTAACCAACCTTGCTAGCCAAAGACCTGTACTGAGAGGGAACGCTTCTCGTGCACCTAAAACCTTAAACCAAACCTATGCCATGTGTGTCCACCATAACTACCTACTATGTGGTATTTTGTGCCACTCCAAGTAAATACTTCATGTGCTACCTTTAAACAATTCAAAACTTTATTACTCGTTATTTGTGCCAATGTTTTATAGCTCATGAGGAAGTATGTGGTGTTTCATCTTTCAATCTTGTTGGGCAACTTTCACCAATGGACTAGTGGCACATCCGCTTATCAAATAATTTTGCAAAAGGAGTTGGCAATGGGGTTCCCAGCCCCAATTAATTAAACTTTCATTAATAATTCTCTTCACATGTGTTGCCCTGATTCATCAGTAAGCAACTTAATTTTGCAATAGGCACTCCTCCATGGTATGTGAAACGTTGGAAGGCACCCGAGGATTCGGTTAGCCGTGGCTTGTGAAAGCAAAGGTTGGGAGGAGTGTCATCCATAAATAAAACTAAAGTACATGTGTAAACAAAAGAGAAGAGGGATGATCTACCTTGCTGGTAGAGATAACGTCCTTCATGGGAGCCGCTCTTCGGAAGTCTGTTTGGCAAGGGGGTTAGAGTACTCACTACCATTCATTGACAACAACAAACACCTCTCAAAACTTTACTTTTATGCTCTCTATATGATTTCAAAACTCGAAAAGCTCTAGCACATGATTTAATCCTAGCTTCCCTCTGCGAAGGGCCTATCTTTTACTTTTATGTTGAGTCAGTAAACCTATTACCCTCTATCTCAAGCAAGCAATTGAGTTGTTGTGATCCAACCGTTTATATTGTGATCTATTTAATCATGTCTTTTATTCTTCCTTGTTTAGTACAAATCTGAATGAATATGACTTTGAAGGTTATCAATGATTATGAGGAGATTGCTACGATTGAGCATATAAGATCTTCCATATAAGCTCTAATATAAAGGCTTTGCTCGAAAGATAAGTACAACCTATTAATTGTTCTTTGACCAAGAACGAAAGTTTGCCATCACCAATTATGATTTCCTATGCACCTTTATTTGTGATTGTCCTTTACTTATTTCAAGTTGAGTTATATGAGGAAGTTGTTCACTAGAATGTCTTGTGTGAACTAATGTGATGCTTCTTGTCCGTATTTCATTTATCGACTCTTCACTCCATAAATATGTGGTCTTGTTTACCGAGTTCAGTTTCGCTTGGGGACAAGCGAGGTCTAAGCTTGGGGGGAGTTGATACGTCCATTTTGCATCACCATTTTGTATCATAATTTACTGTTATTCATTGATATATTTCATATTTAGAGATGATACTTATGTTATTTCACCTATTTTGCATGTTTCATGATTATTGGAGAATTACTCATCGGAGTCAGGATTCTGCTGGAAAAAGCACCGTCAAGATACAGTATTTCTGAAGATCAACAATTGACGGAAAATATACCGAAGATCTTATTTTCGCAGAAGACGGAGCCAGCCAAAAGGGGAGGCCGAGGAGGGCCACCATGGGCCCTCCCCATAGGCCGGCGCGGGCCCCACCCTGGCCGCGCCGCCATGTGGTGAGGGGGCCCACGACCCCCCTCGGCCATCTCTCCTTCGCGTACTTGATCTCCCGAGAACCCAAAGGCGAGGGGAGGCATCGAGAATAGACACAGCCGCCTCTGCGGGGTGGAAAACACCAGAGAGAAAAGAGCTCTCCGGCAGGCTGAAATCCGTCGGGGAAATTCCCTCCCGGAGGGGGGAAATCGTCGCCATCATCACCGCCATCGAGCTGGACTTCATTGGAATCATCATCACCATCATCTCCACCACCGACACCATCATCTCCACCGCTGCACCTCGTCTCCGTTGTAACATCTAGGGTTGAATCTTGATTATTTCATAGGGGAAACTCTCCCGGTATTGATTACTCCTTGTTATTGATGCTATTAAGTGAAACCATTGAACCAAGGTTTATGTTCAGATTGTTATTCATCATCATATCACCTCTGATCATGTTCCATATGATGTTTTCTGAGTAGTTCTTTTAGTTCTTGAGGACATAGGTGAAGTCTAAATGTTAGTAGTGAACTATGTTGAGTAATATTTAATGGTTTGATATTTAAGTTGTGGTATTATTCTTCTAGTGGTGTCATGTGAACGTCGACTACATGATACTTCACCTTTATGGGCCTAGGAGAGTGCATCTTGTATTCGTTTGCTAATTGTGGGGTTGCCGGAGTGACAGCAACCTGAACCCCCGTTGGTATATCGATGCAGGAGGGATAGCAGGATCTCAGAGTTTAAGGCTGTGGTTAGATTTTATCTTAATTACTTTCTTGTATTTGCGGATGCTTGCAAGGGGTTTAATCACAAGTATGTATTAGTCCTAGGAAGGGCGGTGCATTAGCATAGGTTCACCCACACAACACTTATCAAAACAATGAAGATTAATCAACTATATGAAGCGAAAGCACTAGACTAAATTCCCGTGTGTCCTCAAAAACGTTTGGTCATCATAAGTAAACAAACCGGCTTGTCCTTTGTGCTAAAAAGGATTGGGCCACTCGCTGCAATTATTACTCTCGCATTTTACTTGTATTTTATTTATCTGCTATATCAAAACCTCCTGAAAACTTGTCTGTGAGCATTTACAGTGAATCCTTCATCGAAACTGCTTGTCAACACCTTCTGCTCCTCGTTGGGTTCGACACTCTTATTTATCGAAAGTACTATGATACACCCCCTATACTTGTGGGTCATCATCGCCCCCGCTTGCATACCGCTGCTTCAAGTCACGAATCACCAAGCCAACTCCTCATCACCGACGAGACTCGAACCACCATAGCTAGCCCCCACATCTCGACTTTCATGTCATTCTCCGCCAACAACATGGAACGAAGACGTGCTCCATGATATTAACGGCCAGCAGAGCTTCTAAGCGCTCCCTCTGAAACCAAACGGCCAGAGAAAAACACGGGTGCGCACGACTGAATTCCACCCGATCCAGCAATCTCCAGGCATGTCATCCATTTGGAGTTCGCCGGCGGAGCCTTCCGGAACATGACAGTCAAGCCAGATCGTTGAAGACACGCAACCGACGGATCAACATCTTCGCGCGAATTTGAACCATAGGACAACCACCTTTATGCGGCCGGACTAGCAGCCCCTCGCCGCAGCCCGGCTTCCGGTGAACGGAAGGAGCGGTCCAAACCCTATCGGCCCAGATCGAGCCCTAGGGATGGCCTCACACGCGCAGATGGATCGGGGTAGGCGCCTCCGTGGATCGCGCCGCCGCCAACCCACCATTGCGAACACCACCTCTGCCTCCTTCGCGCCTCGCTGCAGCGCGCCGGCGAGCGCCGCACAAGGCGAGCTCCACCGCCCCGCCGCCATGACTCCACCTGCGCCACCCAGAAGAACCCCTGCGCGAAGGGGAATCGATGGGCCGCGCCATCCCCGCCCGCCGTCTTCGACAGCCAGAGGTGGCCGCCACCGCCGGGCAGCAGCCCTCGCGCACGAACGGCCCGAGAGCAGGTGGCGGCAGCGGCCAGCGCGAACTTGATCTGCTGCTGGCGAGGAAGAAAGTCAACAGAGACAGTTTCGGTTGACCTGCTTCGCGCAGACAATCAATCAATCAGGTCCATGGTATTTGGGCAGAAACGAGATCGCACAATGGGAATTAGAAGTGCAGATCGGAGTACTACCTCCGTTTCAAGGAATAAGGCGCACGCGTATTCCAAGACGAACTTTGACCATAAAAATTGAGCAACAAAATCTTGATTATATTATATGTAATTAGTACCGTTGGATTCGTATTGAAAAGAACTTTTTAATGGTACTAATTTCATACAAACAATTTTGATCTATTTGAAGTAATTCTTGGTCAAACAAAAAGCTCATAAAACAAGGACGCCTTATTCCTTGAAACGGAGGTAGTACAAGTCATAGGCAGCACGATCAACGAACTGTCCCCCATTCCCCAACGATACAACAACGAACTGCTCGCTGCAAATACCAGTCGACGCGCGGCGCGAAATGCACCGCCAAAGATAAACCTATCCTTCTAAAAAAAAAAGATAAACCTATCAATTCCCGTAGCTCGTATTCCTACCGCGCACGCAGTTCACCACGACCGCACCGCCGGGCTCGCCTGGCCAACCGGCGGCAGCGGCGCCGGCACCAAGCAGTGCTGCGGCCACCGCCACAAGTACCCTTCGCCGCAGCCGGCAGGGACCGTCTCGGTCTGACGCTGGCCCGTCCCCTCCTCGACGTCCATCGCCACGGCTCCCTCTGCGTCCTGCTCCTCTCCGTCCACCGTCTCGGCAGCCGTGGACGCCTGCTCCGCCTCTGCCGGCGCGGGCGCGGCAACCCAGGGGACCACGGCCAGGCCGGCGCCACCCTCTTCCCGCGCGCCCGACAGCAGCGCACGCACCGTGCAGCTGTCCGCCTCGCGCAGCATGTCACGGATCCACCCGGCGCCGGCGCTCACGTGCGCCCACGGCCGGATCCGCCATTTTCCGAGAAGGCCGAGCAGGCCGCCAGCTCCCGCGGCGTCGACGGCCGGGTGGTTGTTGTACACCACCACCGCGCTCCCCCCTTCCGCGGCCCCGGGCGATGGCGCCGGTGGCTCCTCCCCCATCATCACGTCGCTCGCCGGCTCCGGCACATCGCTGCCCGTGCCGCCGGCACACTCCAGCCGCCTCATCTTGTTCGCGCGGCAGGAAATCGGAACGCCGTCGACGTCGCCGTCGTCGGGCCACGCAAACATGCCCGGATCCTCCGCGCCCTTCCGCTTCTGCGCCACGCCGACGCCGGGGGCGTACTCCATAAGCACCACCATCACGACGAATTCACGATCGCTGGAAGCTTCCCTGCCCACTCGCGCGCTAAATCGAACAGACGTACAGCCGCAGAACGAATTCCTCAAACTCTGGCTGAGCTCGTTGTCGTAGCGAGTGGAGCGTGTGATGGCGGGAGATATATGAGCTCGATTGAGAGGGGAGTGGAGTGGACAGGTGGAGGGAATTGAGAAGCGTGGAGAAGCTTCGGTCGGGCTCCGGAAGCCTCTGGAATCGTCGCCTGCTTTCCTGGATAAGGACATCGTGAGCGCGCGGGGGTGGGGTCAATTGGCAGATGTACGGAAATGCCCCTGAAATTAGTTATGTATACCATTAAAAATTCACACTTTAGAAAAATACCACTGAAAGTTTTATCTTTAGAGAACTACCACTGAAATCTAGCTCCGTTATTGTCTTCTACCACTACCGTGAACTGGACGTTATTAGGAGCTAAAAACAAATGGAGCAAAGGTTATGCACACATTCCAACAGCCTTTAGGACGCATTTTCCCGCCCTCTACAGCAGCACTTCATTTGCTTCTCAAACAACATTACAGTAGCATAAATTTAACAGCATAAAATGCAATTTCCAGAAGAATATAACAAAAGGGAGGTAGAATATCATCCAGCCAACTTCGCCGGAGAGGGTCGGCCTGCGGTTGGTGGTGGTGGATTTTTGATCTATCATCGCCAGCCGGCGGTGAGATGGTGGTGCATGGAAGCCGGCGATGGTGTCGTCGGTGGAGGGTTGGGTTGGCCATCCCGGGATGGTCGCCGACGTGGGGGTCCGGCCTGAATAAAGGCGGCGGTCCTAGGGCCTCTCTTGCGTGAAGAGGAGGACCTACCGGAGGCCTGGACTCGTGATCTAGCCGGAGGGTTGAGTTCCGGAAGGCTCCGCCGGCGAATGTAACAGTGCTTTGCCTGGAGTTCGCTGGATCAGAGGTATTCGGTCGTGCGCACCCATGCGTTTATTCCGACCGTTTGGTTCTGGAGGGAGCGGCGCGAAGCTCTTTTTCGTGTTGACATCAAGTGACTATGGATCCATGATGAAAGTCGGAAGAAGAGAATTTCATGAAGGCCGGAGGGAGGACTAGCTAAGGGAGGTTCAAGTCTCCGCGCTGTTGAGGGGCTTGCTTGGTGTCCGGGCTTCACAGCAGCGGTATGAAAGTGGGGGCGACAACACATGTGAAGCGCAGAGTCCTACCTTTCGGGGTGAAAATCCAAGGTCCGGCCTTAGCTGGTTGTGCCTGGCGGTGACCTTGGTGGAGGCATTGTTTTGAGAGTGGGGACTATCTTCGGGGTGAAAACCTAAGATCTTTGATCGGGCGACGACGGTGTTGGAGCACTGTTCCCTTCTTGGAGGCGTCGTTTTTGGAGAGTCCGCAATTCAGGTGTTGTCATGGTGGTGGATGTATTGCTTGTTGTTAGGTCCGTGATATCGTAGCGGGACTTTTGTTTCTTAGTTTTCTTTTCGTTTTTTTGGCTGTGTGCATCCGTAGTGTCATTAGGGTGGTGCGTTGTTGCAGAGGCTGGGTGTAATTGGTATCTCTCGATATTAATATATTCCCTTTATCGAAAAAAGAGATTCCGAGGAATTACCCTTTCTGGACAACAGTGCAAAATTCCAAAAAACTAGAATTCAGACCCTTCACGGGAAGGAGAGGGACGGAGAGGGAAAAAGGACATGGAGGAGGGGAAGCCACCGCCGGGAGGCGCGCCGCCAGCAGATGGCCGCGGGGGAGTAGCGCCGCCGGTATTCCCTTCTTCGTTCGGTCTGGGCTAAGCTGTGTGCGTGCGTTGTGTTTAGTCCATGTCTCAAGTGGCTAAGCTGAACCAATTTTCCCAAGTCTGGTCGATATGTGGAGTTAACGTCCAGTTCACGGTAGTGGAAGAAGGCAATAACCGAGCTAGATTTCAGTGGTAGTTTTCTAAAGACAAATTTTTCAGTGGTATTTTTCTGAAGTGTAGATCTTCTAATGGTACAGAACCAATTTTCCCTTTTTTAAAACGTTATTCCACTAAACCTGGTGCGTAGCAAGATCGCTAGCAACCAAAACAGGTACAAACGCTGGAGCATCCTCCAGCCAGACCAGGTTCTGCACGCCTAGGTTTTTACCATGCTGAGCTATTGCATGGGCAGCCTTATTACAAGATCTACGGCAGAACTTAAACTCAAAAGCATCGAAGGCTAACATACACAGACTCCTAACTTCCCGGAATAAAATGTCGATATCAGACAGATCGGTATCTCCAGACTTCAGTGCGTTCACCAAGTTAAGGGAGTCCGACTCGAAGATCACCCGGAAGAAGCCGATGTCGCTCATCCTCTCGATGGCTGCCACGCAAGCCGAGGCCTCTGCATGTAGAGCACTAGCCAGCTGATCCATGACGTCCGTTCCAGCAGCTAAGAAGTTGCCGTCGCCCGCCCGAACAATGAAGCCCCACGCACCACTGTTTGTCTCCTTGCAGAACGCAACATCCACATTCACCTTGATGATGTCTGTGTCTGGTAGTTCTCATCTGTCATCCACAACCTGCGTAGCTTGCACCTGCGTCTCCTGTTGGCAGAACTCCAAGAGGTGCTTGCGGATTCTGAAACAGACGTCATCCGTCGAGGCCATCTTTTCCCCAGCGTTTGCTTTGTTCCTTGCTGTCCACCAATCCCAGAGTAGGATGATAGCAAGTAAACTCTTCTCTTTCGGCAGCGAGAGTATGTTTTCAGTCACATGTTTCGCATTGGTACATTCGCACAACGACAAACGCAGGTCCTCGCAGTCAAGAGCCCGCCAGACTAGCTTAACCGCTTTGCATCGGAGAAATATATGCCCCCCATCTTCATCTAGCCGCCAGCACACATGGCACCCGGTGTCGAGTTCAACCTTTTTGCGCTTGATATTGAGCTTTGTAGGAAGGCTATTGTGTGTAAACCTCCAGAGGAAGATGAGGACCCGCCCTGGCAGCTTCTGGTTCCAAATGCTCCTCCATTTGATGTTGTACCAGGGGGCCTGCCAAAGAGCTGGCATTTCGGCTGAGGACGTCGTCACGCAAGTTCACCCCTAGCTGATATGCCAATTTCACTGTAAAGGTCCCCTTATTGTCATAGTGTCATGCTATCGTGTCTTCCATCTCTGGTCATATCGGGATCATCAAGATCTCCTTCACATCATCCATATTGAAATGATCCAGGAGTAGCTCCTCATCCCATTGGTCTGTTACAGGGTTTATGAGATCACTCACCCACGTGACTATGGATTGACCGCGGTAGGAGCTAGGGCGCCGAGTTGTGCCTCTCGGTATCCAGGGATCTTCCCAAACTGCGATAGAATCTCCGTTTCCCACCCGCAAGATGATGCCCTCCTTCATCAGCTCACAGCCTTTAAGGATGCTTCTCCAGGTGTACGACATTCCCTGCTTCGGCCTAGCCTCCAGGGGATGGAGCTCTGAGTGAAATATTTTGCCTTAAGAATGGTTGCAAACAAAGACTTTGGGCATTTCAGCAGATGCCAGCTCTGCCGCGCCAGCATGGCGAGGTTGAAAATATGTAAGTCTCTAAAGCCCAGGCCCCCGGCCCTCTTGTTGCGCGACAACTTCTCCCAACTCAGCCAATGGCATTTATTCTTCCTCTCTTGCTGATCCCACCAATAGCGACAAATCATAGCACTAATCTCCTCACACAGAGCTCTCGTCAAGTCGAAACATGACATTGCATAACTAGGGATGGCCTGTGCAATCGCCTTTATAAGGATTTCTTTGCCCGCTTTAGAGAGGAGCTTCTCCTTCCATCCTTGTATACGTCTCCAGATTTTCCCCTTTATGTACTCGAACTCCTTCTTCTTCGATGCCCCCAAATGTACAGGTAGACCAAGATATCTTTGATTCATTGACTCTCTTGGTATACCTAAAGCACACAAGACTGCTCTCTTAGTTCTGTGTCTGGTACCCTTGCTGAGAAGAGCTCGCTTATTTATCATCTGACCCGATTGTGCTTCATACAATGCGAGGATCTCTTGCAGCTTCTGGGCACTCTCTACCGTAGCTTTCATGACAATGAGTGAGTCATCCGCGAAGAAGAGGTGATTGACCCTCGGTGCCGTGGGACAGAGTTGGATTCCTTCCAATGTGACATTCACCTCCGCATGTTGGAGCATCGCGGAGAAAGCCTCGGCACAAAGGATAAAGAGGTACGGCGACAGAGGAGAAGAGGATTTAAATGAATACTCGATGTGTTGCGGGCGGCCCAGCCTATTTCAACAGAAGTAACCGCATATGCGTCAGACTGTGGACACAAGATTGCTGATCGTTTGTGTAGGGTTGCGGGTAGCCTCAGCGGTTAACAATTTTTTTATTAATAGAAATAATTTTCCAAAGTGTGGAAAAAACTACAAATGAAACCCTAGTATACGCCTCCATGGCCGCCCACTGCTTGTCGCCATCGACTAGAGGCATCCACGGCCATGGCCAGAAGAGCGTGCCATGTTGGGCCGGCGGCAGAGGCGGTGGACCACGAGCGAGCGAGCATGCATGCTCGTTGGCGTGACCGTAGGAGCCACCGATGCACCCTAAGCCCATTCACGCAGTTGAACGGTGAGGTCGTTCCAATGGTCCAGCTCCTCTACCTCACTCTAAACGATAGCCAACTCGAAGGCCTCTTCCACCGTAAGGTACGGCGGCTGGATCTCCAGGTTCATCGGCGCGTCTGGAGCAGCGTCGTTGATGAACAGGGTGTCTTCTTGGCCGTCATCCTTCTCGTCGTCGTGGCCTTCATCTTCGTCCTCCTCGTCCTTGGTCAGGCCGACTCCACGCTCGCGGTTGAAGAAGGCAACGTCGTCGAGGTACCCTGCTCGGCGGCGCGGGTCAAACTCCCAAGCTCCGAACGTGAGCCAGTTGTTGGAGTGGAGGCCGAAAGCCAAATCATTTTGTAGATCCGCTGGCAGGCCGAACCGACGACGCCAACACCTCTTCACGATGCTTGTGGCCCACAAGTGGTACCGGAGGCACTGGCATGTGGCGGGAGTTGAGAAGCCACCCGGACGACTGGCTCACATCCAGCCATGGCGCCGTCCGGTCCTCCTCGGACAGCTGTTACGCGACGTCGACCGACAAGCAGTGGCGATGTCACCCCTTTGCTTTACGTCGCAATAGGAGTCGGCCTCATGGTCATTCTTGGACCTGCGGAACGGCCACCCCTTGCCCATGCTTTCGATGTGAGGAAATTCGGGGAGAGAAGTGGCAATGGGTGGGTGCTGGATGTGGGGGGAATAGTCGTGGCCTACCCCATTTAAAATGGATGAAAACGTGGCCTAGTCTTCAATGCCTAGCGCACCGCCTTCGCCATCACTAGCGCATGGAAGGCGAGCCAATACCATTAATGTGGCACATACTACATAAGTGATGACGCATGTACTTGCGCGCATAAGATGAAGCGAGGAAGGCCGCAGCTAGCCAGGCTCGAGGGAGACGAGCGCGGACACACGCACTAACTGCTCTCTGTTCCCGCGAATGCATTCTTGGCCCAAATTTGGCCAAGAATGTGTCTCGGCGGCCGTCAGGCCGATGGGCTTGTGGCAGACCCAAGAAACAAATTGTCAATTTGCCTCTATTTGTGTCGGGCCGCTGGAGATGTCCTGAACTCTAACACGATGACCCAATTCCTCCTCACCACTCGGTTTATCTTCACTAGGTGGACACTACGGCCTATCGTAGTGGCTCCTTTGGTGGACTGTGCAATAGACACAATTTGTTCGTTAGTGTTCACGAGACCCAGCGGTGGATTGCAAACAGACTGTGTGGTTTATTGTGTCTGTGTGACTTGTATTTTTAGCCAAAATTTAGTATTAGTTTGGGTGGCTGTGGACATCTTGTGTGTCCGCACGTATCCTCCCTAGAAATTACTAGACCCGCTCGTGAGCAATCGGGAAGGTGATGAGATGCAGGTCCACATGGTCCACCCGCATGCATGCATTCTTCTTAAATGAAGACCTCTTAAATTTAGACCCGTCGTTCTCGAGGGATCCACTCTAGTCCCCAGTCCTGAAGCTTCCCACCAACCGAGACCCCTACCCAAACCATAGAAAGAGGGGAGACGAGCTAGGGTTTCTAGGGTGCCTCGGAGGAAATTTATAGATGGGGAAAGGTGAGGAGTGGGTGCCGCACGGCGGTTGGAGCTGAGGAGCACCATCACGCCCTGCTCATGGGAATAAGACGACAAGAAAGAAAGGGAGGGGACGAGAAAAAAGGTAAGGGTTGGGGTGCGCTGGCTCGGGCCTGCGGTGGAGAGAAAAGGAGATGGGCTGTCAGGTTGGGCCCCGGGATAGAAGGAAAGCTAGGATGTGCTAGATTGGAAAAGAAAACCATCCATTTTTACAATATATGGGCATTTTCTGAATTTACGGGGAAAGAAAAAGAGAAAGATAGGAATCAAAGGGAGAAAGAAATAGAGAAATATTTGGCAAAACAAAATAGGGTTTAATAAAATAATTATTTTAGGTGTCTTACCAAAACATGTGGATGATATGCATGATGCTAAGATGCCGGAACAATGCGGGATAGGGTTTTCCCGGATCATTTCAAAACCCTAAAGCATGTCATAATTATGCTTAGTACAATAAGTTGCTTATTCAAACATTGTCTTATTGGACAATGATATTGCTCTTCAGAGAACACGATGTCCAAGGTCAAGCTAGACTTTCAAATGCACTATCTCGCAGCCACAAGGCAAGTTTAACGCTTACGTGTGTCCTTGATTATTTACTATCGAAGTCTTCTCCAATTATTACTCTTATCATTCTGCATTGAAAAGTGAAGTATTACTTTCTACATTATGAATATGACTATATGGTGGGTGACGCAACCATGGTATGAGATGATGGCAGAGGTTCCATTACACATGGCAATATCATATATGATTAATAACAAATGTTGTCAAGTGGTTCTTGTGCGGTATATAAAGCGTTAATCATGAGATTTGGTATGGGGTAGAAAAGTTAAATGTTTCTACTCCGGTCCGTACAACTTCGGATGTCTATTATGAGAGCTAAGGGAAGCCATTGATTTGGAACATACATAAATGTTCCCAGCCCTCTTCACGGGATGTCATATACTAGGATGTCTATGATGGATTGTAGATGGTGTCGAGGGCGAAATTCCCCAAGGTGAGTAGGCACCAAGGATGAACTAAAAAAGGGAATTAGTGCGGGGTTGTGGAAAATAGAAGTGACTGGCTTTAGTCAGTAGCTGGGCCCATACATGAGAAGTATGGACGGGTAAGTACGCCCGGTTGGCAACAAGGATGTAACGCACCTCTGAAGAGTGTACATAACTATGTCATGTCACTTGCTATTCCGGGAAGGAACTGCGAACGCGGTAGGAAAGGAACTCCAATAAGTTCTAAACAACTTGTGAAGGCTGACGGGCATAGTTCTCCAGAATAAAATGAATCTTTAAAGTTTTTTTTATGAAAACTGCATTAGGCTACGACTTCTTGGTCAACGGCTACATCAAACACCTAAGTTAAACTTGTGGAGTATGTTGTACTCATCCCACATCTTAAACACTTGCTAGACATGGACGATACTGAATATGAGGCTATTGGAGAACCATCCGGAAGAGGAGAGATCTACTATGAAAAAACAGATCTATTCGGAGCCATTCAAGGGATGGATTATGGCATAATCCGCGAAGAAGAGGGACTAGAAGGAGAAGAAGAGCAGTGAAGATCTAATTAGGGATAATTAGCCGAGCAACATCGAACACTATAGGGTAGGCTGCTGCGCTACCATGGTACTTAGTTTAGTCGTACCATTATCTCTTAAATTACTTAAAAATAGAGTTCAAATATT
Source organism: Lolium rigidum (assembly GCF_022539505.1). NCBI lineage: Eukaryota > Viridiplantae > Streptophyta > Magnoliopsida > Poales > Poaceae > Lolium > Lolium rigidum. Next base: position 92,346,833 of record NC_061508.1, read on the forward strand.
ATGAAAATCCTCAATGGACCAAGGAGGATCTTGAAGTTTTTTTACACTTCTGGCTTGTAATATTAAGTGTGTAATATTGGAGTCGTGATGTTTTTGTTGTATTACTTTGAGGATGTAATAATTATGAAATGGTACTTTCATAAGTGGTGTATCAACCACTTGTACACTATGGGTTGGGTCATCGCAATTAAAGCTTCAAAATTTGTTTTGAGATAATATACATTCTAGTTTTTAGTCAACAACAACTCTAAAAATGAAGTAATTTTTTGTTTTTTTATTGGACGTTGTTATTTTCAATGTAGTCTGTAGTTGTTCACATACCTAAGACTGCTCATAGTGGGGGTAATATAGGTAGTAACATCATACAACCCAAGATATTTTGGTGACATAGCATAACACTAAATGAAGAAAGAGGATGAGGTGGTAACTAGCTATGTTATCATAACATCACACACCCCAAAGCAATATGAGTCTACAACATAATTAATGAGACATTGCATTAAACCACATCTAAGTTACTACCCACTATGAAGGTAGTAACTTAGCAAGACTAGTAACATGACATATGTTACTAGTCTAGGTTACTCTCCACTATGAGCAGTCTGGGTAGTAAGTAGTACTAATAAATTAATGCAGATGGATGATTGATACGTCCAATTTGCATCACTATTTTATATCATAATTTGCTGTTATTCATTGATATATTTCATATTGGGACACAATACTTATGTTATTTCATCTATTTTGCATGTTTCATGATTATTTGGAGATCGAGCACCGGAGCCGGGATTCTGCTGGAAAAAGCACCGTCGGGATGCAATATTTCGGAAGATCAAGCTGTGGAAGGAAGTTTTACCAAAAATCCTATTTTTCCAGATTACGAAGGAAGCCGGAAGGGGAGCCAGGTGGACCCAAGGTGGGCCCACACCATAGGGCGGCGCGGCCCATGGCTCGGCCGCGCCACCATGTGGTGTGGGGCCCCCTCGGCCTCTTTCGCCTCCTTTTCTTCGCGAAACCCTTCGTCCCGAAGACCTAAGCCACGAGAGGAATCCTCACGAAGGGTTACGGCCGCCTCGCGGGGCGGAGAACACCAGAGAGAAAAGAGCTCTCCGGCGGGCAGGAATCCGCCGGGGAAATTCCCTCCCGGAGGGAAAATCGACGCCATCGTCATCGCCATCGAGTTGGACATCATCTCCATCACCATCATCATCATCTCCACCATCATCACCGTCATCTCCACCGCTGGACATCGTCACCGCTGTAGCAATTTGGGTTTGATCTTGATTGTTTGATAGGGGAAACTCTCCCGGTACTGATTTCTACTTGTTATTGATGCTATTGAGTGAAACCATTGAACCAAGGTTTATGTTCAGATTGTTATTCATCATCATATCACCTCTGATCATGTTCCACATGATGTCTCGTGAGTAGTTCGTTTAGTTCTTGAGGACATGGGTGAAGTCTAAATGTTAGTAGTGAACTATGGTTGAGTAATATTCAATGTTATGATATTTAAGTTGTGGTGTTATTCTTCTAGTGGTGTCGTGTGAACGTCGACTACACGACACTTCACCATTTATGGGCCTAGGGGAATGCATCTTGTACTCGTTTGCCAATTGCGGGGTTGCCGGAGTGACAGAAACCTAAACCCCGTTGGTATATCGATGCGGGAGGGATCGCAGGATCTCGAGTTTAAGGTCGTGGTTAGATTTATCTTAATTACTTTCTTGTAGTTGCGGATGCTTGCAAGGGGTATAATCACAAGTATGTATTAGTCCTAGGAAGGGCGGTACATTAGCATAGGTTCACCCACACAACACTTATCAAAACAATGAAGATTAATCAACTGTATGTAACGAAAGCACTAGACTAAAACCCCGTGTGTCCTTGATGGCGTGTATTTCACACGTTCGTTGGGGAACCCCAAGAGGAAGGTATGTGCGCACAGCAGCAAGTTTTCCCTCAGAAAGAAACCAAGGTTTATCGAACCAGGAGGAGCCAAGAAGCACGTTGAAGGTTGATGGCGGCGGGATGTAGTGCGGCGCAACACCAGGGATTCCGGCGCCAACGTGGAACCTGCACAACACAACCAAAGTACTTTGCCCCAACGAAACGAGTGAGGTTGTCAATCTCACCGGCTTGTCAGTAACAAAGGATTAACCGTATTGTGTGGAAGATGATTGTTTGCAGAGAAAACGATAAAACAAGTATTGCAAGCAGATTTGTATTTCAAGTATTAAAAGAATGGACCGGGGTCCACAGTTCACTAGAGGTGTCTCTCCCATAAGATAAAAGCATGTTGGGTGAACAAATTACGGTCGGGCAATTGACAAATAGAGAGAGCATAACAATGCACATACATGTCATGATAAGTACGGTGAGATTTAATTGGGCATTACGACAAAGTACATAGACCGCCATCCAACCGCATCTATGCCTAAAAAGTCCACCTTCAGGTTATCGTCCGAACCCCCTCCAGTATTAAGTTGCAAAGCAACGAGACAATTGCATTAAGTATGGTGCGTAATGTAATCAATAACTACATCCTCGGACATAGCATCAATGTTTTATCCCTAGTGGCAACGAGCACAACACAACCTTAGAACTTTACATCACTTGTCCCGGTGTCAATGCGGGCATGAACCCACTATCGAGCATAAATACTCCCTCTTGGAGTTAAGAGCAAAAACTTGGCCGAGCCTCTACTAATAACGGAGAGCATGCAAGATCATAAACAACACATATGTAATAACTTGATAATTAACATAACATGGTATTCTCTATCCATCGGATCCCGACAAACACAACATAGAGTATTACGGATAGATGATCTTGATCATGTTAGGCAGCTCACAAGATCCAACAATGAAGCACAATGAGGAGAAGACAACCATCTAGCTACTTGCTATGGACCCATAGTCCAGGGGTGAACTACTCACTCATCACTCCGGAGGCGACCATGGCGGTGTAGAGTCCTCCGGGAGATGAATCCCCTCTCCGGCGGGATGCCGGAGGAGATCTCCGAATCCCCCGAGATGGGATTGGCGGCGGCGGCGTCTCCGGAAGGTTTTCCGTATCGTGGTTTTTCGCATCGGGGGTTTCGCGACGGAGGCTTTAAGTAGGCGGAAGGGCGAGTCGGAGGGCCGACGAGGGCCCACACCATGGGGCGGCGCGGGCCCCTCCTTGGCCGCGCCGCCTTGTGGTGTCGCCACCTCGTGGCCCCACTTCGTATGCTCTTCGGTCTTCTGGAAGGTTCGTGGCAAAATAGGCCCCTGGGTCTTGATTTCGTCCAATTCCGAGAATATTTCGTTACTAGGATTTACGAAACCAAAAACAGCGAAAACGACAAGCGGCACTTCGGCATCTTGTTAATAGGTTAGTTCCAGAAAATGCACGAATATGACATAAAGTGTGCATAAAACATGTAGGTATCATCAATAATATGGCATAGAACATAAGAAATTATCGATACGTCGGAGACGTATCAGTCCTCGAGAACGTTTGGTCATTATAAGTAAACGAACCGGCTTGTCCTTTGTGCTAAAAAGGATTGGGCCACTCGCTGCAATTATTTCTCTCGCATTTTACTTACTTTACTTTATTCATCTGTTACATCAAAGCCCCCTGAATACTTGTCTGTGAGCATTTACAGTGAATCCTTCATCAAAACTGCCTTTCAACACCTTCTGCTCCTCGTTGGGATCGACATTCTTACTTATCGAAGATACTACGATACACCCCCTATACTTGTGGGTCATCAAGACTATTTTCTGGCACCGTTGCCGGGGAGTGAAGCGCTATTGGTAAGCGGAATTGGTAAGGAAAACCTTTACTGTTTGTGCTGATTTTATTTATGCCTGCTGCTATAAGTCATCATGGAGAGATCTTCTCTTCAATTTCTATTTGGGAAATCTACTACTACTGCAACGGTAGTGGATGAGGCGCCAGGTGAGGAAGTAATACCATATAAAATACCTACGAAAATTATTGAACATGTTATGGATAACCGCTATGAAGGGGATGGAGCTCGTCCATCCTGGTGATCATTTACTGTTTTTGCATGAATTATGCGGGTTATTCAAATGTGCAGGTATTGCTATGAATGAAGTTAGGAAGAAACTATTCTCTATATCG
>NC_061508.1:92351066-92401681 GCF_022539505.1 Lolium rigidum
CCGCTGATTTTGCAGTAGGTGATGTTCTTGGACAGCGAGTAGATAAGAAGTTGAATGTTATTCATTATGCTAGTAAGACTCTTGATGATGCTCAAGAGAATTATGATACTCTCGAAAAAGAATTCCTAGTTGTAGTCTTTGCTTGCGATAAGTGTATACCTTATATTGTTGATTCAAAAGTTACTATTTATACTGATCATGTTGCTATTAGATACCTTATGGAAAATAAATATGCTAAGCCTAGGCTTATTAGATGGGTGTTTATTTTACAAGAGTTTGATTTTCGTATTGTAGATAGGAAGAGCGCTGAAAATCATGTTGCTGATAATTTGTCTAGATTCGAAAACGTTTCTTATGACCCTATTCCTGTTAATGATAGTTTTCCAACTGAACAATTGGCTGCAATGAAAGTAACTTCGCGTGAGAGTCCTTGGTATGTTGATTATGCTAACTTTATTGTTTCCAAGTATTTGCCTCCAACATTTACAGCTCAGGAAAGAAGGAAATTCTTTTATGACTTGAGACATTATTTTTGGGATGACCCACACTTATATAAAGAAGGAGTGGATGGTATTATGCGAAGATGTGTTCTAGAATATGAGCAACATGAGATATTGAGAAAATTTCATGGTAGTGCTTATGGAGGACATCATGCTGGAGATAGAACTGCACAAAAGGTTCTACAATCAGGTTTTATTGGCCTACTCTTTTTAAAGATGCAAGAAAGTTTATTTTATCTTGTGATGAATGCCAAAGAGTTGGTAATATTTCTAGACGCAATGAAATGCCTAGGGAGTTATTCTCTTGTTATTGAACCATTTGACTGTTGGGGAATTGACTTTATGGGTCCTTTTCCTCCTTCAGAAGGTTATACTCATATACTTGTTGATGTTGATTATGTTACTAAATGGGTACAAGCTATACCTACAAAGAGTGTTGATGGTGAGACCTCATTGAAAATGCTTAAAGATGTTATTTTCCCTAGGTTTGATGTGCCTAGATATCTTATGACTGATGGAGGTTCTTATTTTATTCATGGTGGTTTTAGAAAGACACTTGCAAGATATGATGTTAACCATAGAATTGCTTCAGTCTATCATCCTCAAATAGTGGGCAAGAAGAATTATCAAATAGAGAAATTAAATCTATCTTGCAAAAGACTGTTAATAAATCTAGAAAGAATTGGGCTAGTAAGTTAAATGATGCTTTATGGGCTTATAGGACTACTTATAAAAATCCTATGGGTATGTCTCCTTAAAAAATGGTTTATGGAAAATCTTGTCACTTGCCTTTAGAATTAGAACACAAAGCTTATTGGGCAGTGAAAGAACTTAATAGAGACTGCAAACTAGCCGGTAAGAAAAGGTTGCTTGATTTAAGTTCCCTAGATGAATGGAGGAATGAAGCTTATGAAAATGCTAGACTCTTTAAAGAGAAGGTTAAAAAGTGGCATGATAAGAGAAATCTAAAGAGAGAATTCCATGTCGATGATAAAGTTCTACTGTATAGGTCTCGTCTCATAATTTTTGCATGAAAATTACTCTCAAAATGGGAAGGACCTTTTATTATTGAAGAGGTGTACCGTTCCGGTGCCATAAAAATTGCTTCATTGAAGGATAACACTACACAAGTGGTGAATGAGCAAAGACTCAAGCATTATATTTCTGTAGATTCTTATAATGAAGATATTGATGTTGTCCAAGTAGTGACTCCGGAATAATTCATTAAGGAGCAAATTCAGGAATCTGGAGAGTCTGTTTTCGAATAGGTAACAATTTTAGTAAGAAAAAGTTCGTGTTAAACCTTTCAGCTTATATTTTTGTCGTTTTTACTAAATATGAAAAATACGAGACGGAAACGGGTAGGAGAAGGTGCCCAGGGCACCAGACCACCCCTAGGCGCGGGCCAGCTCCAGGTTGCGCCTAGGCATGGTCTGGGTGCCCTGGAGCCCCTTTCCGACCCGTTTTCGCCTTGTTACTTTCCTTTTGTTGCGAAACTTTTTGCTATATAATCCCCCGGATCCCCCGAGGTCCGTATATCGTGTTCTCGTCGTGTTTTCGTTTTGATCTATTTCTGCCAGGATTTGTTCTCGATTTTAGAGGCACCATGGTCTCCACCAACAACAACAAGGGCAAGGAGCTGCCAGAAGATGATCTCCAAGATCCCAAGCCAGAGGAGGAGGTCAAGAGTGAAGCTGAAGAGGAAGTAGAAGAAGACCGACGCTCACCTCCTCGCGCCATCATTGCAAGTATTGGAGTGGTGAAAGACCATCTCAAGTTCAAGAAAGGAGCACATATAAGTGCTGGAGGAGGGATTCCATGTCACATCCTAGCAGAGAGGACATCGTCTTCAAGCAAACATAAACCCTTCCATACTTTAATTCATAAGCATCAATTCGAAAGGGTGCCTCGGGCGGAGTTACCCTCTGGATGGAATATGGATCGTTCTAACAATGTAGGGAAAGGAAGCTCTGAGTCTGAGGAAGGATGGGGGAATAATTCCAAGAGCTGGGATTCAGGGTGTGACAGATTCATGAATTGTATTGATCACAACACGGAGTTGATTCGTATTCTCACCTACAAGATTGATGAGTTGAAGGAACTGGTTGATAAGCTTATTAAGGATGCACCACCACTGCCGAAGGAGTATCTACCGAGAATACACCATTCTTGGTAAGACTCCATCGTAATTCATCGGACCCCAAAGCCAAATGTATTGAATCTAACCGTAGAAGCAGTTCGTTCCAAGAAGCTAATCGGGGGCCAATAAGATCATGTCTGAACGTTACTGAAGGGGGGATTCCATCACCTTCTGCAAGGTGTCCCCTCTGTAACGAACAATATTGTACAAGGCCGGATACTGTTCACAAAGAGTGGTTGTTCCCAACCATCGATCCTCCCAAAAACGTATCTCCGCCCCATTCCTAATGGAGAAGGAAACAAATGGAAAAAGTGCTTGTTTGTTGCCATGATGCCAGCCCAGAAGTGCGAGTCACCCGGTTTCAAATAACCTGGGAGATCACCTTTGAGCCTCATACTTTTCCGCGGTAACTGTTGCCATACACCATCCTCCGTCAATGACTTGGCCAGCCATTTTCCTAGCAAGACCCTGTTTTTGACTTACAGATCATGGACGCCAAGTCCACCTTGATCTTTTGGACGGCATACAACACTCAATTTTGTCAGCCGGTATTTTTTCTTCTCACTATCCCCTTGGCAAAAGAATCTTGATCGGAAGTAATCCAATCTATTCAAGACTCCTTTGGGTAACTGAAATCCTGCCTGAATTGAGTCTCCTCCCACCGCAGGTTCTTCTCTCGTTTCTTCTCGCCCCCATACGCTTCTCCTCCCTCGACCCTCTATCCTCGCTTTGCTGTTGCCGAGGTGGATCCATGGCGAAGAGTGGCGTGGCTTCGCCGCATCCTCCTCGCCCGGCTGTTGATGGGGCGTGTGGCGCGTGGACGGCGTGTCCTCCTCGCCCGGCCGAGGTTGGGTAGGTCATGCGGGGACTCTTCGTGATGCTCGGCCGTCGTCTCGGGCTGGGTTGATGCCGCAGTCACCGCCAGTGGAGGCAGGGAAGGATGCTACTCGTGCTCTTCGCCGTGCATCTGGGAAGAGGTCGGTTACCCTCGAGCGTGCAAGGCAAGTTCGTGGGCGACGTGATGGGTAATTTTCTCTGTCTTTACTTGTGATGCGTTTGTTGTTGTGGATCTCGTTTTAGGAGATGCAACAGAGAAATTTTTGTGATGAGCCAGGAATTGTAGTGCTCTATCAGTCTAGGATGATTTTGGTGCCTTGGTGCTCTATGTGTGCTCTATGAGAAGGGTTTGTGTTTTTGGGGCGCTATGTAGGTTGGATATTTCGGTCAGTGCTCTGAAATTAATCTGAAGTTTTGTGGCGTTGATTGGAGGTAGCCAGGTCTGCTCATTTTTCTGTTTCCACGATGAACTGTCAGATTTTGGTGTTTGTAGAGAGAGATGCAGTTTGACAAGTTTTGGGCAGCTGTCTGAAGTTCATCTGCAGTGTTATGGTGTTGATTTGGTGGTTGACAGTTGTGCTCTTTTCAGTATCCTTGAAAAATTGTCTTTTTTGGTGTTTAAGTACAAATCTCGGTCAATTAATTTGTAATGGAGGAAGTACTTGTAAGTTATGAATTGGTCAGTGCTTCAAGCACAGTAGGCACTTGAGTTTTGTTTTACCAATTATCCTCATCAGAGGTTCACTTTACTACCTAAAGTTGATCATATTGGTGCATAATAGCCTGAATTCACTTTAGATTCTGTATTAAGAGGTTGTCGGTCCAAATGGGCTCCCTGTCCTGTCACAACTCACATGATGTTCTGCATGTGCCCGCCTTGGTACATGCGTGTGGTGTGCATGTGTGTGTGCGTGCACGCTCGTGTTCGTCTGTTGTCTGTTTGCCCACCTGTTTGGCTTCTGCTTGGCTAGTCCTGCGTTGCATCCTATGTTGTCTTTTCTTCTATTCCTAGTCCTTAAGAGCTGCAGCCGGGAGCTCTCCCCACGAGACATGGCCCCCGTGTTTGGGACGAGCATTGTCTCTCTCTGCATCTTTGACTGCAGCTAGTTGATTAGCGATTTTGTCTTTTGAGTAGAAGATAATAAGCTAAGCATGGTCTGCTGCCTACTTAGTGGTTTAAATTTAGCTGGGTAAGCATTTGTCTGATGGGTATATATTATGTCATGACATTATTGTGTGGACGATAATAAGCTAAGCATGGTCTGATATGTTTATGTGTAGCAGTTGGTTTCCCTTCATTCTATATAGATTGTGTCATGTTTTTTAGGATGATTCAGATGTGTTACAGTTAATGATTTTGAGGTTTGATTGGAGTGTTTAGTTAGATGTTCACTTTACAGATTTGATAGATTATTTGTGTTTTTGCTGCACTTCACATCATGTATTATGTGTGGTATTACTTGTCGAGTTTTGTAAAGGTTTTTGTGTGCTACTTAGTGTATCATACGAGAGGGATTATTGTGAAACAACTTTATGTGAGCCCTTCTATCTGACTCTTCTGATTCAGTTTGGGCTTAACTATTCTTAGATTTTTTTGTTACTCATCTTTTTTTCGAAATACAGCTGATTCAGTTTGTTGCTCTCTCTTTTCTGTGTAGTGTTCGTACTGGAAGAAGATTTGGTGATGACTTATCCACATGTAATTCAAAATCTGTGGATTCACCAGATTATGATGTTGACTTTCCAGTTTGGTTTGTCATATGTGGATAGCTTTGGAAATAGCTTATCATCTAGTGATGAAGTATGTATAGTGTTGTTCTTTACAGTCCATTTCTTTTTTGCATGTTTTCTTTGTTTTGAGGTTATATATGCATGTCTGTTCAGTCATTATAGTATCCTTTCTTTTTCAAAAGGAAAATGTGAGGCCGGGGAGGAAAGGGCCTTTGGATGATGCATTGCTCGAGTTCTTTCGCAAAGAGGTTGTTTAGCTGCATCTTTAGTTTAGTTTTTACTATCTGTGGTAATTGATTGTAGTTATTTTGTATTTTTGGTGATGTTTATTATTTGTATTATAGGATATCAAATCTCTCAAGAGGACTTTGTGAAGTCCTACAGTGAATCTGTTATCTTCTCTAAGGTTTTTTGTCTATTGTTTTTCATTAGTGTCAGTTTTATGAATTTGAATGCAATCATGTCTTTTTTTTTTGCCCTTCTGATCTCATTATTCCTTTTTTTTGCTTGTTGTAAGGTAAATTGACACCACAGCTATTGAGAAGCCAGCAACATAAGAATACATGTTTAAGAAATTCTGAGCATCCTCCCTTGATTTAAATTGCATTCCTTCCACTGGCATTAGATCTGCAGTTAATGTTGAAGAACGGGCCTCAATATCTTGCTCGTTGTTTTGCTCTGTCCCTTGTTCTTCATTTGCTATGAATATCTCCACATATTCCTCACTTATGTTCTTGTTTTCTTCTTCTTCTGTTTTTTAGCTGATCTCTTAGAGTCTCTTTTCCTTGCATCATCATCTTCTGTATTGTTACTATTCTTTCCATCCAGATTCCATGTATGGTCAAAGTTTTGATCACTTGCCCCTTCTTGTTGCTCATCTTCATCCACAGCCTAGCAAGAAATTATATAGTCATTGTTTTTATGTTGCAGTAGTATGGCACTAGAGATGACTCTGAACATTTTGTTTTTACCTTATCAAGTTGCATGACATCAAACAAACTTGAGTTCCATGGATTATCTACATTTTCATCATCGTGTGCAGTGTTTTGCATTTGAGTATATGTTGAGCTCCCAGATTGTCCTTGAGCATCAAATATTGTTTTTACCTGCAGTAAAATATTGAGTTAAGAAAATGCAGTGTCCATGGCATCATTTTATTTTGTCTATATGATTTAGATAGATAACAATTTTTTGTATATTTTTCTGTACCTATATATGTGTTTTTGATGATGAGTAGTTCATGTCTATATCTTCATTTGGTAAAGCCATGTATGAGAAATCTCCCTGGAAAAAGTGTAAAGATGTGTTATGCAATATATAAAAGTCCCTTTTAATTTTTAATAAAGCAAACAATATGAATAATTTCTGATTCTTTTTCCATCTTAAAATTATGCACCTGTAAGAACATTGATTCGTCGAATTGATAATCGACGTTTGTCATCGGGCTGCCAACATTGCTTACCTGCAGAAATTAAATATTTCATCAGTATGATTGTCGCAGAAATTAAATATATCAGTCTGTTTTCACTTTCTCAGCTCATCAATTTTTTTTCCTCAGTTCCCTTTTTTAGTTTCTTATATCTATAGTTTATCAGTTTTTTGTGACTTAGCATCTCATTTTATTTCTTATTCCCTAAGTTTTTTAAATAATATGTCCTCGGCTCCATGTGTTTCAGTCATCTTCGTTTTGTTTCCTGTTTCCTCGGATTCTCGGTCTCTCGTCTCCTCTTTTTTTTTTTCTCAGTTCCCTTTTTTCAGTTTCTTATCTCGATAGTTTCTCAGTTTTTAGTGACTTAGCATCTCATTTTATTTCTTATTCCCTGAGTTTTTCTCAAATAATATGTCCTCAGCTCCGTGTGCAGTCATCTTCGTTTTGTTTCATGTTTCTTCAGATTCTCAATCTCTCAGCTCCTCAATTTTTTTTCCTCAGTTCCCTTTTTCAGTTTATTATCTCGATAGTTTCTCAGTTTTTAGTGACTTAGCATCTCATTTAATTTCTTATTTCCTGAGTTTTTCTCAAATAATATGTCCTCAGCTCCATGTGTTTCAGTCATCTTCGTCTTGTTTCCTGTTTCCTCAGATTCTCAATCTCTGTTATTCAGTTTTCCAATCTCTCTTTCTTCCAAGTTCTTCCGCTTTAGTTTCTTGCTACTACATGATTTTTCAGTTTCTCAGTTTATCATCATATTTCATTGTCTTTGTCTCTCAGTTTACATTCCTGGGCTCCCTGTATTCTTTGTTTACCGGATCCACTCCGACCTACGGCCGTAGTCACTCGTCTTTGTCCTGCATGAAGAAGGCACAAACAGCGGCTGCTGCACTCCTCTTGAAGGTACCTCTCTATCCGATGCTTCTCTCTTTCTGATTATGTCTCTCTCTATGTGTTGTGGCACGGCGGCGTGATTCTCTCAGTTTCTCGGTTTAGTTGTTTGTTTCTACATGATTATTCAGTTTGCCAGTCCATCATCGTTTTTCATTGTCTCAGTATCTAAGTGAACATTTCCTGGACCCCCTGTATTCCTCGCTTACCGGATCCACTCCGACATACGGCCGTAGTCGCCCGTCTCCGTCCTGCATGAATAAGGCACAAACAACAACTGTTGCACTCCTCCTGAAGGTACCTCTCTATCTGATGCTTCTCTCTTTCTCATTATGTCTCCCTCTATGTGATGTGGCACGGCGGCGTGTACGTCTATCTAATGGAATTTATCACCGTATTTTAGTTGATCATTTTTTTTGGTATGTGTTACACCCATTCAGTTTCGGCCTTTAGTATTTTCTGTCTGTAGCTTTTTATTTGTTGGCAAGGGTTGTTCGGGTATCCACGCACATTGAAACACATCAGTTTTCTATTATCCGCAGACATGGCATGACATCTGTTTGTAGTATCTATCATTCATCAGTATACTGTTTCTTCAGCTATACTTTGTCTAGTTTCTATGTTAATAACTCTCATTCCCCGACATCATACACTTTGACTTACAGTAGAAGTCACTCTTCTCCGTATGTGGGCTACTCCAGGTGCTGCATTAATCAGGCACCAAAAGAATAAGATACAATCCTCCCCAAGGTATCTCTATCTCGGGTTGCTTTATTGCCGTGCTTCTTTATAGCTCTTATTCACTCAGATTCTTAGTAAAATTGTGTTGATTTGTAGTTTATATTTCCCTAAGATCACAGTTTAACACATAGATCGCAGTTTGTTTGTATACGACTGTGCACTCCTCCTGGTGGCCATCTTTCTATTATACTATGTTTGTTAGCACCCCAAACTCTTAGCCTTTAGTAACTAACCATGTCTCCAATGAGTATGTCAGTAATTGTGTTAAAAAGATGGTTAGTATCCTTATCCTATGTGCTTGGGGCCTGAATTAGCATGGACTGTGAGGTACAGAGGTGTTTTTGTGTGCTCACTACCATATATAGTAGCATTCCCTACTTCCTTTTGTGTCTAGATTTACCTTATGTTCTTGGAGCCTGAATTTGCATGGCATAACAGATTGCATATTGTTTAGTGGACTTCAGAGAACAACGCAGATAGCAGTTCAGGTGTGCACCAAATATAGTTTGTAATGCAGGTGTGCATCTACTTTCCAAAAAAATCGTAGGAGCAATTGAGAAACTGCTGGTAGCTATATGACCTGGAAAGAATTTTTGTGTTTCAGTTGTAAGGGATTTCAAGAACATACCTCTAACTGAATTGAATCTCGATTTGGTAGTTGTGTTTCTTGGTGAATCTCTTTTCCTTTCTTCTTCTCAAGTGGATGATCCTCTTCTCCCTCCATTGATGTTGAACGTGCTTCTCGATCTAAGATTCAGGGAGGAGCATGAACAGATTGGCGGGAGTGGTTGAAGTTGTTGGAGCATGTGAAGTCCTTTTGCTTGCTGGAGATGTGGAGAAGAAGGTCGAAAAGGTGGGGATACACGTGCTTGGCTGTTACTGCAGCTTTACATTCTTTGGGCTTTTTTGTTGTAGGATCGTACTGGCGCTTTTTTCTGCTATCATGTTTGGGATTTTCCCATTTGTATATCCATGCTGCTTTCTCCTGTCTTTTTCTTGGACTTTTGTGCATGTGATGCGCGGGATTTTCTAAAGGACACCGAACTGAATATGTGTATGTTTTGTTAGGACTAAAAACAAAGAGTTTTGATTAACTGACTCATTTTACTTCAGTACAGATGTTATTAAATGATTGGTCAGGAAAAACTGTTTGTTTACGAATTGAAAAGCACACGTCTGTTCTATAGTCACTCCCCAACACATTTATTGCGCTAGCAGCCGTGGGCAATGCAGCAGTCAGAAAAGCTACTTCAATCAGGAATATCTGGCAGAATACAGAGTCCATTGATGACCCACAAGTATAGAGGGTGTATCGTAGTACTTTTGATAAATAAGAGTGGCGAACCCAACGAGGAGCAGAAGATGTTGACGAGCAGTGTTGATCGAGGATTCACTGTAAACAGTAGCAAACAGGTTTGCAGGGGTATTTGGTATTGCAGATAAATAAAGTACGAGTAAATAAAATACAGTAATAATAATTGCAGCGAGTGGCCCAATCCTTTCTATAGCAAAGGACAAGCTGGTTGTTTTACTTATGATGACCAAACGTTCCTGAGGACACACGGGAATTACGTCAAGTACTTTCGTTTCACATAGCTGAATAATCTCCAATGATTTGGTAAGTGTTGTGTGGGTGAACCTATGCTAATGTACTACCCCATACTTGGACTACATACTTGTGATTATACCTCCTGCAAGCATTCGCAACTACAAGAAAGTAATTATGATAAATCTAACCACAGCCTTAAACTTTGAGATCCTACAGTCCCTCGTGCACCGGTTTTCTAACGGAGGTTTGTTTTTTTGTCGCTCCCGCAACCCCATAATTAGTAGCCAAATATACGATGCATTCCCCTAGGCCCATAAAGGTGAAGTATCATGTAGTCGATGTTCACATGATACCACTAGAAGAATAACACTACAACTTAAATATCAAATCATTGCATATTACTCAACATAGTTCCACTACTAACAACATGACTTCTCCCATTTCCTCAAGAACTAAACGAACTACTCATGAGACATCATATGGATCATAATCAGAGGTGATATAATGATGAATAACAATATGTACATAAACCTTAATTCAATGGTTTCACTCAATAGCATCATCTACAAGGAGTAATCAACACCGGGAAAGTTTCCCCTATGAACTAGACAAGTATCAACCCCAAGATGTTACGGCGGGACGGCGTGGAGACGGCAGTGATGATGGTGCTGGTGGTGGAGATGATGATGATGATGATCCCGATGTGAAGTCCAGCTCAATGGCGATGACGATGGCGACGGTTTCCCCCTCCGGGAGGGAATTTCCCCGGCAGATTCTTGCTTGCCGGAGAGCTTTCCTTTCTCTCTGGTTCTTGCTGGCGTGTAGTTGACACACGTCTGTTGGGAACCCCAAGAAGAAGGTGTGATGCGTACAGCAGCAAGTTTTCCCTCAGTAAGAAACCAAGGTTATCGAACCAGTAGGAGTCAAGGAACACGTGAAGGTTGTTGGTGGCGGAGTGTAGTGCGGCGCAACACCAGGGATTCCGGCGCCAACGTGGAACCTGCACAACACAATCACAATACTTTGCCCCAACTTAACAATGAGGTTGTCAATCTCACCGGCTTGCCGTAAACAAAGGATTAAATGTATAGTGTGGAAGATGATGTTTGTTTGCGAAGAACAGTAAAGAACAGAGTTTGCAGTAGATTGTATTTCAGATGTAAAAAATGGACCGGGGTCCACAGTTCACTAGTGGTGTCTCTCCCATAAGAAAAATAGCATGTTGGGTGAACAAATTACAGTTGGGCAATTGACAAATAGAGAGGGCATAACAATGCACATACATATCACGATGACTACTATGAGATTTAATCACGACATTACGACAAAGTACTTAGACCGCTATCCAGCATGCATCTATGCCTAAAAAGTCCACCTTCAGGTTATCATCCGAACCCCTTCCAGTATTAAGTTGCAAACAACAGAAAATTGCATTAAGTATGGTGCATAATGTAATCAACACAAATATCCTTAGACAAAGCATTGATGTTTTATCCCTAGTGGCAACAAGACATCCACAACCTTAGAACTTTCTTCACATCGTCCCATATTCAATGGAGGCATGAACCTACTATCGAGCATAAATACTCCCTCTTGGAGTTACAAGTATCAACTTGGCCGGAGCCTCTACTAGCAACGGAGAGCATGCAAGAACATAAACAACATATATGATAGATTGATAATCAACTTGACATAGTATTCCATATTCATCGGATCCCAACAAACACAACATGTAGTATTACAAATAGATGATCTTGATCATGATAGGCAGCTCACAAGATCTAACATGATAGCACAATGAGGAGAAGACAACCATCTAGCTACTGCTATGGACCCATAGTCCAGGGGTGAACTACTCACACATCAATCCAGAGGCTATCATGGTGATGAAGAGTCCTCCGGGAGATGATTCCCCTCTCCGGCAGGGTGCCGGAGGCGATCTCCTGAATCCCCCGAGATGGGATTGGCGGCGGCGGCGCCTCTGGAAGGTTTTCCGTATTGTGGCTCTCGGTACTGGGGTTTTCGCGACGAAGGCTTTAAGTAGGCGGAAGGGCGGAGTTGGAGGCGGCGCGGGGGCCCCACACCATAGGCCGGCGCGGCCCCCATGCTGGTCGCGCCGCCCTATGGGTACGGGCCCTCGTGGCCCCACTTCGTATCCCCCCGGTCTTCTGGAAGCTTCGTGGAAAAATAAGACCCTGGGCGTTGATTTCGTCCAATTCCGAGAATATTTCCTTTGTAGGATTTCTGAAACCAAAAACAACGTAAAACAAGCAATGGCTCTTCAGCATCTCGTCAATAGGTTAGTGACGAAAAATGCATAATAATGACATAAAGTGTGTATAAAACATGTGAGTATCATCATAAAAGTAGCATGGAACATAAGAAATTATAGATACGTTTGAGACGTATCAGTTCTCCATGTTGGAGATATGCCCAAGAGGCAATAATAAAAGTGTTTATTGTTATATCTTAGTGTTCATGATAAATGTTTACATCCCATGCTATATCTGTAATAACCGGAAACATTAATATTTGTGTGTTTTGTAAACATAAAGGAGTCCCTAGTAACCCTCTTGTTAAACTAGCTTGTTGATTAATAGATGATCATGGTTTCCTGATCATGAACATTGGATGTTATTAATAATAAGATCATATCATTAGGTGAATGATGTGATGTACATACACCCATAGTAAGCGTAGCATATGATCAAGTCATTAAGTTTGTTGTGCTTCAAGCTTTAAATATACATAGTAACCTAATCCTTCGACCATGAGATCATGTTAATCACCTACACTGGATGGATGCTTTGATGACATCAAAAAATACTTCGTAAATGGGTAGTTATATAGGTGGCATTAAGTGTTCGGAAAGTATAGGTTGAAGCACGTGGATCAATAGTGGGATTTGTCCATCCAAATGACAGATAGATATACTCCGGGCCCTCTCGGTGGAATGTCATCCAATTACCTTACAAGCATGTGACTGGCTCACAAGGGATGTCATATCACGGTACAAGTAAAGAGTACTTATCGGTAACGAAGTTGAACTAGGTATGGAGATACCAACGATCAAACTTCGGATAAGTAAAATATCGCGAGACAAAGAGAATCGGTATCGTATGTAAATGGTTCTTTCGATCATGAAGTCATCGTTGAATATGTGGGAGCTATTATGGATCTCTAGGTCCCGCTATTAGTTATTGCTCGGAGAAGAGTCTCGATCATGTCTGCATAGTTCACGAACCGTAGGGTGACACACTTAAGGTTCGATGTCGTTTTAAGAAGATATGGAATATGCAATGGAGTTCTGATATTGTTCGGAGTCTCGGATCAGATCCAGGACATCACGAGGAGTTCCGGAATGGTCCGGAGAATAAGATTCATATATAGGAAGTCACATTCCAAGTTTTGGAATGGTCTGGTGCATTTATGGAAGGTTGTAGAAGATTCTAGAATCATTCGGAATAAATCACTATGGCAGGTAGAGTCCCAGAGGGACTCCACCAGCCCTAGCCAACCCACCAAGTGGGAAGGTGGAGTCCATGGTGGACTCCACCTTGTTGGCCGGCCATAGAAGAAGGAAAGGGATAAATCTCTTTCCATCTAGGTTTACAAATTTGGTAAGTTTGGGAGTTGGACTCCAAAGTGTTTTTTGGGGAACCCTAGGTTTTCCACCTATATATAGAGGAGGAGAGGGAGGGGCTGAACACACCAATCCAGCCGCACCACCATGGGGCTCCCAGGCCGGCGCCCCAAGTACCCTCCCTATCCCAAACCCTACCTACTCCCTCCTCCTATTTTTTCCCGCGGTGCTTACGACGAAGCGCTACCGGAGATCTCCACCACCACCGTCATCACGCCGTCGTGCTGGCGGGATTCCGAGGAGGATCTACAAAATCCGCTGCCCGCTGGAATGGGGAGAAGGACGTCGTCATCAACACCGTACGTGTGACCGAGTGCGGAGGTGTTGCCGATTGTGGCACCGTCAAGATCTTCTACGCGCTTTTGCAAGCGGCAAGTGATCGACTACATCCACCATGAGATTTATATCGTTAACGCTTAGCGATCTTCGAGGGTATGTTGATCTTCACCTTGTTGCTACCATCTACTAGATTAGATCTTGGCTTGTTATTCATTCTTGCGGTAGGATTTTTTTTGTTTTCTATCCTACGAATCCCTACACTCCACCACGTAGCGGCGGCGGAATATTTCTATGGTCGCTCCTCCTGTCTTAGGTTTCTCGGGGGGTTGAAATACACGAGGGGGCGATGTTAGAGGTGGGCATGGGCGCCCAGACCATGTCTAGGCGCGACCAAGGCCTGGCCCGCGCCAAGGGGTGGTCTGGCCCCCTCCTGGCCCGTCTCGGCCTCCCCTTCTGGCTTCCTCCGTCATCTGGCAAAATATAATTTTCTGTATATTTTATGGGAACTGTTGTTCTTTATAAATATGGTGTCTTGACGGTCCTTTTTCCAGCAGAATCCTGGCTCCAACGGTTAATCATCCAATAATCATCAAACATGCAAAAATAGATGGAATGACATAAGTATTACCTCTAAATATGAAATATATCAATGAATAACAGTAAATTATGATATAAAATAGTGATGCAAATTGGACGTATCAACTCCTCCCAAGCTTAGACCTCTGCTTGTGACGGTAAAGCACACGTCCGTTGGGAACCCCAAGAGGAAGGTATGATGAGTACAACAGCGAGTTTTCCCTCAGTAAGAAACCAAGGTTATCGAACCAGTAGGAGATGAAGGCCACGTGAAGGTTTTTGGTGAAGGAGTGTAGTGCGGCGCAACACCAGGGATTCCGGCGCAAACGTGGAACCTGCACAACACAATCAAAATACTTTGCCCCAACTTAACAGTGAGGTTGTCAATCTCACCGGCTTGCTGAAAACAAAGAATTAAACGTATGGTGTGGAAAAGGATGTTTGCTTGCAGAAAACAAAAGAGAACAATGATTGCAGTAGGTTGTATTTCAGATGTAAAAGAATGGACCGGGGTCCACAGTTCACTAGTGGTATCTCTCCAATAAGATAAATCACATGTTGGGTGAACAAATTACAGTTGGGCAATTGACAAATAGAGAGGGCATAACAATGCACATACATATCATGATGACTACTATGAGATTTACTTAGGGCATTACGACAAAGAACATAGACCGCCATCCAGCATGCATCTATGCCTAAAAAGTCCATTTTCGGGTTAGCATCCGCACCCCTTCCAGTATTAAGTTGCAAACAACAGACAATTGCATTAAGTACTGCGCGTAATGTAAACAATACAAATATCCTTAGACAAAGTATTGATGTTTTATCCCTAGTGGCAACAGCATATCCACAACCTTAGAACTTTCAGTCACTGTCCCAGATTCAATGGAGGCATGAACCCACTATCTAGCATAAATACTCCCTCTTGGAGTTACAAGTATCAACTTGGCCAGAGCCTCTACTAGCAACGGAGAGCATGCAAGATCATAAACAACATATATATGATAGATCAATAATCAACTTGACATAGTTTTCCATATTCACCGGATCCCAACAAACACAACATGTAGCATTACAAATAGATGATCTTGATCATGATAGGCAGCTCACAAGATCTAAACATGATGGCATAATAGGAGAAGACAACCATCTAGCTACTGCTATGGACCCATAGTCCAAGGATGAACTACTCACGCATCAGTCCGGAGGCGGGCATGGTGATGTAGAGCCCTCCGGTGATGATTCCCCTCTCCGGCAGGGTGCCGGAGGTGCCGGAACTTTTCTCGTATTTTGGCTCTCGGTACTAGGGTTTTCCAAGACGAATGAATAAATAAGCGAAGGGGCAGCGTCGGGGGAGCCAGGGGGCTCCTTCCCGTTAGGTCGGCGCGGGGGTGAAAGGACACGGATGTCGCCTAGAGGGGGGGTGAATAGGCGATTTAAAACTTTTACGAGATTGGCTTAACAAATGCGGAATAAAACTAGCGTTTACTTTGTCAAGCCCAAAGCCTATATACTATGGTTCACCTATGTGCACCAACAACTTATTCTAAGCAAGAGTTCACCTATGAGCACCAACAACTTATGCTAAGCAATACAAGCAAGTATGTGATAGCAAGATATATATAACTTCAAGCACGATGGATATCACAAGGTAAAGTGCATAAGTAAAGAGCTCGGGTATAGAGATAATCGAGGCACGCGGGAAACGATGATTTATCCCGGAGTTCACACTCTTGCGAGTGCTAATCTCCGGTGGAGAGGTGTGGTTGCTTAGTGCTCCCGAACGCCACAAGAGGCTCACCTTGAGGTGTGGTTGCTCGATGCACACCAACGCCACAAAGGCCTCACCCCAAGATGCGGTACTCACACCACACACCGAACACCACGAAGGCGCCTCACCTAAATCTCCGGTGACCCTCGCCACAAAGGCCTAGGTCACGGTTCCACTAAGGGATTTCCTTCGAGGCGGAAACCGGGCCTTACACAAAGATTGGGGCACACATCCACAACTTAATTGGAGGCTCCCAACAAATCGCCACAAAGGCCTAGAATCCGTCTAGGGTTCCAAGAACCCAAGAGTAACAACCTTCTTGCTTTCACCACCACGAATCGCCGTGGAGAACTCAAACCGATGCACCAAATGCAATGGCAAGAACACCACAAAGATGCTCAAGTCCTTCTCTCTCAAATTCCAACAAAGCTACAAAAGCTATTGGGGGAATAAGAGAGGAAGAACAAATAAGAGGAGGAACACAAAATTTCTCCAAGATCTAGATCTAGTGGATTTCCCTCACAAAGAGAGGGATTTGATTGGTAGGAATGTAGATCTAGATCTCCCCTTCCTTTTCCCTCCAAAAGGTTCAAGAATCATTGGAGGGATTTGAGGTAGAGGGAGCTCTCAAATACTAGCAATGGAGGAGAGCAAAAAGTGTGTGAAGCAACGGAAAAACGAGAGGAGGAAGAAGACTATTTAAAGGGGGTGCAGGATTTCTGCCCGTTGGGCTCGTCCAGGGAAAGGCCGGCAGTGCCGGCCCGTTATGGCCGGCAGTGCCGCCAGCAGGAAACGGAGCGAGCGGCTCGGCTGGGCGAGCGAGGGCGAGCGGCGCAGCGCGGCGCGCAAGCGAGCAGGCGCGCGACCGGGCCGGGCGAGCGGCGGCCGGGCGAGCTGGGCCGGCCCGGCAGTGCCGCTGTGGACGGGCCGCAGGTGCCGGCCAGCGCGGCCCGGCAGTGCAGCGCGCGGGAGCCGGCAGTGCCGGAGTGGGCCGAGCGGAACTACCGGCCCAGCGAGGGCGGTAGTTCCGGCTGCCTTCCCTTTTTCTTTTTTCTTTAAAACAAATAGAAGACAAACTTCAAAAGATAATATCTAGAGTTTGGAAACTCCGATCAAGACGAAACCAATTTTGTTGGAAAGAGGACAACAAGAGCTACCCAACAAAAAGTGAAAGTATGGAAACTAGTTGGGGGTGATTTTCTATTATTTTTAGAGGTGCAACACCTCAACATGAGAAACCGAGAAAATCACCAAACTCGAAAACGCAACAAGTGATTTATGCGAAATCTGTTTTCGATGAATTAGAGCTTGTCATGAGAATAAGCACAAGCTCTAAAATATCACATGGATAAGATCCAAGTAACAACCAAGAAAGATGATGCAAGGATGCAAAGGTTTGAGCTCTCTCCGAATGATACGATCGTGTTACTCACTCGAGAGCCCTCTTGATAGTACATCAACTAAACTATAAACCGGTCTCCAACTACACTATGAGACCGGTGAGAAAGAAACCCTATCAAGAGCAAACCTTATACTTGCGCATTCCACTTGAGCTCGATGACGACGATCTTGACCTCAACAAGATGGAACGCCTTTCTTGCTTGTGCTTGCTTGACGAAGTCTTGTGGATTGCTCCCCCATAATCCACCATGGGAGAGCTTCTTATTCGGCGCATCTTCAGATAACCATGACCACCATGTGGATTGTTCCCTCATAATCCACCATGGGAGAGCTTCTTCTTCGGCGCATCTTCACATATCCATGATCACCATATGGATGGCAAGACTCAAGCAAAGGATCTCTTCGAGATGGCTCATCTTTGAACTTGCACTTCATTTCTCCATGGCAAGCCTCAAGCTTATGAACTCTTCGAGTTGGCTTATCTTGAACTTGCACTTCATTTCTTCATTCTTCATCATGTTGATGTCTTGAGGTAACTTGAGGGCTCACTTCATCTTCATCTTCAAGACATACTTGACACTTGATATCCTTCATCAAATTCTTCTTATTGCAACCTTGAAGCCAACATATGGTTCAAGAATTGCCTATGGACAACTCCTACAAATATAACTCAATGCAAACATTAGTCCATAGGGATTGTCATTAATTACCAAAACCACACATGGGGGCTCCATGCACTTTCAGGGGGGCCCCACTGCCGCGCCGCCATGTGGTGTGGGCCCCATGCTGACCTTCCTCGACTCTTCTTCGGACTTCTGGAACACTCCGTGGAAAATAGGGCCGTGGGCTTTTGTTTCGTCCAATTCCGAGAATATTTGTAATCAAACTTTTCTGAAATCAAAAACAGCAGAAAACGAGAACCGGCACCGTGGCATCTTGTTAATAGGTTAGTCCCAGAAAATGCATAAAAACATTATAAAGTATGAATAAAACATGTAGGTATTGTCATAAAACTAGCATGGAACATAAGAAATTATAGATACGTTGGAGACGTATCAACCTCGCTTGTTCCCCAAGCGAAACTGAACTTAGTAAACCAGACCACGGGTTTATGGAGTGAAGTGTTGATAAACAAAATACAGTCAAGAAGCATCATACTTACCAATACACAAGTCATTATAGACAACAACTTCCTCTTATATAATTCAACTTGCAATGAGTAAGGACTCACTAAATAGATGTGCACAGAGGAATCATAATTGGTGATGGCAAACTTTTGGTCTTGGTCAGAGAACAATTAACAAATTGTACTTATCTTTCAAGCAGAGTCTTTATATTAGAGCTTATTACAGAAATCATATGCGCAATCATTACAGTCTCTTTACAGTCATAGATAGCGTTTGGAGTTATATTCATTTAGATAAACACATTGTGATACACAAGAAAGAATAAAAGAGGGGATTTAATGGATCAACACACATAAATGGTTGGATCACAACAACTCAAATGCTTGCTTGAGGTAGAGGAAAATAGGTTTACCGACTCAACATAAAAGCAAAAGAAGGTCCTTGCGCAGAGGGAAGCAAGATTACTCATGTGCTAGAGCTTTTTGTTTTAAATGCAATAGGAGTGTTGAAAATATATTTTTTGAGAGGTATGCATGTCTATGTCAACGAATGACATTGAACAATCTATCATATTTTCATATAGTGACCTCAAGAGTGGCTCCCATGTAGTTCTCCATTGCACACCATTATTTAGGATCTCTCCAGTACATAATGTGCGGAGCATTGTTTGTTTATATTTTGTTTGGAATGGGCACCCAGCACCTTGATCTTTTTGCAAAATTAAGGACTTAACACATTATTCATGCTAGTCACAAACGAAGTCATGAAAATATAATAAACCATTCAATACTTCCTCATGAGCTAAGAACAAAACACAAAACAAGTATAATGTTTGAAAGTATAAAGGTAGCACACAAACAATTAACTTTGGAGTGGCGGTGAAATACCACATATAGGTAGATATGGACACAAATGGCATGAGTTTTTGGTTCATGGTTTGGATGCACGAGAAGCAGTCCCTCTCAATACATGTCTTTGGCTAGCAAGTTCTGGTAGCAGGCATAAGAGTTGAGCGAAACAAACAAATATACATGTGATAGAAAACAATCATGCAATCTTCCTTGGAAGTACAAACGATTCAATCTTAATAATATTAAGATTATGAGCCAAAAAGAAAGAAATACAATGGAATAATATATCTACATGTATTTCTCTCTTTTCTACTTAATCCTCAAAGTAATGGTGCTACTGACCAATGCTAAGTTTGCCAAGACCAACTAGAATTACTTTATACTCCCAAAGTGATACCAATACTAACCAACAAGATTAATCATATGATAGAAATTAAAAACTAAAATAAGATGTGCAGAAAGTAAATGATAAAAAACTTCTCATTAATATTCCATAACGGCAACTCACACCAAGGGATACATAGATAATCAACTAAAGGAGAGATACTTCCACACTGCAAACTATCCTATATGGTAACTCCACTACTCGTGATATGACTCTACTAAAAAATAGGTGAAAGAGTGTCATACGGCGACACTTCCCCAAGCTTGGAAGAAGCAAAGGGTATGCCAATATTGCATTCCTACTCAACCGGTTCTAAATAACAAATCCATCTGAAAGATGAAGATACCTCTGAAAACAAAGGTATTTGCATGGTATCTTCGTAGAGGTGTGATTCTTACTAAAGATAACCTTGCAAAACGCAACTGGCAGGGTTGTAAGAAATGTGTGTTATGTCATGAAGATGAGACAATAAAACACCTATTCTTCACTTGTCGGGTTGCTAGATCTACATGGTCAATCATTCAGATAGGTTCTACCATGTATCCACCCCGTAGTATTGCTAATGTTTTTGGCAATTGGCTAAATGGGGTAGATTCCATGTATAAGACGATTATCCGGGTGGGAGCGATTGCAGTTGTATGGTCGCTTTGGTTGTGTAGAAATGATAAGGTTTTTAATGATAAAAATTCTTCTATTGCACCGCTATGCTCCGTTCATGGTCGCCGCTTCAACGCTTCGAGGATCGAGACCTATTTATGGAGGTGTCTACACGGTTAGAGAATACGGCCAAGGAGTTTATTTTCCAACATGGGTGGCTGCATAGCCGTAGGATAGAAACCAATAAAGCTGGAGATTAGTTGGCTCTTTCTTTTTGTTTTCTTTATCGGATTTTTTCTGTTTGGATGTTGGATCCTTAAACAGCTGTGTGCATCTTAGCTATGCAGAGACTGAGTGTAATGCTTGAAACATCGAGTAATAAAACACCCTTTATCGAAAAAAAATCCAGGCAGGATAATTAAGAAATAAAAAATGAAACGGTAAACTCTCAACGGGAACAACCGCGCACGACCAAAAGGAAAAGAATAGCTGCGCTGCGGCGCTGCGCTAAGATTCACACACGAAATCGTATGGTCTAAAAAGTGTCTGTTTGCCAATTGATAAACAACTAGCTGTTTGTTAGGAAAAATGATGTGTTGAATCTGTTTTTTTCCAGCGGTGTAGACTATTTGCAGTCTCCACAGTCCGTTCATGCTCTGGCTCATTGGTCCATCTCACCCATCGCCACAACAAAACAACTAGTTACCCATCGCTACAACAAACAACTAGTTTGAAAACGTTGTTAACCTCCAGTTCCACCATATGCTAGCACACTATACACGGACTTCTGTACTCAACTTTTTGCAGGTACGTATCTGGAAGTAAATGACGTTAGACATGTATCCCTGTGTGATTTTTGACGCTGCAGCTATCAGGAGTAGCTAAGCTCGGGAGCTAAAAAACCAACTCCCTAATAAATGCAATATTAGTTTGTCTCATTTTTTTTCTAGAATGTAAACTAAATTAGAATGGAGGAAGTATTTTTAGAGTTAGGGCCCGGAGTTTGCCAGCTCGGCCATGCTCTGCAGTATTGTTGTAGCAGTAATCACAACCGAAGTAGTATTAGAGATAGATTTCATCGTGGATTAGTGGACGAGTTGCCCTTTCTAAACCTTGTTTTAACTAGGAATTTACATGACAAACCTCATTGTGTAGAGGAAGTTCCAAAGCTCTTTTGTACATGATCTATGATATGAATACTATAGTCATGTCTTGGTCTTGCAATGTTTGTGTTGTACTATTCTGTTGGGTGTAGTATACGTGGAATGACGCCCCATGAGTGTTCTGACAATGATTCCAAACTACGATATGCAGTTATGTGTTGAGTCACCGCACTTTTTCTTAGAAACAAATAGTGAAAACAAATCCATAAATCTTATTTTGATTATATAATTATTAGGTAATATTAGGAATCTCATAAATGTCAATTGAAACATAATAATCATCCACCATAGTGGCTAATTGCTTAGGCTGGTCATAATGCATAGTATCATATTGTAGTATTATGCATACGATACTTGGGGAACGTATCACCTGAAAACGATCCAGTTTCTGCAAATCTGCAAATGCCCACACAGTCGTTGGATCAGCTACAAGTAGTCAGATCTCGTCGTACCGCTTAGCCATCGTGCACTTCGTACAGAACACCCTACACATCTGTTTACATCTCACTTCAGTCCCTGTTCCTTTGTGTCTCCTTACCTAGTACAGAACGAATTCCCCACTCAACCCATCTCTCTCAGCTCTCCCGAGTTCCCATCCGAGTACGAGCACCATGGCGACGCTGCCCAAGCCGGCCTACCCCAGGTCGGCATCGCCGCTCAGCTAGCTCCTCTCTGGCAGTTCGCAGCCTCAGTTCTCCGCCGCCGCAGGATGCTAGGTCCTTGCCATGAATAACTCCATTTGCAAGATCTGGGCGTGGGCATCTGAATCTAGGGCTTTCTATTTAGTTAGTCCTCAACGAGGTGAGTTTAGTCTTGTAGAAATTTCTTTTTATGGAGTCACTATATATATGGAGTTTAACCATCCCAAAAATATTGGGCAATGTATGTACACGAGTATTTCTTTTTCCGAATTTCTGTGCAAAGCTAATTTCCGCGTGGAATTTTATTTTATTGGTGATGATGAAAATTGACATGCAGCGAGTAACCTTATTACATCCAGACACTGTTAATTTGATGATGACTGCACCATGTGCTAACATAGAGTGTTGTAGATTCAGATCTATGATGATGTACAATCATCGTCATGTGCCTTCTGTGTTGTAGATTCAGAATAAGATTAGCCTTCTACCTATTACTTTAGATATTCTGTTGGCAACGTTTTTGTTTCTCACCTCTTGTCCGTACCTGTGCTATTCATACTTTCTGCAAACAAAATAGATTAATCATGTTTGCTGACTAAATGAATGTTGTTACTCTCATAGTATCATGTGCTATTCATACACAACTGTAGTATTTGATCAGAGTCTTTGTAAATTGTAATTGTGTATGCTGATTTTATTTGTACTGAAACATACAGGGTAGTCACCTCGGTTGAGCTTTATTGACATGCCATTTTGTTTCAAACCTTGTAATTTCTGCAAACTTCAACAAGCAAGTTCAACCAAAGTGGCCATAAGTGACTTTCTTTACCATCTATTATGTTCACCTGCAGCATTATTCCTTGTTTTGAACCGCTTGAGTCGTCTTCCAGTTGTTTGCATCACTACCGGATGATAATGGAGCCACATTATTTTGATCCAAGATGATGGGAACTTTTTAACCACTGCCACCTACTTGCTGTCATGGTTAGCACAACTACTTGCTATCAAGCATGACACTAACGATTCCACCATTTTTATGTAGAATGTCCCTAACTAAATGTGTACATAGATCAGAGTGGAACAAATCTGTAGTCTTAAACCTTCATGTTATCCTTCCTTTTTGACTTAAAAAAAGATACGTGCTGTCTTATAATAGTCTTAAACATTTACATTCACATAGATTATTTTCAGGAATTTGAATGATTTTCCCAGTCTTTTTCAATGGCATCTCATTAAATTTGTGCATTTTATTTGCAGATTTTTGAAGCACAACAATGCACTCCATAGGTCCATTCAGAAGCAGATGCCGATGCGGGATAGCCGTTCTTGCAGAATTTGAAATATGTGTTATCTAGAACTTTTTTTATCAGTTAATATTTTTTTCTGGAACTAATCCAAATGCAAAGCTGTGCAGCAAGATTGCACTGAAGTCTGTTTGCTTTTGCATTTCTCTGAATGGGTATATAGTTCGATTGTTTAGTTCTTAACTGTGAGCCAACAACACTAGTGCTAGCTGTAATAAAAAAAATACTCTGTAAGCAAATCTTTTTTAACATACGTACAAACTCATGATTAGTCAATGTTGTGGAAGATAAAGAAAAAAACAGTTAGTATATACAGCCAAAAATTCAGGAAACAACAAACAAGTCATTAAAGTAGTCACTGGTACAGGAAGGCCTCGAGATGGTGGTACATGAACGCACATCACGAACTGTACAGGGGGTCCTCATACGTTAGAAGTGACATTTGTCAAGGACCTCTTTGCAAACCGTACTTGTGACCGCGGGCAGTTTTCTGTAAGATGACTAGCACATGACTCCAAGGAGACTCCAAGGAAATCTGGATCGCTGGTCCAAGATCTAACCGCTCAGAATGGAAATTTGCAGATTTTCAGGATCTGCCCATTTCCACCTGATATGCCCCCACGATACTTGTGTATGATACTATCATTATAGTGGGTGATATTATAGAGTAGTATCATAATCTTCTAAATTTATTGTTTTGTAGAATCCCAATACAAAATGTGTGTATAAGATCTATTTAGCATTAGCTTTTCTCGTAACGTGCGCTATGATACAGTATCCACCTATGTTATTCTAGTCTTATCTCTCCACATTAATTAGATGCCACATCAGCATTTTTGTGGGCCTAAGATGGCTCCGTCCCAAGGAATAAGGCGCACGCGTATTCCAAGACGAACTTTGACCATAAAAAATGAGCAACAAAATCTTGGTTATATTATATGTAATTAGTATCATTGGATTCGTATTGAAAAACACTTTCTAATGATGTTAATTTTATACAAACAATCTTTATATATTTAAAGTAATACTTAGTCAAATGAAAAACACGTAAAACAAGGGCGCCTTATTCCTTGAATCGGAGGTAGTACTACCTAAGATACTACCACTATGGCCAGCCTTATATTTAGCCACTAAACAAATTAATTATTGACATAAAGGAAAACTTTATTATCAATAAATGTTTGCCAAAGTAAGAAAATACACGTATCAAATTCTTATCCATCACATACACGCCTAACATTATAAATAGAGGCCTACTGACTAACGCATCTCATGCCTTCTACTCCTCAACTTATCAATCCAACTCTTGCCAACAAAAGCAAACTCTTGCCTGCTATATTGGAAGTTTTCAATCCAAGCATTCGTCATGGCATGCAAGATGTCCATAATAGTTGTGTTTGTGGTCATTTTAGTAGCCATGTCATGTTACGGTGAGTAAACAAGATAGCTCGGTAACTGTACCAAAACCATTCTATCATCTAATTGATTTTTTTGGTTAATCTAGGTATTGAAGCCGACACCGCCAAGTGTAAGATTTACTGGGCAAACCTTCCTGGTCCTTGTGAAGATGAAAAATGTACGAACTTTTGCATACAAAAAAAGTATCAAGACGGTACATGTGGTTTTAGTGGTCCTCAACTAGATATTACTTGCTTCTGCTACAACTGTGTGGATAAGACGTCAGTACAACCACAGCTTGGGGAGCCATATCGAGCTTGAATATGAAAATATGATGGACACTCCACCCGTGAAAGAATAGTGCTCTTAGTTGGTCGCATTTATTTGTTTCAAAATAAACTGGTCATGATTAATAAGGAGATTCATCAGAGCTAGCATATATGATTGCATAATTTTTTGTCTATGCAACTTAAACGTCAAGTTCACGAATGATCGCAAAATGCCATCCTTGTCTAGCCCTATCTCATTTTGGCCCTCCTTAACCTAATTTCTTTGATTGTCCCTCCGCCGTAACTTCAACAAATTCTTCCATGGCCTTTTCCCGGCACTTGTGGCAATAGACATAGGAAAATTTGCAGCGAGTTGGTATGTGGATTTTGAGCTTTCTACAGGTCAGATTATTTTAATACAAACCAACACTATAGACTTGGGTCAAAACTGTCTGGTAGCTCTATCACCACGAATTTGTCGCTGATGTGAAGGGCGCGTCAGCAACAGAGTATTTTTCCATTTCCAACGTGACCCCCCATTAGTAACGAAGAGCTACCAAGCTCCATTAAATTACTCATAGTGGGAGTAATGTACTCCCTCCATCTCAAAGAATATGGCGTAATATTTTTTTCAATATTTTCTCGAAGCTTAAGGCAAGGGATGTGTTTTGCACCGTTTCTCCCTGAACTGCCCTCGCAACCGTTTTAATTGATCCTTAAAATCAGGAAAGGAAGCGGTAATCGCGGGACTGCCATTGGATATACATGCGCATGGGGGGAAATGATTAGAAAATCGGGAGATTAGCAATTAATGGGGCGTTGCAATTGGACCATGCAAGGAGGGCATGGATCTTTTGACATAACCCATGAGTCATGCATATTAATCAAGAGGAAAGAAATTAGGGAGCAGCCGTTTTATTAGGGGTAGGTTTGAAAACTTTTGTCGCTGCTATTTCTCCTTAATCGTTGTGTAGAATAATTTACGCCCTATTCCTTGGGACGGAGGGAGTAGGTACTAACATCACATATTCTAAGACATTTTGGTGACATGACATCACAAAAAATGAAAAAAAAAAGACTAAGGTGATAACTAGCTATTTTCTCATAACATCACACTTCCCAAGATAAGATAAGTCTACAACCTAATAAATATAACCTTGCATGATACCATAAATATGTTAGTATTACCCACTATAGATGTAATATATAATAGTAACATGCACATGTTACTACTCTATGTTACTCACACTATGACTAGTCTTACGGACATGTAGGGCACTAGGGCCTATCGATAACGGAGAAGTCCAGATCAACACGTGCCTTATGTATCAATAATAGTTATCGATTTAGGCTGATTGCAATGAGTAAAGAATAAAATTAGGTAGACACTCGTTCTCACACGGCGGGCCTATTGCGACGCATTTGTCG
This sequence comes from Lolium rigidum, assembly GCF_022539505.1. Taxonomy (NCBI): domain Eukaryota; kingdom Viridiplantae; phylum Streptophyta; class Magnoliopsida; order Poales; family Poaceae; genus Lolium; species Lolium rigidum. Next base: position 92,377,721 of record NC_061508.1, read on the forward strand.
ACATTTAGATCGGGTTGTAGCGAGTTCTTTTTTTCTTTTACCTAGGTTGTAACATGTTGTTGGTGGTTCGGTATAACACGTGGATATCTCCAAGGAAAATTTGTCGTTGAGCCGGCTGTTGTGGTTTGTGGGTGCAATGTTTTTGTCTGCATGTTGTGGATGTAGAATTCTATAACCTTAATATTTTTTTATATATTGATTTGACCCTCGTGGGAATATATATATGTACTACTTAAAAGAAGTAACATGTTCCGTCGTCACGCGATACGTTGTTCCTTCGTCAAACCTTTGTCTGCTCCTCTACAATCACCTCGCACCCGCAGGTGGGCCAATCCCAACAAACCCAACGGATCTCAGGCATCCACTTTTTTTGCGAAACACAGTACAGACGTAGATGCTCACATATACGCACATACACTCACCCCTATGAATGCGCACACACACACCCTACCCCTATGAGCACCTCCGAGAGACTGCGTCCAAGAAACTTCATCCGAGGGGTCTTGAGATTGACGAAGTCACCACATGCGCCACGCTGTCGAAGGGAACGTCGCCTCCCACTAAAGAATATTCCGCTTTTTAATGAAACACCATGGTGTCAAACCTGAGGTTTGAACTCTGGTAGGCTGACAAGGCTGGGTGTCACTGCCCTTCTAACCACCGAACCACATGTTGATTCTCAACCTTAGGCATCCTCTTCCTCCGACACCTTGTTACCTGGTTCCAAAATCATTTGGCCAGCCCCTATCCATAATGCCATCATCAACTAACATTATTTCCACCGGAAATTACTTCCACCATTGTCGTCCTATCAGCATATTTAGATGCCAAAACCAATTTATGTATTTGCTGCCTGCCCATCATGCTCGAGCTGTCCTTAGACCCCCGCTTGATCCTTCCAGGTGACCTGTCGTGAAGCTATGGTGGCTCGATACATTCTTTGTCGCCCCGGCTCGAAGAGGGTGATGATATCTTCACCTCTCCCAGTTCCCGCCCATCTTTCCTCCTCCAATTACAAGGCAATTTACACGAAATCTGTCCTGCATCAAAAGTGTGGGAGATCATTAGCCGCTCATGCATAATCAGCTTTTCATGTTTCTTCCTTATAGCACTGATGTTAGATTCTGCAACGTTGAGGAGTTGTAAATGTGCAACAGATCATGGGAGACAACTATTGAGAACAAGCAAGTGCGTGTATGCTTGCCCCATCTCACAGCGATCCACGATACCCACCTGGAGTTCGCTTGTAGGCTGAAAAACACGACCCCGTGCGCTCGTTTGTGAAACGGAAACGCCGAACCCTACCTATCCTGCTCGTTCCTCCTCTTCCCCTCCCGAAGAGAGGCTCAAGCCGCGTCCAGCACACCTCGGCGGCGGCGCAATCAGGCTCCTCCTCCTCCTCCTCCTCCCTAGCACTCTTCCTCCTTGCCCCCATCTGTGATTTCCCCCAGGGCGTTCTTCCCTGCAGCCCTCCCTAACCCTAGATCGACCAGGCCGCCGCCATCTCATCTCCTCTTCCCACTGATGGCGGGAGTAGCAGTGAAGACCGTTGCTCTGCCCAGCGACTTTGGACGGAAGAAAGTAGGCCGCGTCGGGTGTGGATGTATTCACCGATGGGATGGGCGAGGCTGCATCATGGTATGTTTTCTTCTATTGTTTCCTCATCCTATTTACATCTTCATCTTCCATGCCTCCCCTCGACGTGCTCATATTTTTGGTATCTTCATCCTCAGGTCATGGACAATCTCCCTTCTTACCCCCACCAAAATTTCGTTTATCTTTGAGCAGGCCAGAAATATGGTATTATTCTTTGCATTCTAGATTTTCTTTTAATATCCTGCTTGACGAAATCATGATATGATTTTATTTTTGTTGTAGCTCTATGTGATTGAAATGTATACCGGCTTAGACTCAATTTAGATTGTTAATCTTTTGGCAGTAGAGAAACCAAGATGCATATATTCTTGGGCAAGCTGACGTTATTAGCTTTCATATATTTATTTACTGAGATTTTACTCTTAAAACTCAATACCAGATTTGCATAAAAGGATAATTTCTTATGGTTCAGGATAAAATATTATTTGCTACTTGGCATAGCTGCATAGGTATACTCTGATTCAAGTATATATATACCTTAAAGGTCTGATTCAAATAGAGGTCCCCAGTTTGATTTTGTGGTTTGCCCTGTGTTAATAATTATGTTGTTTTGCATCAGGTTTTTCTTTCTATGTAAGACACCAGTTTTAATGATGAGATCCGAGTTATTTGGTCAAATGGAATTCTTTTCGGCTGAAGGATATTCGTCACTACTTAACAGTAGATTGATCCTGCTTAAATTGCCTATCTAAATTGGCTTTCACATGTACTGCAGCAGCATCATAGGAATTAGTCAACCAAGGTATTTAACCTATTCCCCTTACGTATAGTGGATTTTGTGGTTCTGCATTTGATCAACGGCCTTTGATAAGATTTGTTCTTAAGAGTATTTCTTGCTGGCCTTTTTTGTTTGAGGGTATGAAAACTTGTGCATACTTTGAATAAGGAATTTGATATATAATGCTCCTTGTTCCCATAGGGAATTAGGAATTTTGATATTGAGAACAAGCAAGTGCGTATGTGCTTATTCACTACACCAGAGCGCTCCACGATAGCGAGCTGGCGTGTGCGGGCTGGCGACAAGAAACACTCCCGAGCCGTCCGATCTTGAACGAGCCCCGTGTCAATCCCGACCGTTCGGTTGTCAAAGGATTGAACAAAACCCCACCCCCGACTGGAACCCTAGCTACTCGCCTGCTTGCGACTTCACGCCCTTCACCTCCTCCTCTCAGCCGCCGCCGCCTCGCTTGGCCACCATGTCCTCACCGGCACGTATCACGTCTCTCTCGCGGCGACTCCAGTTAGCCAACTCTCCATCAAGTAGCAGCCTCTCCGGCCTTCGTAGCGTGCCCCCCTTGAATAGGCCTTCTTCTTAGCGCGCCACTCCTCCACTAGATAGATGTAATCGCGGCTGTTGGAGGAGAGCATGTTGGTGGTGGTGGAGACCAGAGAAAGCGGCACGCCCGGATGGAAGAGCATAGCCTTGCCTCTACGCTCGTCAACGAGCGGGGAGAAGATGGACAGGTTCCTTATTATCCATGGCGGCGTGCTCCAGGATGTCCGATTGTGGTCTGCATCACTCAGACGGGATGGTGTGCAGCAGCTACTACCAGCGGATGACGAGCTATCTCCTCCGGGGAGCCACAAGATGTAGGTATCGACAAAGGAAAATCTGTTGAGCACCATATGGCCACCACTCTCTTGCCTAGATTTCAATTGCTTTCGATTAACCAGTAGAAGATTATTTGGCGCCCTGTGTGATCTGACTAGCTTTCCTTGTTTTCCCACTTTTAGTTTTCCCTCTATTTTTTTCGAGAATGAGTTGTTCCTCTCTCTGGATTCTTGATTTTTTGTTACAATTTTTTAGGTTGATGGAGTCCAACACATCCTTGAAATTACTCAAAGCAAGGTACGGGTAATTTTCACTGTTATCTTGTTCAAATGTTCAGTGCTTATTTTAGTTTATTGTATTTTCATTGGGATTGTATCATGTTTCCAAAATTTCCTGAATCCAATGCTTGTGAATTTAATCTGTACTTTCCTCCTGGCATTTTCCATGGAAAGAAGTTTTCCTTTCACCCGTCCAGTGGCATGCTTTAGCTCTTGGTTTGTTGGCATCTACCAGGGCACTGGCACCATGGTGCATACTTCTTTGTATTTTTTCCGTATTTAGGAATAGTGAAGTATTGACTGTACTATTTCATCACTGACCAAATGGATTGTCAAGTAAGTTGAACTTGAAGGAACTTCTTTATGAATCAATATCCTAGCATGTAGTTTAGCTGAACAATAAATTGGTGATAAGCAAGTAAAAGATGTTCAATTTGAAAATTAACTTGAGATCATATTTCCATGCATGTTCTTAGAAAACACTTTAAATTAACATTCTTTATCAGATATATTCTACATATTGTTTATATAGGCTGGTGGTTAGTTGGCAATTCTCGGGAAACTATCAGGTGGCTACAGATCACCTCAGATGCTAAAATTGTGTTGTTTTGAATAATTTAGGATGATTACAGATTTGCTGAGGCTATTACAAATCATATATTTTCTCAGGTTGATGCAGGTTAGTCACGTACACTTGCTGCTTGAAGTTTTAGCAGTCCGCAATCTGGTGCTGAGAGAGTGGACATCTATATCCTAACTGAAAGGTGAGCCAGAAAAGTTATCTGGTCATAAGTTTTACTTAAATGATCTTCTATATTTCTTTTTATTGTAAAATGTAGGCTTGGTTGGTCATTGGTAAGGAAGGTGGGACCATTAAGGCTCTAAAAGCTAAGCCCGGGGCTGGCATACAGGTTAGTGTTATGACTATATGCACGCATGCTTCTTGTTCACATTAAAATGAAATTTGTTGATTACGCAACATATACCTTAAGGTGATCTTTCCACAGAAATAAAAGCTGGAATCAAATAGAGGTTGCAAGAACAATGATCGTGGAACTCACTATATTGGCTAGGTTAAGTTTTGGGGGATTTTTTGGTGATATTTCATTGTTTGCTGCTCGTAAAGTTGCGCCTGTCTTGTTTTAGGATTGTGCTTGCTGCCTGGAACCATGTTTGCAGTTTCTTTGATTCAATCTTTTACTTCAGGTGAAGCCATGTGGTATACATCTGTGTGTCTCGCTTATGGGATAAGTTGGTTTTATTTTCTATAATATAAGGGGATCCAAAATATAGTCAAGCTCCAATTTCAGCTATATTTACCAAAGCAACATAAATCTGCCTTGTTGGCATTCTTCGTTCTTTCAAATCCAAGTGCTATATTTTTGCCAGAAGAAACATTAGACAACTTAGAACTACACAAGAGGGAAATAAACTTTTTCCATGCTTTACAAACAACACACATGGCTCGTCTCTTTTGGCGAGCGAGTCAGGTCATTTCTTTTGCTGTTATGTCATCTTAGCCGTTGCAGCTCATTGTGGCACGTTTTAATATTGTCGAGTTAACTGAATCTATACGGTTTTAATATTATTCAGGGTCTAATGTGTTTCTCTAAAATTATCTGGATTGACTGTAGTATGGCTATATAGGCCCAAGGCAATATCAGGGCCCTAATTTCTGCTCCAACTTATGCTGAAGGCACCCAAACATGATCAACTAAAATGGATTTAGTGGTCTTAGTTTATCTTTGCTGGGGCAGATTGTTTTCTTCTATCGTTTAAATTCTATGGTATTATGTGTTGACTTGTACTTCATAGTCTGCAGTTTGGGTCTTTCAATGAAGAGTAGCGTATCCACTTCAGTTTTGCTTCCTATTTAGCTCTGCATTTACCGTCATAAATATGTGTTACAGTAGCCTCGTGCTTTTTTACAACATACTTATATGTGAAAGTTTGGCTTCGAAGCTCAGGCAGTGTTCTTTTTTCTGCAGAGAAAAGTGCATCACATGTCCTGATTTCTTTAAAGAACTATTTGGTTATTTTGTCACAAGGAATTATTTGTTTATTTTGATTACGTTCGTTTCATGAAGAGCAAAAGGCTGCAGACCAGAAAGAAAGGTAAGTGCAGTTCTGTTTAATGACTTTTTGCTGTCGAAGTTATGTTTACATGGTTATTCTCTGGTTCTCGACTGTCTTCCTCCTTTGGTGTGGTGTACTATGCTAATCAAGGCGTTTCTGCTGTCTTTGTAGGAGTTCTGTCGTTTTGGATCCATATGAGTGCTCCTCTGCATTGTCACTTCTTTTGCTTCATTATGAATTGAGCTGTTGACCGGCCGCACTGGCCATACGTAATCTACAGTTCAGAACACCTTCTTTAGTGTGTGCCAATCTAGGGCATATTAGTCCCAAGCAATTACATCCTATAGTACCGTGCTATTTACAAGGATTAGGAAAGAGCTATGAGTCATTGTATTCAATTTGCCTGAAACAAGCCTCCTTCTTTGTAAAACTAAAATATAGATGCCTTTAAATCGCTATGTTTATAGCCAACTACCTGGTTCTGTCTGGCATTGACCTACCTTTTTGGATGCACTGTTAATAAAAAAGTTCATCAACATAACCAACAAATTAGGATAAGAACTTTACCTGAAGATTGCGTGTTTTCGTCGTCGATTGGACAGCCACTGTACAGCGAGGTGACAACTTACAAGACATGTGAAGTGTTCATACATCCTACTTTTTCTTATAGCAGTGTGTGTAACAAAGTAAAGATGGAAGCAAAGTAAACATCATCGATTTCAATTTCAGTTGACAATATACTTGCTTTGTGAAAAAAAGTTTACCCACCTATTAATAATCATCCACCGAAGTTCCAACAATGCAAAAAAGTATGTGGGAAATTAAGGCAACATCTGTGCAACGAGGGAAGTAATTGGATTGCACAGGACCGGTGAGGAGGCGCCCCATGGGGCGCCCCAATCACTAGTAAGAATTATTTCCGGACGACTCAAAGATAGTAGGAATGGAAATGTTATCTACTAAGGTATCCTCGCTAACCGATCTGTGAGAATTATTTCTCATTCCTACCCCTGACAATGTCTTCACATTTCTATTGCTACTGCTATACGAGAGAGAAAACTTGTCTTTCCATCTGATGTTCTTGGATAGTCAATCTACTGCCCAGATCTATCTTGGCATGTGTTGCCATTGCTTCAATAACTATGCTAGCAGTACAATGTAGTGCATGGAAGTGCAGTATTCATTCACATTTTAAGCTATATTGGTATACCACATTATCCGTATGTGAAGACCAATAGCCTCCAGCGCGGAGAACACCCTCTCCTCTCCTCGTATCCTCCGCCCCACCCTTGAGAGTCGAAGAAGAGCTCCCGGCTCGCTCCCCTCTCCTCTCCGGCGGCATAGCCGGCCGGCGTGGACGAGGACGCGTAGCGCGGGTTGTACAGCGTAGTGGTAGGATCAGATTAGGAGTTTCCTTTATGGAGTTTGGCACTTTGCCGAGTCTGAGCTCGTCCCGGGTGCTTCCGAGCGGCGCCATGGGCGTTAGCCTCTTCCTCTTCCTGATTCTGGTGCTCCGGTGGTCGGAGATCGGAGCGGCTAGAGGATTTGCGGCTATTGCTCTTCCTAATAAGCTCGTTTTGTGGTCAGATCTTCGGGATTTGGCCTCTCCTGTTCATCCCTTTGCAGATCTCCGTGGTGGAGAAAGAAGAGGGGTTGAAGAGGATTTCAACACTGCGACCTGGAGCACATCATCGGCGGCGCATCGGCGGCCTGGGGCCGCTATTCCGTCGATTCAGATAACCGAAGGGCGGCTGCTCCGAGATTTGGCGCTGCTTCGCCGGCGTCAACTCTATTTCAACCTCCTGGCCCGTGAGCCTAATGGGAGGCCCTCCTGCAGCTTCAGCGTGGCGTTCATCGTCGACTCCGCACCAAGTGGTCTCGTCCCCGGTGACGGAGAAGATGGCTGCGCTTTGAGGCTTCAATCCGAGCTCGGTGGAGAAGGACTGGATTGCGTTCCTATTTCTAGATGTAGGGTCCTTTTTGCATTTTCAGAGGACTTGGTTGTATTTTCCCTTATCTTTGTGGTCCTCTTTGTAATCTGTAGTCCCACCGATGAAACTTAATGTAGTGTCTCTCGGTCCTTCGGGGCCGTTCTTTGTTCAAAAAAAAAAACATTATCCGTATGCATTACTAGTTTCTGCTCTCTGGTTGTTGCATCCGGTGCAATAGTGTACATGATAGTGCATAATTATTTCACATTTTATCTCACCAAAGTAGATTCTGATGCAAAGTATTGTATGCAATCAACAATGTCCATCAGAACGGCCGAGTGCAGCATATGGACCATTGAGGTTGTAACTACAGTATGTATTTACTAGAACATGAAAGCGCGCGTTGCTGCGCCCGTATATCTTAAGAAAGTTACAAATGCACATTTGAAAAAATCTTGAAAAATTAAAAGAACATTAATTCCAAATTTGAGGTACTTTAGATGGAAGAAATTTAAAAATAATGTCAACACAAATAGCTAATAACAAGTGTTCAAACTCGGTACATCGAATAATCCCCGACACAATTAAAGCCCGTTTGGTCATAACTTCCATTATAAGCTCATAAGTTGAACATCAATATTTTTTTATAACATGTTGACACAATCTATGTAGCCATATACATTCAGAGATGAGTAAACAAATTTCAAATGTGTAACCATTTCTTCTTGTTTTTGCACAATAAAGTGCAAAATCCATTGCTATAGGAGAAGACAATATTTCTTATGTAACAAATAAAAATGGCATGATCTGATACGAACTAATAAGAATTATGTCCAAATATTTTTTTTGGCACTGTTGCTTCTATGGTATACCTTTCAAAGCACCATACATGTCGCATATAAGTTAGAAAGTGAGTTGAAACAGTTTAGAGAACAGATTAGCATGTACGGCTACCATGAGAGAGCTAATACAGAGAGAGCACAAAATAGAGGGAACATCATATGACACAATGACAATTGTGTTTGTCTTTGAATAGAGGTGGCGTTTTGGCTCATAGGAGCAAATGCTCCCATTATACAAAATAATTAAAAAACAATTTTAAAATTGTCAAAAAATTCTGACATAAATTTTTTGTTGTACATCGTGACATTCTATGTTAGTGCACAAATTTTCATGGAGAAACAACATTTTATGTGGCGTGTACAAAAAAGATAAAAAAATGTCATGTACATAGTCGTGTTTTAGCATCAAAATTTGTCTTTTTTACTGGAGCCACAAATTTTTATAGTTTTTTTTTGAAAACTTGTGTACGAACATAAAATGTGTAGATGTACATGAAAATTTTTAGTTTAGAATTTTTTGACACTTGGAAATGTAGATTCATACAATGGGAGCAAATGCTCCTATGAGCCAAAGTGAATATCCCTTGAATAGAGTGCATCTTTTTCTACAGGAAACAACATATTGTATATATATGTAAGTAAGTATGATGTGACTGCCAGGCCATACGGTTTAAAGCTCCGTAACACCATATGGAGGATTCGGCAACATTGTTTACATCACATTAAATTAATAAAGTAAACCAAAGAGGTAATCTAAGAATATAAATATGTGTAAAAGGAAACGAAACAACATGGACAGTATTACAAATACTCCAAGAATCAATACAGGGACCCTTAATTGGGGGGGGGGGGGGGGGCGGTTGCATCACCCTGAGCGTTTACATTCAAGTGTATGACTGTACGAATTGCCTAATCTTCAAGCGAGTTGGAGTAGAAAAACTTTTGTACCATGTAGTAATCCTACCAAAGAACTATCAACCAAATATCACTTGTCCAGTTAAATCAAGGTCAAGTGCTCCAGCCCTGCCCAAAATCAAAGGGTCAAATAAACCATTGCAAGGCATGTGCTTCATATTTCAGAAGAATGCTTGAAATTAGACTGGAGGATGCACGCACCAATGGATCGATGTGGTCGACTATTCACATTGAATATTAGGCAGGACGGGGGCGGGGAGATCGGAAACGTAGCGGCTGGAGGGCAAAGTAGTGATGTATCTTGAAGTGCTCTTGTGTATTCTTAAGTCATCCTTGCCGCATGATTCCCGGGGAATCACTAAACAGGGAGAGAGTGACCACCATTTCGCTGAAGGAAGAACGGTTGTGGGCCGGCCCAGTTTCGTTGGTTCGTCCCGTGGAGCGGATTAGGCAAAAGGAAGAAAATCGGTTCAACCGAGGAATCGAAACCTGGTGTCGCGCTTGGAGAGAGAGGCGCTTACCACTAGGGGCGCGTTTGGTTGACTGGGCCGATTTCCTGCATGACTGCGGCAGCGAGATGGGAGCCCCTGCGCGTCGCGAACGGGCCATGGGCCACTTTTGGCGGATCGTTTGGTAGCAGGTGCGGCCTTTTGCGCGCCGGAGAAGGAACCCAGGTCCCATCGTTTGGTTGCCCGTTTGCAGCTCATTCTTCCCAGGTCGTGCAACCCACAGCCTGTTTGGTTGCATATAGCTCAGTGTTGTGGTAGCCCCTTCACTTAGAGTGGTGAGTATAAAACAACAAGAACTGAATAGATTGCGCCGTAACCTCTAGGGTCCGACTTTGCTCTCTTTATATAGTACATCATACACGGTACAAATGTCGTTAGGATTTACAGCTATCTAAACAACCAGAGAGATATCTAATTCGGTTAGCTAAGGAGATAGGATCGACACCTCTATCCTACTCCGTTTAACAGCCCCTCTCGATCCAAACGAGTGCTAACCAGATTCAAACCATACTTTAGTCTGTCGAATGAATCTCTTCCAAGCGCCTTTGTAAAGATATCAGCTAACTGATCTTGAGTAGAAATAAACCGAACTTTCAGAGCTCCAGCTGCTACTTTCTCTCGGACGAAATGGAAGTCAACTTCTATGTGTTTCATGCGTGCATGGAAGACAGGATTTGCTGCGAGAAACATAGCTCCCAAGTTGTCACACCACAACACTGGAGCTTGAGACTGAAAGATCCTTAATTCCCGAAGGACTGACTGTATCCAGGTTACTTCAGCCGTGCCATTGGCAATGGCTTTATACTCGGCTTCTGTGCTTGATCTACTCACTGTTGGCTGCTTTCTTGAGCTCCATGAGATTAAGTTTGGCCCATAAAACACTGCATATCCTCCTGTGGACCGTCGATCATCTGGACACCCCGCCCAGTCTGCATCAGTGTAAACACTTAGCTCTGTTGACGTCGAACGAGTAATATTCAGTCCTGTACTTAATGTCCCTCCGACATATCTCAGAATTCGCTTAGTTGCAGCCCAATGTACATCTGGCGGAGCAGCTAAGAACTGACAGGCCTTGTTCACCGCAAACGAAATGTCTGGCCTTGTCATACACAGATATTGTAGAGCTCCTACCGTGCTTCTGTAAACAAAAGCATCTTCACTTGACAAAGGTGTACCGACTGTTCTGCTAAGCTTGTCAGATGCTGACATTGGTGTACTGCTGACTTTGCATAACTGCATGTTCAGTTTCCGAAGAAGATCAGTAGCATATTTTGACTGAGTGAGGGCAATGCCATTGGACTGCCGAGTCACTTCAATACCAAGAAAGTACGCGAGTTCTCCAAGATCCTTGATGGCGAATGAGTCCCGAAGATGACCAAGCAACTGGCTAACTGTCTTCGGACAAGAACCAGCAATGATGATATCATCTACGTAGATGAGCATATAAATGATAGCTCGCGAACCGACGAAAACAAACAGAGAAGTGTCTGCTTGTGAAGGAACAAAACCAAGTGACTGTAGTTTGATGCTGAGCTTCGAGTACCACGCTCTCGGTGCTTGTTTCAAACCGTATAAAGATTTCTGAAGCCGACACACATGGTTTGGCTTGTCAGGATCAACATAGCCTGGTGGCTGATGCATATAAACCTCCTCCTGGATATCGCCGTGGAGAAAGGCATTCTGAACATCAACTTGCCACAAGGTCCAGCCGCGAGATACGGCGATAGACAAAATCAAGCGCACGGTCGTTGGCTTGACGACAGGGGAGAAAGTGTCGGTGTAGTCAATCCCCTGCCGTTGAGTGAACCCCTTCGCCACAAGTCTGGCCTTGTAACGATCAACAGAGCCATCTGGTTTCTGTTTCACTTTGTATACCCATTTGCAGCCTACGACATGATGACCACGAGGTGGTTCCACGAGTCGCCAGGTATTGTTCAGATGGAGAGCACGGCATTCTTCATCCATTGCAGCTTTCCAAGCAGGAACACCAAGAGCATCTATATGTGAGACAGGTTCAGCTGCAAACGCCCGCTTGGCAGTGTCATAGCGGACCATTCCATCAGGTAATCTTACTGGCTGAACGATGTTGTTGCGAAGGCGGGTGCTCATCGGGTGAGCAGCAACAGCAGGTGGCGTCGGGGTAGCAGTGGAGGGTGACGATGGCGACGATGCAGGAGACGAGTCAGACTCGTCATGGGCCGGCCCAGTAGGCGGAGTGGACGGTGAAGGAGGAGGGGGTGACTCCGGGTCCGGAGTGCCATTGGCCTCTGGCGAGTCATGATGATCGACGTCGGGAGGTGCATGCAAGCCATGCAGATGGCGATCGACGTCGGTGTGAGCTCCACCTGAAACAAGAACAGAACTAGGAGCAGGGTTAGTAGCAGGTGTCCTATCACTACATACTGGTGAATCAGCTGGTTCAGGTAGAAGTAATTGATCTTCAGTGGGTAGAGAATGTTTCGGTGAGTCGGCTGCAAATGGAAAGATTCGTTCATCAAAAACGACATCGCGTGACACGTAGATCCGCCCAGTAGAGCGATCAAGACATCGAAAACCAAGGTGATCATGGCTATACCCTAGAAAAACACAGCGACGAGACCGGAACTCGAGTTTCCGACTGTTATAGGGTCGTAAGTTGGGCCAACAGGCGCACCCAAAGACATGAAGGATATCATACCGAATAGGAGTTTTGAAGAGCTTGTGTGCTGGGGTATCGTTGTGGATGACACGACTAGGCATTCTGTTGATTAGGTAGCACGCAGTCAAGACAGCGTCATCCCAAAAACGAAGAGGAAGAGACGCATGAGCAAGTAGGGCTAGTGCTGTCTCTACAAGATGCCGATATTTTCTCTCGATGGCCCCATTTTGCTGATGGGTATGGGGGCATGATATGCGGTGTGAGATGCCAGTCTCAGCAAAATAACGATGTAGTTTATGGTATTCCCCTCCCCAATCGGATTGGATGGATAGAATTTTCCTATTAAAGGATCGTTCAACACGAGTTTGAAACTGATAGAAGACATACTCAACATCTGACTTGTGTTTCAACAAATACACCCATGTGAATTTACTAAAATCATCCAAAAAACTTACATAGTAACTAAAACCTCCTGCAGAAGTAATGGCAGGACCCCACACATCCGTGTGGACAAGATCTAAAGGGAAAGCAGAAACTCGACTAGACGGTTCATAAGGCAATTGATGAACCTTTGCTTGTTGACACGCATCACACACATGCGTTGCTAGTTCTTTATTCATGGATGATGCTAATTTATTTGTGGAGAGAATGGCTTGAACGATGGTCGAGGTGGGATGGTCGAGGCGTTGGTGCCACAACTCCTTGGATGGAGCGGAGTGGAGGGCTTGGCGATGGCGAGGGTGTGGCACGGGGTAGAGTCCATGGTGGCCTCTACCTTGTAGACAAGTTTGCTTCGTGGTGCGATCCTTGATGAAAAAACAGTCAGGATGAAGCTCAACAAAACAGTGATTATCAAAGGCAAGTTTGCTAGCTGAAAGAAGATTTTTTGACAGTGCAGGAGCATGTAGAACATTTTTAAGACGGAGGGGATGAGTTGAACCAGGTAAAGATGATTCACCAATATGTAAAATAGGCACATGCATACCGTTTGCCACCTGGATCTGATCATTGCCTTGGTAGGCATCTTGGACATGTAGGCGGCTCATGTCATTCGTCATATGGTCCGTCGCACCGGAGTCCAGTACCCAGTTGTCTCCATAGTCGTTGACGTTGGAGGTGGAGTAGGAGTAGGAGGCTTGCCGGTTGGAAGTCTCCGGCTGAATGGCGTGATTGAAGCGAGAATAACAGCGGAGGGCGTCGTGACCATAGACACCGCAGATCTGGCACGTGGACTTGCCACCACCGCGTCCACGTCCTCCTCCTCCTCCTCCTCCCTGAGCTGAGCCGTCGCGCCCAGGGTTGTGGCCGCGGCCGCCGCCGTTGCCTCCTCCATTGTATCCACCTTGATAGCTGCCGTAGCCGCCACCGTAGCCGTTGTCATGGAAACCGCCATGGTGACGGCCTCCTCCATTGCCGCGGCCATCGCCACGACCACGGCCTCCGCCACCGCGACCACCTTGATAGCCACGGCCACCACTGCGTGAAGCATTGTTGGCGAGTGCTGAAATTGGCCTCCCGAAACGCAATCGCCATGGCGCGCTTCATAGGCCGTCGTGTGACCGTAGAGGTCGTTGAGGGAGAAATCGTCTTTCCCTGCGAGCATGGCCATCGAGGTGGTGAAGTTCTCGTGATCTTCAGCAAGCCCGGCGAGGATGTAGGAGACGATCTCGTCGTCACCGAGCGGGTTGCCGATGGTCGCCATCGTGTCGGCGATCTTCATGTGACCGTAGAGGTCGTTGAGGGAGAAATCGTCTTTCCCTGCGAGCATGGCCATCGAGGTGGTGAAGTTCTCGTGATCTTCGGCAAGCCCGGCGAGGATGTAGGAGACGATCTCGTCGTCACCGAGCGGGTTGCCGATGGTCGCCATCGTGTCGGCGATCTTCTTGGTGTTCTGGAAGTAAGCGGACATCGTCACGTCCCTCTTCTTCGGCCTCACTAGCGCGGTGCGGAGCTGCACGATACGCGCTTTGGACCTGGACGCAAAGGTCCGATCCAGAGCCTCCCAGACCTGGGCCGATGTCTTTAGGAGCTGGACATGGCCAAGCACCGACGGGGTAAGGGAGGTGAGCAGACCGCTGAGGATCTGCTGATCTGTCTTCTGCCAGGCCGCGAACGCCGGATTGGCGACCTGCGTGGAGCTTCCGGTCTCGGCCGGGACGAACTTTGGCGGCGCAGAATTGCTGCCGTCCATGAAGGCCATCAGATCGTTGCCGATGAGAGCTGGCACTGCCTGGGCCTTCCAGAGCAGGAAGTTTTCCTGATCCAGCTTAATGGGTATGGCGGCGCTCAGTGTGGCGGTGATGTTGATGGGAACGGCGGCGGTGGGTGGTGGTACGGCTGGAGCCATGGATGAGATGAGATCGGTTTGGCTCTGATACCATATAAAACAACAAGAACTGAATAGATTGCGCCGTAACCTCTAGGGTCCGACTTTTCTCTCTTTATATAGTACATCATACACGGTACAAATGTTGTTAGGATTTACAGCTATCTAAACAACCAGAGAGATGTCTACTTCGGTTAGCTAAGGAGATAGGATCGACACCTCTATCCTACTCCGTTTAACAGTGAGGTTACCCAGTACTGAATAACAACAAACATGAGATTCAGTTCATCAGCACATAAACTAGTACTTAGTGGGCGATGCATCACGAACGAAGCAACTACTTCGTGATGCATCACAGGTTCGTCACGAGGGGTTAGTATATACCACCTCAAACAAGTTTATCATTACAAACTGGGGATCAGGTTATAGCAAGTTCTAGCTAATGGAGGGATTGATTGCGCGTAATTAACACGTCCGTTGGGAACCCCAAGAGGAAGGTATGATGCGCACAGTAGCAAGTTTTCCCTCAGTAAGAAACCAAGGTTATCGAACCAGTAGGAGCCAAGAAGCACGTCGAAGGTTGATGGCGGCGGGATGTGGTGCGGCGCAACACCAGGGATTCTGGCACCAACGTGGAACCTGCACAACACAACCAAAGTACTTTGCCCCAACGAAACGAGTGAGGTTGTCAATCTCACCGACTTGCTCGTAACAAAGGATTAGATGTATAGTGTGGATGATGATTGTTTGCGAGAAAACGGTAGAACAAGTATTGCGAGTAGATTGTATTCAATGTAAAAGAATGGACCGGGGTCCACAGTTCACTAGAGGTGTCTCTCCCATAAGATAAATAGCATGTTGGGTGAACAAATTACGGTTGGGCAATTGACAAATAGAGAGGGCATGACCTTGCACATACATGATATGATGAGTATAGTGAGATTTAATTGGGCATTACGACAAAGTACATAGACCGCTATCCAGCATGCATCTATGCCTAAAAAGTCCACCTTCGAGGTTATCATCCGAACCCCTTCCAGTATTAAGTTGCAAACAACGGAAAATTGCATTAAGTATGGTGCGTAATGTAATCAATAACTACATCCTCGGACATAGCATCAATGTTTTATCCCTAGTGGCAACAACACATCCACAACCTTAGAACTTTCACATCACTTGTCCCAGATTTAATGGAGGCATGAACCCACTATCGAGCATAAATACTCCCTCTTGGAGTTAAGAGTAAAAACTTGGCCGAGCCTCTACTAATAACGGAGAGCATGCAAGATCATAAACAACACATAGGTAATAGATTGATAATCAACATAACATAGTATTCTCTATCCATCGGATCCTGACAAACACAACATATAGCATTACAGATAGATGATCTTGATCATGTTAGGCAGCTCACAAGATCCGACAATGAAGCACATAAGGAGAAGACGACCATATAGCTACTGCTATGGACCCATAGTCCAGGGGTGAACTACTCACTCATCACTCCGGAGGCAACCATGGCGGTGAAGAGTCCTCCGGGAGATGATTCCCCTCTCCGGCAGGGTGCCGGAGGCGATCTCCTGAATCCCCCGAGATGGGATTGGCGGTGGCGGCGTCTCTGGAAGGTTTTCCGTATCGTGGCTCTCGGTACTGGGGGTTTCGCGACGAAGACTATATGTAGGCGGAAGGGCAGCCTCGGAGGGGTCACGGGGGCCCCACACGCTAGGGCCGCGCGGGCCCCCCTGGGCCGCGCCGCCCTAGTGTGGCGGCGCCCCGTGGCCCCACTTCGTCTTCTCTTCGGTCTTCCGGAAGCTTCGTGGCAAAATAGGCCCCCGGGCGTTGATTTCGTCCAATTCCGAGAATATTTCCTTACTAGGATTTACGAAACCAAAAACAGCGAGAAAACGACAAGCGGCTCTTCGGCATCTCGTTAATAGGTTAGTGCCGGAAAATGCATAATTACGACATAAAGTATGCATAAAACATGTAGATATCATCAATAATGTGGCATGGAACATAAGAAATTATCGATACATTGGAGACGTATCAGCATCCCCAAGCTTAGTTCCTGCTCGTCCCGAGCAGGTAAACGATAACAAAGATAATTTCGGAGTGACATGCCATCATAACCTTGATCATACTATTGTAAGCATATGTAATGAATGCAGCGATCAAAACAATGGTAATGACATGAGTAAACAAATGAATCATAAAGCAAAGACTTTTCATGAATAGTACTTTCAAGACAAGCATCAATAAGTCTTGCATAAGAGTTAACTCATAAAGCAATAAATCAAAGTAAAGGTATTGAAGCAACACAAAGGAAGATTAAGTTTCAGCGGTTGCTTTCAACTTATAACATGTATATCTCATGGATATTGTCAATGTAAAGTAATATAACAAGTGCAATATGCAAGTATGTAGGAATCAATGCACAGTTCACACAAGTGTTTGCTTCTTGAGGTGGAGAGAAATAGGTGAACTGACTCAACATAAAAGTAAAAGAAAGGCCCTTCGCAGAGGGAAGCATTGATTGCTATATTTGTGCTAGAGCTTTGGTTTTGAAAACAAGAAACAATTTTGTCAACGGTAGTAATAAAGCATATGTATCATGTAAATTATATCTTACAAGTTGCAAGCCTCATGCATAGTATACTAATAGTGCCCGCACCTTGTCCTAATTAGCTTGGATTACCGGGATTATCATCGCAATACACATGTTTTAACCAAGTGTCACAAAGGGGTACCTCTATGCCGCTCTGTACAAAGGTCTAAGGAGAAAGCTCGCATTGGATTTCTCGCTTTTGATTATTCTCAACTTAGACATCCATACGGGACAACATAGACAACGAGATAATGGACTCCTCTTTAATGCATAAGCATGTAGCAACAATTAATGTTCTCATATGAGATTGAGGATATATGTCCAAAACTGAAACTTCCACCATGGATCATGGCTTTAGTTAGCGGCCCAATGTTCTTCTCTAACATTATGCATGCTCTAACCATTTAAATGAGTGGTAAATCTCCCTTACTTCAGACAAGACGGACATGCATAGCAACTCACATGATATTCAACAAAGAGTAGTTGATGGCGTCCCCGGGAACATGGTTATCGCACAACAAGCAACTTAATAAGAGATAAAGTGCATAAGTACATATTCAATACCACAATAGTTTTTAAGCTATTTGTCCCATGAGCTATATATTGCAAAGGTAAAGGATAGAAATTTTAAAGGTAGCACTCAAGCAATTTACTTTGGAATGGCGGAGAAATACCATGTAGTAGGTAGGCATGGTGGACACAAATGGCATGGTTATTGGCTCAAGGATTTTGGATGCATGAGAAGTATTCCCTCTCGATACAAGGTTTAGGCTAGCAAGGTTATTTGAAACAAACACAAGGATGAACCGGTGCAGCAAAACTCACATAAAAGACATATTGTAAACATTATAAGACTCTACACCGTCTTCCTTGTTGTTCAAAACTCAATATTAGAAATTATCTAGACTTCAGAGAGACCAAATATGCAAACCAAATTTTAGCAAGCTCTAGGTGTTTCTTCATTAATAGGTGCAAAGTATATGATGCAAGAGCTTAAACATGAGCACAACAATTGCCAAGTATCAAATTATTCAAGACATTTTAGAATTACTACATGTAGCATTTCCCGATTCCAACAATATAACAATTTAACGAAGAAGATTCAACCTTCGCCATGAATACTATGAGTAAAGCCTAAGGACATATTTGTCCATATGCAACAACGGAGCGTGTCTCTCTCCCACACAATGAATGCTAGGATCCATTTTATTCAAACAAAACAAAAACAAAAACAAACCGACACTCCAAGCAAAGCACATAAGATGTGATGGAATAAAAATATAGTTTCGGGGGAGGAACCTCGATAATGTTGTCGATGAAGAAGGGGATGCCTTGGGCATCCCCAAGCTTAGAAGCTTGAGTCTTCTTAAAATATGCAGGGGTGAACCACCAGGGCATCCCCAAGCTTAGAGCTTTCACTCTCCTTGATCATATCGTATCATCTCCCTCTCTTGATCCTTGAAAACTTCCTCCACACCAAACTCAAAACAACTCATTAGAGGGTTAGTGCATAATAAAAATTCACATGTTCAGAGGTGACATAATCATTCTTAACACTTCGGACATTGCACAAAGCTACTCGGATATTAATGGAACAAAGAAATTCATCCATCATAGCAAAATAGGCAATGCGAAATAAAAGGCAGAATCTGTCAAAACAGAACAGTCCGTAAAGACGGATTTTATTGAGGCACCAGACTTGCTCAAATGAAAATGCTAAAATTTAATGAAAGTTGCGTACATATCTGAGGATCACGCACGTAAATTGGCATATTTTTCTGAGCTACTGTGGTGACCCGGCATACCACTGCATGGTGTAGTATGCAAGTCTGATATAACACCAATGAAACACCGTTTCACTCGTATTATATCGCTCAGAGTGGTACAACAGAAACATATGCGGGTCCAAGGCATGTCTATAGAATCACAGCATTGACTCTTTACAAAAGATCCACACAGACCTCCTACTTTACAATCGAGGTAAAACCGCAAATAAACTCCAGAAGAACGACTCGTAGTCTAGTCCTAACACGAACTCTATTTGAAGAGTATTAAACTAGCTACTGAGGCTATGAATAGATTCTAGCTAAATAGGAGCTAGGTTTAGGAAGCTAGTTCCCTTCTATGGCTAAACTAGGTTTTCTCCTTGTTGGATGTGGTATCTGACTCTTCTGACAGGTTCCTGTCTCTTGAAGTAGTTGTTGACTCCTCGGCCTTTGAGTTGCACTGTAGATCCTCCTTCGATGCCTCCATATCTAAGCAGGGGATTTAAGAGTGGGATGAGTACGAGCGTACTCAACAAGTTCATTATAGGAAAGAGGTGTTTAATGCACTAGCTACGACATTAGACCGGAAAGTCTAATACCAATGCAGGTTTTCATAATCATTTCTTCAAGAGGTTGCTTTTATTCGGAAGAACTATGTCCGTCAGCCTTCACCGGTTTACTAGAACTTCATGGAGCTCCTTTCCGGCCGCGTTCGCAGCTTCCATATCCCGGAACAGGGAGTGACAGGTCACGGTTCTTTACACTCGCAGAGGTGTGTTGCTTTACCCATAAGAGATCTTAACCTTGGTGCCAACCGGGTGATCTTCCCGTCCACACTTCCTATGGTGTGAGGCCCGGTATAAGGTCTAGCCAATCATGTTCCTCCGCTACCTCGAACACCCACCCTTTGTTGCATACCCCGACCCTGGGTCCTCGTCGGTCCTCTTATACCACTTAAGGATGGACCCCGACCACGACAACAGTTTGGGACTCGTTAACCAAACTCCTTCGCCGGTAGCCGCAACCCATCATAGACCGCAATACCGTGGGGACTTTAGGCTTCCCCAGCCCACCGCTTGCACTTCGAGCGACAAGTGTCTACGGACTATGCCGTGGGGACTTAAGGCTTCCCCAGCCAACCGCTTGCCCCGACGGATACAAGTGTCTACGGTAAAGCGCATCCGTTGATGAACGAGAGGTGGAAACACTTTTGACTACTCCGTCCCACTCCGGATCTTATGGTTAACACGGGTATTACGGCACAAGAATCATCGGCGACATTTGTTGTTTAATCCTAGATGAATATAAACCCGTGCAATGGAACCTCCACCATATCAACACAATCCATGGTTCCATTGCCCACCACATAGTCATATTCATAGTTATGAAAGTAGTGGTTTTGATTTTTATGCAATAGTGATAACCATAATACTTTGCAAGTAATTTGATAGAAATACTCAAATGACATGAGCAAGTGATTGATGGCGTGTATTTCACACGTTCGTTGGGCAACCCCAAGAGGAAGGTATGATGCGCACAGCAGCAAGTTTTCCCTCAGAAAGAAACCAAGGTTTATCGAACCAGGAGGAGCCAAGAAGCACGTTGAAGGTTGATGGCGGCGGGATGTAGTGCGGCGCAACACCGCAGATTCCGGCGCCAACGTGGAACCTGCACAACACAACCAAGCTACTTTGCCCCAACGAAACAAAGTGAGGTTGTCAATCTCACCGGCTTGCTGTAACAAAGGATTAACCGTATTGTGTGGAAGATGATTGTTTGCAGAGAAAACAGTAGAAACAAGTATTGCAAGAGATTGTATTTCAAGTAAAGAGAATTGGACCGGGGTCCACAGCTCACTAGAGGTGTCTCTCCCATAAGACGAACAAGCATGTTGGGTGAACAAATTACAGCTTGGGCAATTGACAAATAAAGAGAGCATGACAATGCACATACATATCATGATGAGTATAGTGAGATTTAATTGGGCATTACGACAAAGTACATAGACCGCCATCCAACCGCATCTATGCCTAAAAAGTCCACCTTCAGAGTTATCATCCGAACCCCTCCAGGTATTAAGTTGCAAACAATGGACAATTGCATTAAGTATGGTGCGTAATGTAATCAACAACTACATCCTTAGACATAGCATCAATGTTTTATCCCTAGTGGCAACAAGACAACACAACCTTAGAACTTTCTCATCATCGTCCCTGGTGTCAATGCGAGCATGAACCCACTATCGAGCATAAGTACTCCCTCTTGGAGTTAAAAGCATCTACTTGGCCGAGAGCATCTACTAATAACGGAGAGCATGCAAGATCATAAACAACACATAAGCATAACTTTGATAATCAACATAACAAGTATTCTCTATTCATCGGATCCCAACAAACGCAACATATAGAATTACATATAGATGATCTTGATCATGATAGGCAGCTCACAAGATCCGACAATGATAGCACAATGGGGAGAAGACAACCATCTAGCTACCGCTATGGACCCATAGTCCAGGGGTAGACTACTCACTCATCACTCCGGAGGCGACCATGGCGGTGTAGAGTCCTCCGGGAGATGAATCCCCTCTCCGGCAGGGTGCCGGAGGCGATCTCCGGGATCCCCCGAGATGGGATCGGCGGCGACGGCGTCTCGGCAATGTTTTCCGTATCGTGGCTCTCGGCATCGGGGGTTTCGTCACGGAGGCTATTTGTAGGCGGAAGGGCAGGTCAAGAGGCGGCACAGGGGCCCAAACCACAGGCCGGCGCGGCCGGGGTGGGGCCGCGCCGCCCTAGGGTTTGGCGCCCCGTGGCCCCTCTTCGTCTCTCCTTCGGACTTCCGGAAGCTTCGTGAGAAAATAGGCCTCTCGGGCTTTTATTTCGTCCAATTCCGAGAATATTTCTTTACTAGGATTTCTGAAACCAAAAACAGCAGAAAACAAAGAATCGGCACTTCGGCATCTTGTTAATAGGTTAGTTCCGGAAAATGCACGAATATGATATAAAGTGTGCATAAAACATGTAGATAACATCAATAATGTGGCATGGAACACAAGAAATTATCGATACGTTGGAGACGTATCAGCATCCCCAAGCTTAGTTCTGCTCGTCCCGAGCAGGTAAAACGATAACAAAGATAATTTCTGGAGTGACATGCCATCATAAACTTGATCATACTATTTGTAAAGCATATGTAGAGAATGCAGTGATCAAAACAATGTGTATGACATGAGTGAACAAATGAATCATAAAGCAAAGACTTTTCATGAATAGCATTTCAAGACAAGCATCAATAAGTCTTGCATAAGAGTTAACTCATAAAGCAATAATTCAAAGTAAAGGTATTGAAGCAACACAAAAGAAGATTAAGTTTCAGCGGTTGCTTTCAACTTGTAACATGTATATCTCATGGATATTGTCAACATAGAGTAATATAATAAGTGCAATAAGCAAGTATGTAAGAATCAATGCACAGTTCACACAAGTGTTTGCTTCTTGAGGTGGAGAGAAATAGGTGAACTGACTCAACATAAAAGTAAAAGAATGGTCCTCATAGAGGAAAAGCATCGATTGCTATATTTGTGCTAGAGCTTTGATTTTGAAAACATGAAACAATTTTGTCAACGGTAGTAATAAAGCATATGCATCATGTAAATTATATCTTATAAGTTGCAAGCCTCATGCATAGTGTACTAATAGTGCTCGCACCTTGTCCTAATTAGCTTGGACTACCTGGATTATCACCGCAATACATATGCTTTAACCAAGTATCACAAAGGGGTACCTCTATGCCGCTCTGTACAAAGGTCTAAGGAGAAAGCTCGCATTTGGATTTCTCGCTTTTGATTATTCTCAACTTAGACATCCATACCGGGACAACATAGACAACAGATAATGGACTCCTCTTTTAATGCTTTAAGCATTCAACAACAATTAATTCTTTTCTCATTAGAGATTTGAGGATGTTTGTCCAAAACTGAAACTTCCACCATGGAACATGGCTTTAGTTAGCGGCCCAATGTTCTTCTCTCACAATATGCATGCTCAAACCATTCAACTCAGTGTAGATCGCCCTTACTTCCGACTCAACAAACATGCATAGCAACTCACATGAAATTCAACAATGAGTTGATGGCGTTCCCCAGTAAACATGGTTATCGCACAACAAGCAACTTAATAAGAGATAAAGTGCATAATTACATATTCAATACCACAATAGTTTTTAAGCTATTTGTCCCATGAGCTATATATTGCAAAGGTGAATGATGGAATTTTAAAGGTAGCACTCAAGCAATTTACTTTGGAATGGCGGGAAAATACCATGTAGTATAGGTAGGTATGGTGGACACAAATGGCATAGTGGTTGGCTCAAGTATTTTGGATGCATGAGAAGTATTCCCTCTCGATACAAGGTTTAGGCTAGCAAGGTTGTTTGAGGCAAACACAAGGATGAACTAGTACAGCAAAACTCACATAAAAGACATATTGAAAGCATTATAATACTCTATACCGTCTTCCTTGTTGTTCAAACTCAAAACTAGAAATTATCTAGACCTTAGAGAAACCAAATATGCAAACCAAATTTTAGCATGCTCTATGTATTTCTTCATTAATGGGTGCAAAGCATATGATGCAAGAGCTTAAACATGAGCACAACAATTGCCAAGTATCACATTACCCAAAACATTTATAGCAATTACTACATGTATCATTTTCCAATTCCAACCATATAACAATTTAACGAAGGAGAAACTTCGCCATGAATACTATGAGTAGAAACCAAGGACATATTTGTCCATAAGCTACAGCGGAGTGTGTATCTCTCCCATAAAGTGAATGCTAGGATCCATTTTATTCAAACAAAACAA